>NC_067490.1:24995054-25350054 GCF_947179515.1 Apodemus sylvaticus | reverse complement strand
TTTCTCTTTTGAGTTCCCCCTCCCCCACTGCACCCCAACTTCAAAATTCTGGCAAACATATGCTCAAGGAAAAAGCCAGCATCGGCTGACCCGCCTTCCCCATTTACAAGCAGCCAGATGCAGGCATGGATTGTAGATGAGCTGAGGCTAGGCACCCATCTCGGGTACCCTCTTAGTGCCCATGTGCAGGGCAAGATGAATGTCCTCACTCGTGGGCACACGGATCCCAGAAGGCCCACTGTCATTTGGTGATTATGGGAGGAACCAGACCTGGGATCCTGACTCTAGGGTAGCGATTTGGTACTCTTCACTCTCAGCTCCTAGACAGAAGAGGAGCGGGAGCTGGGGAGCAAGGAGTTGTGTATCTTTGGGTCCAGCTTATTTCCCCAGGGTTCCAGTAAGACCTAAAGACTCCCTTGTGTGTTTTTCCTCCTGACTTCTAGAGCTCCTGGCCCACTTCCAGGTCCTTCTGCTTCTGAGCTGCCCGGTTCAAGATGATCATTGTACCATCACTACCTGACTAATTTTCCCTGGTGACTCCTTAGCTCCTGAAGCCCTTAGCGCGGCCCTGACCATGGTGCTGAAACGGACAAGTCCTAGTACAAAAGATGCTCTTGGACCTGTCCTGTTCTCAGTACAAAAACCTGCCTGCCTATCCCCTTTGATCCATGGTTCCGGGATGAATTCCTCAGGATATAGGACTACAGAGTTTCCATAAGTAGGTAAGCATGAGTCTTTATTGCTGCTTGACTGGGTGAACCTACCAATCTCCTCTCTCTCTCTCTCTCTCTCTCTCTCTCTCTCTCTCTCTCTCATAACCTCCCAAATGAGAAGCTAGAATTGAGTGACCTGTTCAGAAAATTCCAACAGTATCTAAGAAGTCTGGTGAAGAACATTGTTGCAAGTTTGGTGTAGGGAAACCCTAGAAGATAGATATTATTTGAAAACTTTAATACCCTCAATGTGTGTTTTATCTTTCAGTTACAATGAAGCGTTAAGGATTCCAAGGACCAGAGTAAAAGGAAGTCTTCCAGATGCAGACATAGAATGCCAAAAAGGTAACTAGCAACTGCTTTAGACATGGATACACGAGTTCAAATCCCGATGCTGGTGCTAATTTGTGGTTTTGCATTTAAAGGGAAAAAAACCTTATCTTCAAGTCTATTTTCCTCATTCATGGAGACAATAACTAATAGCCACATAACTAGGCTGCCGAGTGTTCCTGGTGGGCAGATCTTCTGTGCCACTGTTCATCAACTCCTTCCATCTTTATCTCCCATCAGTTCTTAGGTACTTGCCAAGCAAAAGGCTAGGCTGCATCATCATGGGTCCTAACAGTAGGAAGGGAAATCAAGCACAGACCAGGCTCACTCACAGCCTTCAAACTTCCACCCTGCAGCATCACAGTACACTTATCACATCCCACTACACACACACACACACACACACACACACACACACACACACGCTTATGGGTATTTCACCATGTACATGTCTGGGATTCATATAGTCCAGAAGAGGATGGACTCCAGGATGAACTGGACTTACAGACAGTTGTGAGCCACCATGAGGTTGCTGAGAATTGAACTTGGATCCTCTGGAAAAGCAGCCAATGCTCAACTGCTGAGCCATCTCTCCAGCCCCCTCATTCTCTTTCCGCAGTGCCTTTTGCCTTCACACCCAGAAACCCTGACCTGCCAGAGTTTCCCTTGGCTACACACACACACACACACACACACACACACACACATTCTGTGCTTTCCCCCTAGTGTTTTCTGTGTACCCAAATCCTGTCTCCTTTCCCCTATCCCCCAAGCCTCCAGTATGGAAACTTTATCCATATTGTTTTCTCCCTTGCATCACACTCCCAGAAGATGCTGTGGGTAAATATCCAGCAATATGCAGATACACGGGACGCTGTGATCTAAGTATACATGACAGAGGCAAATAAAGTTAATACACCTGCACTTCATCAACTTATCATTTCTTTCTATTATGTTTACTCATCTGGGTGGGTAGGTAAGTGTGCGCACGCCATAGCACATGTGGATGACGGAGGACAACTTATGGAAGCCAGTGCTCCCCTTCTGTCACGTGGGTCTCAACAATTATGCTTGGTGGCAGGCACCTTTACCTGCTGAACCGTCTCCCTGGCTGTATACTGTGTGTGCATGTCCAAGTGTGTACGTGTACTGAGAACACTAAAGATCTGTTTTGAAGTGTACGATGTGTTATCACTTTCTGTGGGACAATCAGGGTCACCTGGCCAGCATGCTCTCTCACGGAAATTAGTTTCCAGTCAAACTGAAGCTTTGCATCCTTTGATCAAGGACTTCTCCTGCTCCCTCCTTCTTCCTCTCTTTCTCTGGTCCCCACCTCTCTCTTCTTTGTTTCTTTGGGATGAGATATTTTAATTCCCAGATGAGCAAGGTCACACAGTTTTTCCTGTGCCTGGCCTACTTTATTCAGTGTCACATTCTTCAGTACCATCTCTGTGGCTGTATAGAATTCTACTGTGGCCCGTGGCCCACATTTCTGTATTCACTCATCAGTTGGTGAACATCTGATTTCAGATCTTAGATATCATAAATGGTGGATGTGCCGGCGCGTTCTCCTCTATGTACCAATTCTAATTCCAGAAGTGGCTTCCTGGAAATGTCTAGCTTTTACCTACTTACTAGCTAGCACATAAATCCTGGCAAATGTCTGTTGAATAAATGAGAGGTTGATTCATGTACAGACCCAAGGCCTGTGCAGAGTCATATTTTCTTATTGGACCAGAATAAGCAATGTCTTAGTTAGGGTTTGCATTGCTATGAAGAGACTCCATGACCAAGGCAACTCTTAAAAAGGACACCATTTAACTGGGGCTGGCTTACAGTTTTAGAGGTTCAGTCCATTATCATCATAGCAGGAAGCATGGCAGCATCTAGGCAGGCATGGTGCTAGAGAAGGAGCTGAGAGTTCTATGTCTTGATCCAAAAGCAGTCAGGAGGGAACTGATTTTTGCAAAGCCCACCCCCCACCCCCACAGTGACACACATACATGAGTCCATAGGGGCCATACCTAATTCTCCAGCTTCAAAAATCCATAGTCTATCACAGTCTCAACAATGTTGAAAAGTCCAAAGTTCAAAGTCTCTTCTAAGATTCAAACAACCTCTTTTTTTTTTATTAAAAAAGATTTATTTATTTATTATATGTAAACACTGTAGCTGTTTCAGACACACCAGAAGAGGGCATCAGATCTCATTACAGGTGGTTGTGAGCCACCATGTGGTTGCTGGGATTTGAACTCAAGACCTTTGGAAGATCTGTCAGTGCTCTTATCTGCTGAGCCATCTCTCCAGACCTCTCAAGCAACCTCTTAACTATAATCCTTTATAAGATCAAAATCAAAAAAAGCAGATCACGTACTTCTAACGTATCATGGCACAGGATACACATTACCATTCCAAAACATCCTGATGAAGAAATACTGGACCAAAGCAAGACCAAAAACCAGCTGGTCAAACTCCAAACTCTGCATCTCCACGTCTGATGTGCAAGTCCTTTCCGCTTTGCTGACTGCAACAAACTTCTTTCTCCTGGAAGGTTCCACTCCCTGTTAGGAGCTTTCCTCAGCAGGTACCCAACAACTCTGGCATCTCGAACATCTTGGGATCCCCAAGGCAACTTCAACTTCACAGCTTATTGTTCCAGTGTCTGGGATCCACACATGATCTTCTGGGCTCCTCCACAAGGCTTGTATTCCTTCTTCATTTCTGCCCTCTGTAGCACTCTAAGCTCAGGTTGACTCCACTCCACAGCTGCTGTTGTCCTTGGAATCTCCAAATTTCTGGGGTCTTCCACTGCAACTAGGCTTCACCAATAGCCTCTCATAGGCTCTCTTCTTTGTACCAAGCCTCAACTTCTTTGCATGACCCCTTCAGTCCTGGGCTGTTGACTGCAAATGTGGCTATACCTTCACCAATGGCCTTCCATGGCCTCTCATAGTGCTGAGCCTCAGCTGCTCCTCATAACCCTTTCATGCCAGCACCACCTGGGTGACTCTTACACATTACCAAGTCCAGCTGCACCACAACTCACAACCTTGGCTAGCTCTGGAACACAGCTTCTTTGCGATATCAGAAAACACTTTCCAGAAGATTTTTGCCTCAGCGATGCTGGTCTCTTCTTAATTACCGCTAATTTCTTAGCTCCAGCTAACCAGCATCAATTGTCCCGGGAACCCCTTCTACTTTTGACTCTAAAGCCAGAGTCACATGGCCAAAGCCCTCTTGTTCTATTACAGTATCACCAGCTTTCTGTTTTCCAGCTCCTTCACTGCCTAAGCTGGGCTCTCCTGGAACTTGTTCTGTAAACTGACTTTGAACTCAAGAGATCTGCATTGCCTCTCTGTCTCTTGAGTTCTGGGATTAAAAGTGTGATCCACCACCCCTGAATCTAAGTGTTTCTCTACTTGGAACTTTGTCCCAGGCTGGCCTTGAACTCGGAGAACTGTTTGCCTCTGTCTCCTGGGATTAAGGGCACACACTACTGTGCCTGGACTGAAGCTTTTCACACTCACTAATCCTCACGATCCAGGTCAAAAGCCTGTGTCTTCCAGCCTCAAAATCTGGATCACAGCTGTGCCCTCCATGTAGTTCATGCCAGATAAAAAGTCCAAATGAAAGCAATAACCAGGTAATAATGTCTAACGTGATATAATGATCCCTTGTTCAACTGAAAACGCATAAGCAATAAACTTAGCAGAGTGAGGCCTTGCTGGCTGGAGGTCACCATTCCCTTCATTTCATTTCGTATCCTCGAACACAGGATTTAGCTCCATTCAACTTCCTGGTGCCCCCTTACTCTTTGATCCATACATTTCATATGTTCCCTTTTTAAGCTTGCTACACTTGATCAAAATGTTCTTAATGAGAGTAAACCAAAGGACAAAGTCTACGCTGCGCTTCTTTGAGACTTCCTTTGTCAATGCAAATAATCTGACTCTCTTCATCTCAGCCCCAGGGAGACATTTCCCACAAGGGCCAAAGGCAGTCACATTCTTCATGAAAGCTTTGTAAGAACAATCCCCAGAGTTCAAATCACCCTCAGCACCAACACCTTCCACAGTCCTGCTAGGGTGGCTCATTAAGTCCCACTTAAAGCATCCCATGACTTTCCAAATCCAAAGGCCCCAAATTCACATTCCTTAAAACAAAAAACATGGTCAGGCACATCACAGCAATACTCCAGTCCCTGGTACCAACTATTGCTGAGAAGAGACACATGACCAAGGTAATTCTTATAAAGAACAACATTTCATTGGGGCCGACTTACAGGTTTAGAGGTCCAGTCCAGCAATGCAGGCAGGCAGGCTGGGGGAGCTGAGAGTTCTGCACTTATTCTGAAGGCAACCAGGAGAAGACTAGGGGAGAGGGGAGTGAGGGGAGAGGGGAGAAGGGAGAGAGGGGAGAGGAGAGGGGGAAGTGGAGAGAGTGGAAGGGGCAGAGGAGAGAGCAGAGGGGGAAGAGGAGAGAGGGGGAGGAGGGAAAGGGGGGAGGAGGGAGAGGGGAGACAAGGGAGGAAGGGGAGGGGGAGAGGGGGGGAGAGGAGAAGAGGAAGGAGGAAGAGGGGGGAGAGGAGAAGGGGAAAGGGGGAGAGGGGAGAGGGGAGTGGAGAGGGGGGGGGAGAAGAGGTGGGGAAAGGGGAGAGGAGAGAGAGGAGGAAGTGGGGAGAGGGGAAGAGGGGGGAGGGGGAGAGGAGAGAGAGGAGGAGGTAGGAGAGGGGAGAGGAGAGGAAGGAGAGGGGAGAGGAGAGGGTGGGAGAGGGGGAGAGGGGAGAGGAGAGAGAGGAGGAGGTGGGAGAAGGGAGAGGAGAGGAAGGAGAGGGGAGAGGAGAGGTGGGAGAGGGAGAGAGGGGAGAGGAGAGTGGGGAGATAGGAGAGGGGAGAGGGGAGATGGGAGAGGGGAGGGGAGAGACAGGAGAGGGGAGAGGAAAGAGGGGAGAGGGGGGGAGAGGGAGGGAGAGGGAGACAGAGAAAATGAACTAGACCCAGAGAGTGATCTGGAGTGGGGGGGGATCTTCTACAGAGGGCATGTCCAGCTCTGCAACACTTCCTGGAATTGTTCCCCTCCCCACAGAGGTGATGATGAGTTCCTGAGAGGCAGGCTGACCAGGCTAACGGAGCTCACCTGATTTACAGCAACAACGATGGAGAAAGCCACAGCTGCTCCTGAGTCAGAGGGCAATGCTGATAAGAGGGCAGCCTGTGTTCACACACTTCCGGGCATACCCTCGACTTGAGGGTCCATTGGGGTACCTCCCTCGCCTCATCTTATTCCTGTAGTCTAGCAGAGAAAGCTTGGGCTGGGAAATGACATTCCCACTGGGGCCGGGTGACAGTGGTGTGGCTTACTAAGCACTCAGACCGGCTCCCCTATTTGGGTTGCCATCCTAATACCTTTCCCCGAGAAGCCACCTGTGTGCTAGGTATCTATTACGGCATAACAGATTAAACAACAAAACTTCTGAAAGCAAGCTAAGGAGCGTGTGTGGGTCCTCTGTGGGTCGGGAACCTTCGCGTGGCTTAGCTGGGTGTCTCTGCCTCAAAGCATCTCAGGAGGCTGTAGTTAAGGTCAGCAGGCAGGCTCGCTCTAACCTGATAACCCGACTGGAGGGGAAGCGGTGTCTACACGCACCCACGTGGCTGTGACCAACACATTCAGTTCCTCTCAGGCTGTGGAATGCTTCATATCCTCACTGGCTTTGGGGTGGAGGGCTTCCCTGGCTCTTGTCACACTGAATGCTCATCTGAACCACCCCTACACACACACACACACACACACACACACACACACACACACACACACGGATCACGGATGTCCATCCATTTTCGGCTTTCACAGGCCTCCCTGCCCCCACTCCTGAGGCAGAGATTTAGGACGTCTGGGGCCTGGACACAACACCCACTGAAGAAAATTTACTGCCTCTGGAGAACCAGGGCCTGACTTGGGGTCTTGAATGCATCTTTTTCCCCTTTGCCTTTGCTTTATTAGGTTAGTCGTTGCTTGAATCGGTTGCCATGGTTTGGGCAAACCCATGGCGACTCTATAATGAAGCCTGAAAGACTTGGACTCCATTTATCATCCTCAGTGTTTGGGAGGCCCGGAGCCTCATTTGCCCGCCCCGGGGCCTGGACACCACTCTTCTGCTCCCCCCACTCCCGGGCCCCTTTTCAATGAGGAATGAACAGGTGGCGACTTGGAAGAAGAGAGGGGACCCACACAGGTGGAATGAGAAACACTGTGAAGTCACACACTTGGACATGCATACACCACACACACACACACACCACACACACATGCACACAGACACACAGACACACACACACACACACACACTCTGTAGGAGTCTGAACACAGACCAAACACAGGCAACCCTGCTGGATGTTTTCTTTCTAGGGCGTAGAAGACAAAAACATAAAAGGAGTTTGCAACTTCCCTTAGCAGTACGGGGACCTGTGTCCCATGAGATCAAGCTGTTGTCACATACTCTGTATACTCCAGGAACAGTCTGAGCAGCATGGCAGTGCCACAATGAGTTGGGGCACATGGGGCATGGACCAGTGAGGCAAAGTGCACAGAGAGGAGACACTGTGCGTTCATGTACAACACTGAGACTCTACTTGCTAAAAGCAGTGAGTGAGGAGAGACAGGGACAGGCGGGGGGGGGGGGGGTGGGGGCGCTCTTCATCTCTTTACAACCTGTACCTCAACCTGAAGAAACAGCCCAGTCATCTGTCACCCCACAGATACATTAAGATCCATTTTCAGATAAGAACTCTTTTTTTTGGAGACACTCTCTCATATCACCCCGGCTAGGCTAGCCTCCTAACTCATTATGTAACTGAAGATGACCTTGAATTTCTGATTCTTCTACCCCCACCTCCCGATGCTGGGATTACAGGGATACACCACCACACCTGGTTTTATGTGATGCTGGGGATAGAACTTAGGGCTTTACAGTTAATGGGTAATCTGTCACCGGAGCTACAGTTCCTCACCCCATAAGGACATAAAAACGTAACCACAAACACCAACCCATTTTCACGTCTAACAAGCGATTTGTCAATAACTCCCTTCTTATCCCACCATAAGCCACCTCAGCCTGACTGATCATCCTCGTGTTTCTGGGACTTCTGACATTAGTACTGTAAGTCCCCATGCACCAGGCAAACATGGATGCTTGCTTGGTCACCCCACAAGAAGCCAGAAGCCCACCCCAGCCTTCCCTGCCCCTCCTAGCTCCAGTGTGGGGTCTACTGAGAGCAGAGGGAACCTACCATTGAATTTCAAGGACCCTTGAAATGCCAAATAATTTACCGAAACCTTTGAGGGGCCCTGGCGTGCCCAGCTCAGTAAGGAGAGCTCCGAGCATCCCCCCCCCACCCCTGCTGCCAGCCGCCAACACCGCTGGTGTATTGGGGTCTTTTTCACACCCAGGAGGCCAGATTCAGTGGACTCCTCCCTCTGGCTTTGGCCCTCTCCAGATCTAATGACAATCCAAAGAGTTCCTGATAGGGTTTTAAAAGATGCTCCCCCATTCACTGTCCACCAAGCATGAAAATCCAGCTCATTCGTGTCCATTCTTCATCCCCAAAGGCCTAGCCAGCCCCGGGCCTGCAGTCCTGATCCTGTCAGTCAGCCTTTCAGTTGCTTTTGTTAGCTTAGCCTTTATTTCATTCTTCTGTCTCCTCAACACACCCTCCTCTCCCCTCTCCTTGCGACATCCCTGTCCTCCTCTCCCCCCCCCCACCCTCCCCTAGGACTTCCCCAGCCCCTCTTTGCACATACAAAGCAGTTAGGCCAGTCTGGGAATTTCTATACAGACCCAGGGCTCCCGCCCCACCCCACCCCACCCCGCCCCACCCCTTTTCACCCCTTGCCTTTTAGAATCCAAAAGTCAGCAGTGGCTAAAAAGGACTCAGGACCTTGCCTTGAAACAGCTTCACGGCCTGGCTGGAAATGGCCTTGGGGATCTTAAGAGTCCCCACTGCGGACTTCAGGGATGTGCAAAGGGAAGGTCCGGAAGCGGGAAGGGACTGGCCCAAAGTAGCCTCAGAGTCAGCGGCATAGCAGGGTACAGAGCATAGTAGACGGTTGCTCAGTCTCCACCGCTGCAGAGAATTCTTGAGTCTGTTCTCTGTGACCTGTGCGATAGGAACATGGGCTAGTCAGTCATGAGCCTGAGCTGGACTGACTTTCCCCTCGCCTGGGCCCGCGGACTTGGCCTCCCGTGGAGCCTGCTCCACCTTCTCCCGCAGCCTTCTCCACTGACTACAGAGAAGTCAAATGATCTCAGTCCTAGAAACCTGTGCATGGAGCCCTTTGCCGACTCCTCCTCCACTATAGTTCACACAACAGAACCTAACCGGAAGCTCGTGTCTTCCCTAGCACAGAGGGTTCCAAAGCTACTTCCTCTCTTTAGTAGACTGCGGTGGTGGAGGGTGGAGATTTTGGGGGCCAAGGGACAGGTCCTTGGGGGCATCCTTCAGTATGCTCAGGGGACTGATTCCAGAAGCCCCTGGATTCCAAAAATCCAAAGACACTCAAGTCCCTCGTGTAAAGTACACAGTGATGATCTTGAAAAAAAAGAAAATGCACTAGGGAGATGGCTCAGTCATTAAAGTACTTTTAGAGCAATCTTGTGGACCATAGTTCGAATCCCCAGCACCCATGTGAATGCATTCATCTATAAAGTTAGTGTTGGAAGTGTACGGTGGGCAGAGACAGGAGGATTCCCAAAGCTTAAGAGCACTCAGTCTAGCTAATCAGAGGGTTCAAGGTGGATAAGAAATGCTGTCTCAAAACCAAAACCAAACCAAACAAAAGACAAGGGATAGGAAGACATACAATATCAGCCTCTAGCCTTGACACACACGTGAACACATATGTACACACACACACACACTTAGGAGGCTGAGGATCTGTCTCAATGTATAAGGATCTTGACATATAAGCATGAGGACATGAGTTTAAATTCCCAACAACCATAAAAAAAAAAAAAATCAGGGTAGGCGATGGTGGCGCAGGCCTGTAATCCTAGCACTCCCAGCACTCTGGGAAGCAGAGGCAGGCGGATTTCTGAGTTTGAGGCCAGCCTGGTCTACAGAGTGAATTCCAGGACAGCCAGCGCTACCAGAGAAACCCTGTCTCGAAAAAAAACAAATCCAAAAACCAAAAAAAAAAAAAAAAAAAAAAAAAAAAGAAATTAAGAATATTAAGCTGTCTAAAGTAATACTTCTGAATTATATGTATATGTATATATGTATGTGTATGTGTGTGTATGTATATATGTATATATGCATATGTATATGTATACAAAAACAAAAAAAAATAGAGTTTTTAAAGCTGGGCAATGGTAGCACATGCCTGTAATCCCAGCACCCTGGGAGGCAGAGGCAGGCAGACTTCTGAGTTTGAGGCTAGCCTAGTCTACAGAGTGAGCTCCAGGACAACCAGGTCTATACAGAGAAACCCTGTCTCAAAAAAAAAAAAAAAAAAAAAAAAACAAATCCCAAAACAAAACAAAATCAGGACAAGGGGGTGTGCTCTTGTAAAGTCAGCATGTGGGGACCAGAGACAGGCAGATCCTGGGGTTCACTAACCAGCCAGTCATCAACCAAAAGATGAGACTATAAAATTAAATTGGATCAATGCCCAGTACCAAAAAAAAGTTTATGTTAAAAGTCTTCCTTGGGGAGGGCTGAAGAGATGGCTAAGTGGTTAAGAGCACTGACTATTCTTCCAAAGGTCCTGAGTTCAAATCCCAGCAACCACGTGGTGGCTCACAACCATCCGTAATGAGATCTGACTCCCTCTTATGGAGTGTCCAAAGACAGCTACAGTGTACTTACATGTAATAAAAAAATAATAAATCATAGGATTTTGACTCTTCGCTAACGTGCACAGAGCCGCAGTGGGGCGTGGCACGCTGATCTCGTGTGCGGAATCCAGGGCAGTCCTTCTTTGTCTTGTTGTGGAGGAACCTCTGGACTGTTTCTCCTAATGACTATGCAAATGTACATCCCCACCGACAATGTACAAGGGCTCCCTTCTCTCAGCATCCCACCAGCGTGAGAATATTACTACTGGAATGAAGTGAAGTCATACTGTGGCACATTTAGGTTTTTGGTTTTTTGTTTTTGTTTGTTTATTTGTCGAGACAGGGTTTCTCTGTGTAGCCCTGGCTGTCCTGGAACTCACTCTGTGGACCAGGCTGGCCCCGAACTCAGAAATCTGCCTGCCTCTGCCTCCCAAGTGCTGGGATTACAGGCGTGTGCCACCACTGCCCAGTGCACATTTAGTTTTATAAACTAGAGAGGATCAAAAAAAAAAAATTAAGGAAACAATTCCTTTCCAAATACTAACAAAAAGGTTCAAAACACTTGGAATTTTATTTACCAAATAACTGTATACTGACGGTACAATGAAGGCCATGAAGGACCATTGAGAGAATTTAAACAAGGCTTAAATATATAAATACAAATGCTTGCGTTTATGTATTGTGAAGGCTTAACAGCAAGTTGCCAATTCTCTCCATGTTCCCCTACTAATTTAGTAAATCTTTATAAAAATTTATAAATTTTTATAGCATGAAAAAAAAAATAAATCTAAAAATAAGTCTTCCTTGGAATTCAAAAGGAGTCCCTGTCAATTAAAAAGAAACTGGCATATTTCTAAAATATAACACCAGAGAGGAAGCATTTCCATTCCAAAAGGGAAGACATTTTACTTTGCCAGCATTTCCATTCTCTTGGGTTCTCCATTGAAGCCCAGGTTTCCCCTCACAGTTCCAGAGGGAGTCTGGCATTGCTACACATCACTTGGCCTCCTGACTTTCTTTTGAATCTAGGTGGAAGCCTCCAAGGGCCCCACAGCCCTTGCATTCTGCATGCCAGCAAAACCAGCCTGGCACGGGTGGCAAGCCTGCTTCCAGCTTGAAGGGTAGCTAGGCCTTCTTAGACTATGGTGATCTCTGAGTGTCTGGGCAGCAGAAACAGGGAAGGCATTCAAGATATCTAGACTCTCTTCTTAATCCAAGTCTCTCAAATGAGTTAAAACTTTACACCCTTAATCCTGTGATAGGTAGGTCAAAGCCCGAGGCACCTTCTCTGCTGTCCTGGTACAAGGTGCTTGATCTCTTTAATAATCATGCCCTTCCTGTCCACGGCTTTAAACATGTTTTTTTTTTTCCTGGCCAAATTGTATGATTTTCTAATCTCCTCCTCTACTTTTCTTTTTTAAAGAATTATTTATTTCACTTATATGAGTACACTGTAGCTGTCTTCAGACACACCAGAAGAGGGCGTCACATCCCTTTACAGATGTTTGTGAGCCCCCATGTGGTTGCTGGGAATTGAACTCAGGACCTCTGGAACCTGGTCCTAAGAGTCAGTGCTCTTAACCATTGAGCCACCTCTCTAGCCCTCTCCTCTACTTTTCGATCCCAAGTCTCAATGTAAACCTGGCAAAAAGCAGCCAGCGCTAACCATGCCATGGCCTAACTGCTACACTGTTACGGCATTTTCTCTGTCAAATTGATTAGTTCTTTTCTTTTAATTTTGGCTTTGTTCCACTTTGTAAGACACAGACAACTCTTTGCCCAGATGTGACAGGAATAGCCTCTGGCCTAATTCCAAGTGGAGTTCTCATTTCAACTGAAATCCCACAGTCTTCGATCTCCTGTCATTATCAGGGTGTTTTATGACCCCCACCAGAACCCACCCACTGAGCTGTGCTTGTAGAAGTCCCAGCTTTCTCTAGCCGGCTTCACCACAGTCCTTCCCAGTCCTCCAAAATCCTTCTGGGAGCCAGTTTCTAAATCCTAAGACACATGCAGTTGGTCATGGGCAACAGCTCGACCCTCTCAGATATCAAATTTTAAAAATCCAATCATATGTCTCATCACTCCGACATGATCAGCCAAAAGGATTTATCTCGGCTCACAGTTTGAAAGGGTCCACTCTGCATTGCTTAGCCCCATGCTCAAGAGCAATCCACTGTGGTTGACCTCATGGAGAGGAAGTTCTTCATTTTATGGTGGTGGGAAGCAGAGAGAAAGGTAGAGGTCTGGGAATCAGCTTTAACCTTCAAAGGCCCTCCCTCTGTATCCTACTTTCTACAGTTAATTCCTGCCTTCTAAATTTTCCACAACTTTCCAGAAGAGTGCCACTAGTGATAACCAAGTATTCAGTATGAAAGCCTGTGGAGACAATACACACCAAAGCCCTCACAGTTGCATGTGTGCGTATATTGGGGGCATGCATGTGTACCCCAGAGTGTCATGAAGAAGCTGGGAATTGAGGGAGATCCAGCCTTAAGCACCTGGACAGCTTAAGAAACAAATTTCAGGGCTGGAGAGATGGCTTGGTGGTGAAGAGCACAAGCAGGTCTTCCAGAGGACCCGGGTTCAGTTCCCAGCATTTACACAGCAACTTACACCTGTGTGTAACTCAAGTTCCAGAGAATCCAATTCCCTAACAAAAGGAAGGAAGGAAGGAGGGAGGGAGGGAGAGAAGGAAGGAGGGAGGGAAGGAAGGAGGGAAGGAAGGAGGGAGGGAGGGAGGGAAGAAAGGAGAGAGGGAAGGAAGGAGGGAGGGAAGGAAGGAGGGAGGGAGGGAAGGAGGGAGGGAGGGAAGGAAAGAGAGAGGGAGGGAAGGAAAGAGGGAGGGAGGGAGGGAAGGAAGGAGGGAGGGAGGAAGGAAGGAAGGGAAAAAGGAGGGAGGGAAGAAAGGAGGGAGGGAAGAAAGGAGGGAGGGAAGGAGATAGGAAGGAAGGAAGGGAAGAAGGAGGGAGGGAAGAAAGGAAGGAAGGAGGGAGGGAAGGAAGGAGGGAGGGAAGGAGGGGGGAAGGAAGGAGGGAGGGAAAGGAGGGGGGAAGGAGGAAGGAAAGAAAGAGGGAGGGAGGAAGGAAAGAGGGAGGGAGGGAAGGAAGGAAAGAGGGAGGGAAGGAGGGAAGGAAGGAAGGAAGGAAGGAAGGAAGGAAGGAAGGAAGGAAGGAAGGAAGGAAGGAAGGAACAAGTTCCTCCAAATATTAAAAATAAAAAACTGGGAACAATAGTTTCAAGGTCGAGTTCAACTCCATCTTAGTTTCAACTTAATGTTGGCTCAACATTAAGGTGCTACTTTTTATAAAACTTGTAACTATTCTAGTTAAGAGTCCTTCTGAGGCTAGAAAGGTAATGCATAAAGCACTTTGCAGTGCTGGAGAAGATACTCCTATAGCCTTTGGAGAGAGCCCTGCCTGCCGCATCCTTGGTGTTGCGCTCTGGCCTCAGGATTGTGAGGGAATCGATCTCTATTCCCTTAGGCACTGAGTAGGTGGTAGGTTAAGATGTCATAGCAGCTCTAGGAAGTTACTGGATGTTTTCAGAAGTCATTCTGAACCCCTTACCCCCATCCTGCGTGAGCTGTCTGTCTGGTGTGCAGCAAGCATCCCAGAAATACAAGTTTAGCAATTCAGTAATATTAGAAACTAACAAAACTCAGCATGTATTGGGTCTCCGTGCCTTAAAGTTTAGGAAGCTGCTGAACGTGTCACTCCGGTCCCACTCTCTTGGTCCTCTGGAGATGTGCTGATCCGTTTGCCACGTGGTCCGACTGCGACAGGGACTGCATTCTCTATTGTCCTGGATAGGAGTTAGCCGCTGTTTCCCACCTCGATGTTGCTATTCATTCCTGGCCTGAGAACGCTAACTCGTGCTTAACTGGATTGGCGTGGACCACGGTGTGGAACCCGGATGAGAGCAGAAGGGCTTTTCCTGGTAATGAGGTGCGAGCTTGAGGCGTGGCTTCTGCTATCGGGATGTTGTCAAGGGATGGGATGGAAAGAGGCTTCATCTAGTGGGGAAGGGGGCAGAGACCCCGGAGCACAGACAGCAGGGTGGACTCAGCACAGGGCGCAGGGCCACAAGAGTCTATAAATGGTTCCTGTACTGTTGGATGAGAGCAGAGTCCCAAGCTTGGTGTATGTGGCAAGGGGCCCTGCCTCTGGGCTTGGGAGAGGAGTCAGTTTCCAGAATGACTGAAGTGGCCCAATCCAGGCGAGGGGACAAGTCCCAGAAGGCAGCTTTTAAAGAGGCGACACTTTGAAGGTGAGAAGAGGCAGGGTCACATGGAATCATGAACAAGGGAGCTGAGCCCAGAGGCTGGTCAGCTCCCCTGCAAACAGCGGGGAGCCCACATTCCAGGCTGTCCCACAGAAGAGAAAATCCAACCCCTCCCCCCACCCCCATCCCCCACCCCCCATCCCCCACCCCCCACCCCCCCCGCGTGTACTTTGGTCTCAACAGGCTTAGTACAATTCACCTTTGACATACAAACACCTTTCAACCTCCTCCGCGAGACACAGATCATCAACCCGCCTTGTCTTTGGTTGATGTTGAGACAGTGTCTCAGGCAATCCAGACTAGCCTAGAACTCCTGATCTCTCTGCCTCTGTTTGCCAAGTGCTGAAGTTAGTTGCCTATGTCACCACAGCTGCCTTTTTTATCTTGTCATTCTTAAAAAGTTTCTTTAGTTTCATCTTACACGTAAGGGTGTTCTGCCTAAGAGTACATCTCTGCACTGCCTGCATGCCTGGTTCCCATGGAGGCCAGAAGAAAGCGTCAGATCCTCTGGAACTGGGGTCACAGACAGTTGTGAGCTGCCATGTGGGTGCTGGGAACTGAACCCAGGTGTTCTGCAAGAGCAGCCAAAGCTCTTAACCACTGAACCCAGCCTCTAGCTTTCATTCTAATTGAAAAAGTCGTTCCTTTTCCTTTCCCATTAATAAAAAAGTGCGATATGCTTTCTGAGTCCTGATCTCCATGTACAGAGAGATCCCACCAACCACAGACTGAAAACATTCACGAAAGTAAATTACCTCTTTGCAGATCCTGGAGGGACTTTTGGGTTGGGGAGGGGGAGCATTATTGCTCCCTAAATGATACAAGATGAGAACTATTATTAATTTATATGTGACACTAGTATTCCTTCCCACTCTCCGGAGCTCTTTCTCTTAATAAACTTTCTTTATAAATCTATACTCACTCTGTGTCTATGCAGTGTGAAGTATCATGCCATCTAGAGATGGTTTAGACTGCACGGGAGGAGGGTATGTGGACCCATCACTCCTCCTTGTGTTAGGAACTCAGACTGGTCCTTCAGAGAAGCCCTGGCATCCATCCCTGGTGAACACCGAGAGATGTCCACATCAGGTTGCCTGTTCCCCTGGGATGAGAGGAGGTAAGGAGGTTGTGGTACTGCAGATGATGTTGGGTACCAGATATGTGTGCATCATTGATGATGGCTGAACGATGAACACGGCTGCTGGGCATGGTGGTGTGCATCTGTAGTTTCAGAACTTGGGAGGCAGAGGCAGAGGCAGAGGCAGGAGGGTCTCTGTGAGTTTGAGGCTGGCCTGGTCTATGTGATAAGTTCAGGCCAGCAAGGGCTAGGTGGTGAGATTCTGTCTTCAAATGAAAAAAGAAAAAGAAAAAGAAAAAGAAAAAGGAAGACTTCTTTTGTCAACTCTCCTTTCTGGGATCTGATGTTAGAGCAGCGAGGTAAGGAGCTGGTAGCAGGAAGTGAGCTGCCCGCTGGTATCTCCTAATCTATCAGAGCTGACAATTCCAGGCCCCCCACGAGGGCTCCAGCCCCAGCTGCTGGGCAACAGCAGGCACCGGGCAGGAGTTCCTCCCCGGGCCTCACTCTTCCCTCCTAGGTCAACAGACAGAAGGGGCTCTGTCAGCCAGGTTAGGACAGGAAAGATTAATGGGGCAGGTGCAGGTCAGGGTAGGACAGCCACCTGGCTTGACAAGGCCCCTCCTGGAGATTGAGTACCTGACCCAAGCCAAAGAACCAGACCAGATAGCATCCAGCTGCTCTTGGTCTTGGCGGAGATGGTCTCCGCCATTCCTGTTGGCTTTTTCTGCCCTCACCTGGACACACCCAGGCACGTCTGGCTGCACCTGGCCTCCCATAGGGGACCTCAGAGAAGTCCCTGTAACCCCCCCAGCTTTAAAATAAACACCTTTCTTTTGTTGTGTTTTTTTTTTCAATGTCCCAAGGAACTCACTATTAACAAGTAAGACTTTTGGTTTTGTTTGAGATAGGATCTACGTAGCTCAAGCTGGCCTGGAAGCTGCCATCTTCCTGTCTCAGCCTTCTAAGTGTTGGGATAACCAGCTTTGGAAAAACAGCTGCAACCGCCCAGTGAAGTCACGATTTTATCCAGGGAATTTTTAACTCTCAGCAGCAGTGTGGTAAAAGACACAGACCATTGTTAATCTTCTCTTTTAGGACTTCCACTCAAGTAAAGCTTGAGGCTGACACAGAGAAGGACTTCCTGGGATTGGAGGGGTGGCTCAATGACTAAGAGCTCAGACTCTTCTTGGGGACCCATGTCGGGCAGCTCAGAAACTCCCTGTAACTCCAGGGAGAACACAGCACCTCTGGCCTCCTTAGGCACCTGCACACACAGACACACAAACATGCACATAATCAAAAATAACAAAATGACTGGGTGTGGTGGTTCATGTTTTTAATCCTGGCACTTGGCTGGCAGAGGCAGGCAGATCTTTATGAGCCCAGGCCATCCTGGTTTACATAGAGACTCCAGGCCAGACAGAGAAACATAGGAAGACCCTGTCTAAATAAATAAATAAGTGAATAAATAAACAAACAAATAAGTAGGTTTTTAAAAAATCTTAAAGAATTCCAGGAAAAGATAGTATGAAGCAAAGTTGGGAGTTTATTAAAATGAGATTTTTTTTTTACATGCACAGGTGTTGTGCTTACATGTCTATCTGTGTACCATGGACATGCCTAGTGCCCTCAGAGACCAGAAGAGGGTATCAGGTCCTTGTATCGAGTCCTCTGGAACGGGAGTTACAGGTGGTTGTAAGCTGCCCCATAGGTGCTGGGTATCAAACCCAGGTCTTCTGGAAGTGTGGGCAATGCTCTGTTCACAGAGAAATCTCTTCAGCCCCTAAAAACAGATTTTTAAAAAATGGATTTATGCCCAGAGGTTAACAGAAAGACAGACAGGCGCTCAAGGAAAGAATAAGACACATCTGAGAGTGTAGGCTGGGCTTCCTTCCCAGCAGCCTCCTCTGTCTTCACAATAGCTGTGTATGTGTGTGTGTGTGTGTGTGATATGTATGTGCATGTGTGTATGTATGTGTGTGTGTGATATGTATGTGCATGTGTGTATGTATGTGTGTGTGATATGTATGTGCATGTGTGTATGTATGTGTGTATGTGTGATATGTGTATATGTGTGTGCCTGTGTGTATATACATATATATGTATGTGTATATGTGTGTATATATATGTGTATGTGTGTATATGTTTGTGTACTTGTGTATATGTGTGTGTATGTATGTGTATAATATATATATTATGTGTATATATGTATAGATGTTTGTATGTGTGTATATGTGTGTATTTGTGTGTATATGTATGTATGTGTGTGCATATGTGTGTGGATATGTGGATGTATGTGTGTGTTTGTCTATGTGTGTATGTGTGTGTATTTGTGTGTATATATATATATATATGTGTGTATATGTGGATGTATGTGTGTGTGTTTGTCTATGTGTGTATGTGTGTGTATTTGTGTGTATATGTATGTATGTGTGTGTGGATGTGTGTGTGTGTGTGTGTGTTTGTCTATGTGTATATGTGTATGATTTTGTAGTTCAGAAATTACCTTCAAAGGGTTGATGAAGAATTTAAATGATGTCACCAGTGGTTTCTGGGGTGCACTGGACAGGACTGCAAGACAAAGTAACATCCAGATCAGAGGGACCAACGTTGTGTTGTTAGCAAAAGCTAACAGCCTTGTTTGTGAGGTGCTCAACACACACCTGTACGAGGCGTGAAGCCACTCTCGAGACCTCGATCACTCCGGCCTAAGACATAGTTTACTGTTTTTCAGAATTATTATCTGAAGCCATCTCTATACAAAAGGCATGACCCCTCAGCAGATCAGGTGTTCGTCCCACAGGCATGAGGATCCAGTTTGGATCCACATTAAAACCAGCTCTGTGTGGTACCCCACCTGGAACCCTAGCGCATGGAGGCCAAGATGGGAAATCCCCGGAAACAGGCAACTAGCCAGACTAGCCAAAATAGCGAGGTTTGAATTCAGCAAAACGACCTGCCTTGGGTTCTAATATGGAGAGAGATTGAGGGAGACAGCTAGCTGTTGTCAGCCCCAAGCCTCCACGTGAATACACACTCATGCGTGTGCATCCCACACTCACAGACACATACCTACATCTGCAAGAAAAATAAATGTCTTTACGGTTGCAACCTTCACAGCAAATGCTATCAGTAGGCTGATACTTTTGTTTTGTTTGTTTGCTTGTGTGTTTTTGAAACAGGGTCTTACTACATAACCTGAGCCAGCTTGGAACTTGCCATGGAGACCAGGCTGGCCTTGAACTCACAGAGATCCAACAGTTTCTCCTTTCTAAGAGCAGGGATTAAAGGCATGCCCCGCCCCCTCCTCTCCCCCACCTCACCCTGAGGCTGTGCAAAATTCTTGAATCTCTGAGGGCAAGAGAGTTTGACCAGACTCTAGAGTATATGGCTCTGTTTTCTCCCTTTACTTTTTTCTTTCTATCCTGCCTCAGTGGCCTGGAACTCTTCATCCTCCTGCCTCAGCCTTCTGAGTTATACATGTGTATGCCACACTCAGCTTGGCAAAGGTATTGTTTTCTGGGTTTGTTGTTTTTACTTATTTTTCTTTTGTGTATATACCTGGGTGTCTGTGTCTGCTGCAGATGTGTCTATGTCCGCTGCAGATGTGCAGTTATTTTCCTTTTGTGTGTATACCTGGGTGTCTGTGTCTGCTGCAGATGTGCAGTGTCTGGGGAGATCAGCCAAGAGAATGGGCTCCCCTGGAACTGGAGTTATAGATGGTGATGCACTGCCTGCATGGGTGCTGGCGCTGCCTGCATGGGTGCTGGCAATCAAGCCTCTGCAAGAACAGCCAGTGCTCTTAACCATTGAGACCAGCCCCATAAGTACTGTACACACAGAGATTAGTTTTGTGAGCTTTGGATTTTGGTTCAGGTCTTGGCTTTAAATGATGATCATGAACGTCTGATCCCCCTGCCTGTGCCTCTTAGTGCTGGGATTCCAGGTGTCATATGCTGTTCCTGATGACCAGAGCAATCATCCCTCAGAACCTGAGGTGGGAGAGGTTGATCCAGGACCCCCAAAGAATACTCAAGTCCTTTGGGTAAAACACATATAGCTGGTGCTCATCCTCCTGCGTGCTGGGAACCATCTGTAGGTTGCATGTAAGATATAATGTAACATTGGTGCTAGATAAATAGTTGCTAATATAGTATATGGTTTAAGAATGATCACATGAAAAACATGTACATAGTCTGCATAGATACAATGTCATTTTCCTTTTTTTCATTTTTTAATACAATTTACACAGATACAATATCGATTTCTTTGTTTCTTTTCTTTTTCGTTCCCATTCCTGGCTGTCCTGGAATTTACTATGTACCTACTATATAGACCAGGCTGGCTTGGAATGCACAGAGATCAGCCTGCCTCTACCTCCCAAGTGCTGGGATTAAAGGCATAAGCCACTCCTAGCTTGCAATGTCATTTTTGAATACCCTCAGTTTTCAAGTAGGGGCCTCCAAGATATAGAGCGGTGATCATGTATCATTTTATTATTTCTTTAAGCAAACACCTCAGTGAGAAACTGCTGGGTCAGATGCATGTGTTCTGAACGGCTCCTGAATATTTGGCTGCAGGCTGGGCCCGTGATTCCTGGGGCCTGTAAGCCAGCTGTCCTCTCTGTACTAGAGACCAGGGTGAGGGAGTCAGCGCTGTTGCAGGGGGTGGGGGGCAGTGCACACTCAGAGGTTGGAGCTCAGGTCTATAGAAAGCAAGTTCCACCCTCCTGCTGTGTGTCATCCAATTCCACCCTAGTACAGAGGATGGGCAGGTGAGCGTTTGGAAAGTGAGTCCCGGAGGCTGTACAAGAGTCTCAAAGTCAGAGCAGAGAGAGTCAAAGTTCCCCAGGGGAGAGGAAGTTGCAGCAGCAGCCTTCTCCAGACAGTGATGCTTCTGGAGTCACCAGTGAAGGAGGATGTGACTTAGCATGAGGACTCCCCATGGGTACCGAGGGAAATGGAGGCCCGCAGAGCCTGCCCTTAACCGTGGCTCCTTCCCTACTCATGTCAACAGGTGAAGGCCTCCCCAGGGCCAGACCTGAACGAAGAACAATTACTAGCTTTGTGACCCGGAGTGGCTCCCTGTCCCGCTCTGCTTACTCAGTTGCACAGTCACTTGTGACTGTGGGGACTGAAGGGGCGTCACTGGGTCAGCTTTTGGAAACGGTGAATGGTCCAAGACTCGAGCTATAAAAACTAACTAACTAAATGAAAGCTTCTCTCTAGCTCTTGTAACAAAGCTGAAACATTGTATCGTCTCTGAGTTTTCATGCTAAAACATCTTTCCTACCTATTGGACAATGAATGGGGAACAGGTCTGAGATTATTCCTCAGCATCAAGACAAGATGGGGATCCCCATGGGGTATAACTGGGGGGGGGGGGGAGTCCTGCAGACTTGGGAGGCCAGATATGAGGCTATGGGATGGAAGACAAGGACTCCCAGGGCCCCCCTGCCTCTACCCCTCCACTGGCCTCCTCTGCGTGGGGCAGCCAGCTGGTCCCTGACCTTGTGCCTCTGACAATGATTTAACTACAAGGTGGGGGGTGGGCAGGGATCTGTAGAGCTGTCAGTAGTGGAGGGGATTCCGAACGTCTCTTACGAACCCATTATCACTAATCCTTAAACCAGGTAATAAATAGTGCAACAGACGAAAACTACAGACCAATCTAATGAGCATAACTCAAAGATACTCAATACAGCTTGCAAACAGCTTCAAAGCTCGGGCTCAGGCAGGCACCGCAAGGATGAGCAAATTCACGAAGGAGAGACGGGAAGAATAGAAGAAACTGTACTGCGCATGTGCGGGAAAGAGAAAGGTGGGGCTGGAGATGAGTCGAACAGAGTCCACAACGAGGACCAGGCAGATGCGAGTTGCCCACACCGGCCCCTAAGGCCATAGTGATGTCCAGATTTGTGCAGCCACTTGAGGGGCAAGACTGGGTCTGAGGTCCAACTGCAGCTGTAGTCTATATCGACGTCCGATCTCTGAGCTGCCACCTAAATCCATGCGGATGTCTGCAAGCCTTGCTGCTGCGAAGGGGTAGGGGTGGGTGGGAGTGGGATATTGATCTGCGTGACCTGCGCTACCACGGTGGTGTCCAGGCCCATGCTGCAGCTAAGGGCCATGTGTGTATTTGTGCTCCTACCACAGCCAGGATCTGTGTTGATGTCCACGGTTCGCGCTATCACTGAAGGTCATGCTCTGCGCAGAAGCCAGAAGCCATGTTGATGTCCCTAGACTGTGCTGCCGCTAGGGGGCCACAGCAGTGAGTAGCCTGTCCGTGTTCCAGGCTGCCTCAGAGGGTCTTGTCTGGGTTTCTGAGCCTACACAGCCAGTGGCTATGTTAGTGGTCTGCGCTGTCCCCCGGAAACCATATGGAAGCCCATGACTTATGCTCCTACTGACTGTAAAAAGCAAGGAAGTTACTTAATTAACATTGATACCAATACCTGCAGATGCATAGTTGAGAAAGAGGGACACGGAAGCCTTCTAGTGACATCCCCTACCCCTACCCCACCCCTCCCCAGAGACAAAGAAAAAGTAACAGCCTTAACAGGAAGCTGTTGAAGAGAATTCTTTTAAAAGTGCAATAGGATACTGAATTCACCATTGATGGCTCCTGCCAGTTCTATTTAAGGGGCAGGTCACTGGGAGTTTGACCATGCTCCAGAGTACATAGATGACACAGAGCAGATCTTTAATTTTAAGTTTTGGAGGGGGGAGGTCACAAGGGTGGGAGATGGGCATGTGTCTTAGTCAGGGTTTCTATTCCTGCACAAACATCATGACCAAGAAGCAAGTTGGGGAGGAAAGGGTTTATTCAGTTTACACTTCTGCATTGCTGTTCATCACAAAAGGAAGTCAGGACTGGAACTCAAGCAGGTCAGGAAGCAGGAGCTGATGTAGAGGCCATGGAGAGATGTTCCTTACTGGCTTGTTTCCCTTGGCTTGCTCAGCCTGCTCTCTTACAGAACCCAAGACTACCAGCCCAAAGGTGGTACCACCCATAAGGGGCTCTCCCCACTTGATCACTAATTGAGAAAATGCCCCACAGCTGGATCTCTTGGAGGCACTTCCCCAACTGAAGCTCCTTTCTCTGTGGTAACTCCAGCCTGTGTCAAGTTGACACCCAAAACCAGCCAGTACAGCATGGAAGGACTTGGAAATAAGTGTCATCAGGGTGCGTGATGTGAAATTCCCAAAGAATCGATAAAAAAAATACGTTGAAAAAATTATTTGTGAACAAAAATATAGACATATCAAAAGATTATCCGCCATGACCAAGTTGGCTTTACCCTCGAAATACAAGGATGGTTCAACATAAGGGTCACCAAACTACATAAATGGGCGTAAAGATAAAGGACACATACATGATCATCTCAATAGATGCAGGGAAAAAAAACCCTTTTGATAAAAATCCAACATGCCTTCAAGATAAAAGTCCTAGAGAACGTAGGACTAGAGGGAACATGCCTTATGTGGTGGTTTGAATACCTTGGCCCAGGGAGTGGCACTATTAGGGGGTGTGGCCTTGTTGAAGGAAGTGTGTCACTGTGGGGGTGGGCTATGAGACCCTCCTCTTAGCTGGAGACATTCTTCTGGCTGCCTTCAGGACAAGATGCAGAACTCTCAACTCCTCCTGCACCATGCCTGCCCAGATGCTGCCATGCTCCCGCCATGATGATAATGGACTGAACCTCTGAACCTGTAAGCCAGCCCCAATGAAATGGTGTCCTTTATAAGAGTTACCTTGGTCATGGTGTCTCTTCTCAGCAATGAAAACTCTTTAACACCTTAACATAATAAAAACTATACATGAAAAACCAGAACTAACATCGTCATAAACAGAGAAAAGCTTAAAGCAATCCCACCACAGTCAGGAATGAGACAGAAACACCCATCACTCCCACTCCTTTGAAATGTTTCACTCTCTGGAACAATAAGGCAAGAAGAGGAAATCAAACTACACAAACGGAAAGAAGTCAAATGATCCCAATTTGCAGATGTTGTGATACTACATATTAGAGATCCCAAAAGACTTACCACAAAACCTTTAGAATTTAGAAACAAATTCAGCCATAGGATTAACTTGCACAAAGAAATAGTTTTTCTAGACACCAACAACAAGCATACAGAGAAGGATATTATGGCCACATTCCCATTCACGATCACCTCAAAGAGAATAAAATATCTAAGCATAACCAAAAAGGTGAAGGGCCTCTACAATTAAAACTTAAAACTCTGAAGAAAGATAAAGACAGTAGAAAATGGGAGAGCCATGCCACATGAATTTGTATGGTTAACATTGTAAAAATTACCATTATTTCAAAAGTTATTTACAGATTCAATGTGCTCTCAATCAAAATCTCCATCTCATCCTTCACTGAAGTAGGAAAAAAAACAAACAAAACAGCTGTCCTAAAATTCATATAGAACCACAAAAGAGCTCAGAGAAGCAAAACAATCCTGAGCAGAAAGGAGCAATGTTGGAGGGATTATAGTTCCAGACTGCAAGAAATATTATAGAGCTGGGGCAATAAAAGAAATATATCACCAGCTGGCCCAAGACCAGACATGTATACCAAATGAACTGAATTGAAGAACTAAATGTGAATGCATGTAACGTCAGCCATTTACTACTTAACAAAGATGCCAAAAGCGTACACTGTAGAGGGGGGAAAAAGAAAAGAAAAAGCATCTTCATTCTTCATCACGTGGTACGGGGGAAACTGGATGGTCACATGAAGAAGAATATATCTAGCTGGGTAGTGGTGGTGCACACCTGGAATCCCAGCACTCTGGAGGCAGAGGCAGGCAGATTTCTGAGTTCGAGGCCAGCCTGGTCTACAGAGTGAGTTCCAGGACAGCCAGGGCTATAGAGAGAAACCCTGTCTTGAGAAAAACAAATCCAAAAAAAAAAAAAAAAAACCAAAAAAAAAAAAAAAAACCCAAAAAGAATAAATCTATGACCTTATACAAAAACTAGCTCTAAACAGATTAAAAACATAAACCTGAGATTTTTGTATCAGAAAACATCGATTACTATCAATGTAAGTTAATATATATTCACAAAAATCTGAGCACATAGTACATGCACACATGCCAACAGTTTAACATTGACCTTCCTAGTAACTGGAGGAGCATCTGCTCAGACTCGGTGCATCCTGGTTTGACTATGATACCTTTTTTGTGGACTTGTGATGGCAGCACACAGCGATGTAATTTCAGTCCAACTGGTCAACCACAGCTTGGGTCATGGCAAAGTCTTATGTTGAGGCTCCTTTCTTACCTACATCATTCCTAAAGCACCAAGTCCAGCTAACACTGTTTTACAACTCTGGATATTTGTATAGCATCAGTCTAGTTAAAACTATTCTGTCATTAATAGTGAAAAGATATCCATTGCCTTTGTATCATTTCACAGAATTCTGGACACCTAGCATCCCACAGGGAAAAAAACATAGGCAGTAATATGACAAGGATATAGGAAAGGACTTCCTGCGTAGGACTCCATCTGCCTGAGAACTAAGGTGACAAGAGGGGCTTCATCAAAACTAAAAGGCTTCTGTACAGCCCTGGAAACAATCTATCGAGTTAAGAGGAAGCTCACAGAATGGGAGAGAGTCTCTGCAAACTATCCATCTGATGGAGGATCAATAGGCAGAACAAAGAACCCAGAATCAAAACAAACAATAATGGCACCTTCAAAAAGTGAGATCTGAACAGAGAGTCTCAAAAGAAGAAAAACAAATGAATAAGAGATAGCTCTAAAGTGCGCATTGTCTCCAGCAATTAGGGAAACACAAATCCAAAGAACTTTGAGTTTTCATCTTACCCGAGTCAGAGAGGCAAGGAACAACACGTAGGACAAATGCAAGAGGGGGGATGGGGCAAAGGGAACCTGTGTTTCGCTGCTGAAATTGCAAACCGGTGCAGCCTCCATGTACACCAATGTAGAGAAACCTTAAACAGCTAAAAATAGCTTCATCGCATGACCCATCTATTCTGCTTCCTGGCATATGCTCAAAGGACTCAATATCCCCCATGGCTGTGTGAACACAGCCATGGTCAGTGATGCTCTATTCACAACAGCTAGGGACTGGAAGCAACCAAAATGTCCCAAGACTGAAGAACAGATCATGACAATGTGCTTCATATGATGCTGGTAAATATTTAATATCAGGTGGGGTTTCTACCCTTACCTTAGTGCCCAGATAAAAGATTTTTTAAAAGTCTTTATATTTATGATAAGTCTTTAAAGTACTAGGTAGAGTTAGGCAGATACCCATCTAAGCTGTTATGTCTACTTCCCTAGCAGTAACCCCCAGTTATAACTTGCCATGTTCCATCTGGGCTGTTTTAACTCCAACTGGTCAGCCCTCATGGCCATGTTCTCCTGATCCACCTACCCCACCTTCTTCTCTCTCTACCTCCTTCTCTTTCCCAATGTGGTCCTACCTCAGACCCCAGATCTGGAACTGAAACCACATGTCTCAGTCAGGGTTTCTATTCCTGCACAAACATCATGACCAAGAAGCAAGTTGGCGAGGAAAGGGTTTATTGAGCTTACACTTCCACACAGCTGTTCATCACCAAAGGAAGTCAGAACTGGAACTCAAGCAGGTCAGAAAGCAGGAGCTGATGCAGAGGCCATGGAGGGATGTTCCTTACTGGCTGGCTTCCCCTGGCTTGCTCAGCCTGCTCTCTTATAGAACCCAAGACTACCAGCCCAGAGGTGGTACCACACACAAGGGGCCCTACCTCCTTGATCACTAATTGAGAAAATGCCCCACAGCTGGATCTCACGGAGGCATTTCCCCAACTGAAGCTTCTTGCTTAGTGATAACTCCAGCCTGTGTCAAGTTGACACACAAAACCAGTCAGTACACCACCTATAGCTCTTCTACGCAGCTATAGGCTGTAGGCATCTTCACTGACCAATCAGGGATAACTTGGGGGGCAGGATCACATCGTATCTGTGGTATACCCGAGGATCTCCTTGTCCTGGAGGCAACCACCGCCATGCCAGGATTCAGTGTTATAATCCACAACATCAAAGCAAATCTCAACATGATGGAATATATTAAGGTGTCAAGAAAATTTGCAGGTAAATGGACGGAACTAGAAAAATTCATTTTGGGCTAGATAACCCCGACTCGGAAAGACAACGTTACATGTTTTCTTGCCTGAGCTTCTAGCTCGAAATCTTCAGATGCGACTGCATATCCTGGGGTAAGTGCAGAAATAAGCAAAGTAAAGTGGGGGCAGGGACAGGGGCAGAGAGAGGAATGGCAGGGTACTAGTGATCTGAAGGGGAACTGGAAAAACTGGGGACTCCAAGGAGGAGAGAGAGATGAATAAAGAAGGAGGGTTGGTGGGGAGGTATCTACCTAAAAACACCTGTAATCTCCTTAAGTCAGTAGATAAACATATGTAGTTTAAATGAAATTTTCTTCTAGGCTGATTATGCTTCCTCCAAGAGGCACAGAGACCATTAAATACAAACCCCCAACACCAGACATGAAAAGACCTCTTTTTAAAAAAAAATATTTTTTTAAGATTTATTTATTTATTATAATATATATATGACTACATTGTTGCTGTCTTCAGACACACCACAAGAAGGCATCAGATTCCCATTACAGACAGTTGTGAGCTACCATGTGGTGTGGCTGGGAAATGAACTCAGGACCTCTGGAAGAGCAGTCAACGCTCTTAACCACTGAGCCATCTCTCCAGCCCGACCTTTTTTAAGATTTATTTTATCTGTATGAGTACACCATCGCTGTCTTCAGATACGCCAGAAGAGAGCATCAGATCCCATTACAGATGGTTGTGAGCCACCCTGTGGTGGCTGGGACTTGAACTCAGGACCTCTGGAAGAGCAGCCAGTACTATTAACCACTGAGCCATCTCTCCAGCCCGAGAAGACCTCTTTTGAGTTGTTTGTCAGAGTTGTCAAAGAGACTCCCCAAGCATTTTGGCTGTCACTGTTACCCTTGGCTGTCCCCTTCTCCCAGCAATAGAACATACCATCCTTATTGCTGAGAACACCGTTTACTTCGGAATGGCGCTCAGAGACCCCTGAGCTGGACCTGGCCTGAAAGCCTCCTCCCTGAAGCCTGACTTTCATAGGGCTAGAAAGCCATGCAGACTTCCAAAGGAAGTTCTACCCAGCTATGGTGCCTGCAAACTATAACAATGACCAGTATGGCACTGTAATCCAGGGTGCAGTAATGGTACCTGCTGGTACCCAGCAGCTCTCTAACAAGATGTAAGCCCCTTTTAACAAGAGGAAAATCATGCCTGGTACTGGAAGGGCTACTGAAGGCATGGATCTCGAAGGAGAATCTACAACAGCGACCTTACTAAAGCAATGTGATCCCTAACTAAATACTAAATATTTGCTCCTATACCTGCAGATCCGTGTAGTTCTCACCCTTGTCAAGGAAACCTCTCCTTGTAACAGACGAAGATCGCTACAGAGGACCACAACCAATCAAAATGCAGAGATGCATAGCCCAGTCCCAATAGCTACATCTATAGGACAACTCCTAAGGCTCAGGGATAAGATGAAGAGGGGCTGGAAAGACTGTAAGAGCCAGAGGACCAGGGGGTTTGCTGTGAGGTTGTGTTGCTTAGAAACGTCAAAAGCTACACCCACAAATCCCATTAACACAGCTACCTTCCCACATCCATCATTAATCAAGAAAATGCCCCACTGGCTTGTCAAGTCAGTCTGGTGCGGACATTTCCTCGATGTGGTTCCCTCTTGTTAGATGACTCTAACTCACGTAGGGTTGACAAAAAACAAGCAAACAAACAAAACAAACAAACAAAAAAACCCTTACCAGAATGGCAGATAGAGGCGCTCGTGAAGTAAGACAAGGAACTTGAGTTTGATCCCTGAAACCAACATAAAGATAGAAGGAAAGACCAGACTGCACGAAATTGTCCATGACATGCATGCCCCCCACCACCACCACCACCGTCATCGTCGTCATCGTCATCATCGTCGTCAATAACAATAGCAATTCTTCAAAAGGGAATGAATGGTAAGCAGGAGATTTCTGCACTAAGAGTCAACGCTAGGCTAGAGGTGTGGTTCCTTGTCCAAGACTCTGGTTCTGTCTGATCTTCATCACCATTGCTGACAACAGACCTAGGTTTAGAGAGGTCCCTTTAACTGTAAGAGAAATATTAAGTGGAACCTGCGGCCCATAGGGAGGAGAACACCGCAGAGCAGAGCAAGGGGAGGCAACCACGGAGTCCCGGAAGTCAAGAAAGCTCAGTTAGCCGCCTTGGCGCATGCGGTTAATCTCAGCACTGGGGAAGACGGCTGGGAGTTCTGCCAGTTAGAGTCACCCTGATGATGTGCCAGCGATACACATACAAGAAAAAGAGAAAGAAGGAAGGAGGGAATGAGAGAGAGAGAGAGAGAGAGAGAGAGAGAGTCTAATGTCTAACCCTAGCCCTACCCGAGCCACAGAGGGTGTCTAGGAAGCAGTGGCTGCTGCTGTCACTATTTGCCTGTGTGTGTGTGTGTGTGTGTGTGTGTGTGTAGTGTGTGTGTGAAAACTCCATGCCTCCTGACTGCTTCAACTCCCGCACCATTCTCTTAATCTTCCAACTCTCTCTCCTCCCTAAGCAGCTAACTAGAGACCCTCTGAGAATTACTGAGGACCAGACTCCTCTCCGTGACCATTCTGAGAGCAAGGGTGACACGTGTGTGTGTGTGTGTGTGTGTGTGTGTGTGTGTAAGAGAGAGAGAGAGAGAGAGAGAGAGAGAGAGAGAGAGAGAGAGCGCGCAAACCAAAGCCCAGAGAGGTCCCTAACTCTCCTCGTTCTGGTGGGCGTGGCTTGATCTGAGCCTGGCTCCCACAAGCCCCGCCCATTCCCCTCTTTGGTGGGGGTCAGAGTTGTTTCATCCTTGGGGACTAAGCTCCTTGGGAACCACAGTACCCTCAAAAGCCTCTGCATGATAGATGAAGATACAATGTACCAGTTTGGAGAGGGCACTGGCTCAACAACTTAAAAATCCGGACAGCATCCTCGCTCTGCAAGAGTCCCATCTAGGCTTCTCTGGACCCGAGTGTTCCGGCAGGGGAGAGGGAGGCGCTGGCGAGCCACAAAGGGGCTCCCTGTGTGGCCTGGAGGCCCAGAGCTTTTGAAGGCCGATTTGCTCTGGCTGGGCCTGAGGAAGCCGGAGCTAATTTCCTCCTAAGGGGGTCTGCTGCCCTTCCTCCCTAGGGAGGGAAAGCTGGGGAAGGGGCTGGGTTTGCTCCACCTCCTCTACCCGCTCCCCCCCACCTCCCTCCAACTCCCCTCCAACTCCCCCCCCCCTCCCATGCCCTTTCCTTGGGAGCCCTGCGCACGAAGTATACACGAAATTACACAGTGAACTCTCAGTTCATCTCTCTTTGACAGAGAGGAAAAGATGCACTTAGCTTCGAATAAACAAAGTTAAAAGCAGCTCTGAGATGGGAGACACCGCTGCCCTGGGGGTGCAGGGATGGACGGAAGCTGTGCTCAGCTTGCTTGGTTGCAGCTATTTGAACCTCTAAGCGTGGGTGTGAGTGCTCTCTTCTCTTCACAAGAAATGCGGTCCTGGAGATGCCCAGGTTTGCTAACCACCCAGATTCCACGCAGGCCCTGACCACCCCAACACCTGTGAGGCTTCCAAGTGTTAGGTAACTCGAATTGCCTCCTTTTAGAATTAGTTTCTACTCCCCCCCCCCCATTGTAGCGTTTAAAAAAACTTTATTACATTTAATTAGTTAATTTAGTGTGGGGGGGGGGCTGGTATTTGCTCACACATGTGGAGGTCACAGGACGATGTGTTCTCTCCTAGACTATAGGCCCGGGTCCTGGGATCGGACTCAGGCTCCTAGGATCGGGAGCGCCTGCTTCTAGCCACTGAGCCTTCTAGCTGCCTCCTTACTTTTATCTTGTATGTCAAGTTTAAATACTAGACTTTCAACAAATGAAAAGGCAAAGGGCAGAAGTGAGGAACTGTGGGATAGCCTCGTGGGGACAGAGGGTTGTGAGGAGGAGTTGCCCTCAGCAGCCTGGAGTCTTGGCAGTGCTGCTCAGGGGGGGGGGGGGGTCTCTATAGGACAGGGCTTGGGGCCTGGAGCTCTGGCCAAACGGCACAAGTTCCAAGTCCCCAGAGGGGCTTTCCCCTCTCTCTTCTCTCTCTCTCTCACTCACACACACCAAGCTTTCTCTTTCTCTCTCTTTTTGACTCTCTCACTCTGTCTCTCTCTGTCTCTCTCTGTCTCTCTCTGTCTCTCTCTCTCTCTCTCTCTCTCACACACACACACACAAAGGCACCAGGTTCCCTTCTTCTCTTCCCCTCCCCTCCCCTCCCTCTTTCCTGCAAGGCCCCTTCAGGAGCCTCTTTGTGAGGTAATTGGATTTCTCCCCTTGTTAGCTTGCAATGAAAATGTCATCTATTCCAGGCCACCGCCAGGGAGGGGCCAAACCCCCATTCAGTGAGGCCCAGAGCTGTGACACTATTCAGGCCTCCCAGCCTCCCAGTGGGGCAGCTGCAGGCTGTCTCCCCTGACAAAGCACCTCTTCCCCTCTGGCCTACCAGTATTGCCAGCCTGAGTGTGGCCCTGCTGGACTTGGGTGGCTGGACTCTGAGGCTTCTGGAAGACCCTTTGGTCAAGAGAAGGATTTGAAGTTTAAGTACAGCCCCCAATGCCACCACCAAGTTTGGGCACATGTAGTGGAGCAGGAGGGGAATTCAGAAGCACCAGAGAAGCAGGAGAGGCTACAAAGGACAAACGCTGTTTGGGGAAGACAAGAATCAAGATAGTTAATCATCGTCAAGTTGACTGGATGTTGAATCTCTGTGGAGACACACATGCCCAGATGACTATGGTTTCCAGAGAGGCCTAACTGAGGAGGACCGATCCACAGTGGATGTGGGTGGCATCGTGCAGTGAACCAGGGGCAAGAGGGGTCCCACACTCAATAAGAAAGGAGAAAGTGGGGCTTTGGGGGATGACCCAGTCTGCAGAGTAGAGCTGAGGTGAGGATCTACTGTGCAGTGCTCTCTGCATCGTGACTGTGGGTGTCATGTGACTTCAGGCTCCACCCACCTCGACCTTCCTTCCTGCCACGATAGACTGTAGCTTGAAGCTGTGTACCAGGACAAGCCCTTTCTCCTTTAAACTGCCTTTGACAGAACATTTTTAGTGCAGCAACTAGAAAAGCAGCTAGGACAGCCAGCTGGTACACCTGAGCCTTCAGACAGTCAAGGTGGGGCAGGGCGGAGGGTTTCTAGTTGACTTTGTAACTGGGGCTCGCTCGATCAGAGAGGACAGGCTATGTGGCCAAGTAGCAGGTGGACCCTGTTTGCTGAGTCTCCTTCATAGTTAGTTACTGCTTGGAGACACCAGGTTAGACCTTTTTCTCCTTTTCTAAGAAGGGGGTTGTTTAGACTGGAGAGACGGCTCACCGGTTAAGAGCACTGACTGCTCTCAGAAGGTCCTGAGTTCAAATCCCAGCAACCACATGGTGGCTCACAACCATCCAGAATGAGATCTGAAGCCCTCTTCTGGGGTGTCTGAAGACAGCTACAGTGTGCTTACATATAACAATAAATAAATCTTTAAAAAAATAAATAAATGAAAGAAGGGGGTTATTCATGGAGTTGAGGCTGGGGGTTGGACTCAGTCTCTGGCCTTCCCTCCAACTGTGTGTGCCCAGGTTCTGAGAGGCTCCATGCCAGACATCTTGGCGCTTCCTCTGAACTTGGTCTGGCACATGGGCATAGGTTTGCCTGCTGGCTCCTGGGACTTCTGAAACCCAATTCAGAGTCCGCACCCCAGGAGAGCAAAACAGATGTCCAAGTAGAGGCTTTCCCTTTATTGATGAGGCTTTAAGGCAATTCTACCATTCTCCAAAGACAGCAAATGATAGTTTCCTTACTTTTTCCTCTTCTTTGTGTCTTAGCATCAGTACTGACTCATGAGTTAAATATTTGGAAGATTCCAACCCATGAGAGATATTATCCCCATTAAAGCTCATGTTGATTTTCCCTAATGGAAGGAAACCTCCTTAAGTTGGCTCTTGGGTCTTTGACAACACCTTGGTAGCCTTGAGAAAGATAGAAAGGCATGGAAAACTGGGCCAATATAAGAAGGGAAAGGGGCCATTATTCTAGAATCTAGTTGAAGCCTCTCACCAGCAGCTGAGCAAGAAACCCAGCTCAGTAAGCAGCTGCTCAAGGCCCTTTCTTCTCTGTAAAAGTAACATTTATTGGCCTAATATAATTGTCATCACCAAGGGTTATTGCCTTAGTCTGCTAACCTAGGCCTAGTCCTGGAAGCTTTTAGCCTCCGTACAATCTTATCTAGGCCTAGAATGTTTTCAGCATCTGAGACTTACTGCTGAATAAGCTCACCCTTTCTAGCTCTTTCTGAACTCTGGCTGGCTGGTTCAACTCAGCTGTTTTGCTTCAAACTCCTCTCCAAGGCAACTGGTTCAATCTGGCTTCTTTCCCACCTTCTCTTGAATTGCTCTGCTTGGCCTCATACTAACTTTGACAATATGTTCTAATCTTCTGGCACTTTCTCATTCTCTGGCTCGTTCTCTCTCTCTCTCTCTCTCTCTCTCTCTCTCTCTCTCTCTCTCTCTCTCTCTCTCTCTCTCTCTCTCTCTCTCTCTCTCCAACCTGTGTCTGTACAACTGTCCCAGTAAAACTGCTCCTTCTCTATCTCTCTCTCTGCTCTGCCCCTTAAGTAGCTTCCCTTTCCTCTCTGTTCTGTTGGGCAGATCCTATTCTGTCAAATCTTTCTCTGATCCATCACTTTGTCTGCCACTCAGTTAGACATCACTTTCAAACATGGTGCTTCCTTCTACAAACTAACCTTACCTTCATTGTTTGGGATTAAAGGTGTGTGCTAAGGCTGAGTCAGGCCACATCTAGAAAGAGATTTTTTCCAGTAAACAACAATCTCAGGGTTCACAGTGTGATTAAGTATCCTGCAACACTTCTTCCTCTCTAGCTACAAATGATACTTACTAAGCCCCCTGTGTATCATTGGTGGGTCCTGGTTTCTCCTATTAGCTTACAGTCCCATCCAGGGTCTTGTCAGTGACACCTTGAATCAAATCTTATCCAAAGAGAGAGAGAGAGAGAGCTAGGTATGGTGGTGCGTGCCTTTAGTCCCAGTATTCTGGCAGGCAGTGGATCTCTGTGAGTTCGAGGCCAGGTTTGTCTACCAGGTCAGGTATGGAGTGAGTTCTAGGACAGCCAGGGCTACACAGAGAAATCCTGTCTCAAAAAAAGTACAAAGCAGGTGGGCAGATAGACAGGCAGACAGAGAGGCAGGCAGACAGACAGGCAGGCAGGCAGACAGACAGACTGACAGATCAAAGGATTTCTTAGTAACCTTTCTGAGATGTAACCTGAGAGCCATGAAACATCAGAACGGATGCTTGGAACGAGGTCTTAGTGTTTTACCGCTGTGAACAGACACCAAGACCAAGGCAACTTTTATAAAGGACAGCATCTGATTGGGGCTGGCTTACATGGTCAAGCGTTCAGTCCATTATCATCAAGGCGGGAGCATGGCAGTGTCCAGGCAGGCATGGTGCAGGAGGAGCTAAAAGTTCTACATCTTCATCTGAAGGCCGCTAGCAGACTATGGGCTTCCAGGCAGCTAGGATGAGCCCACACCCACAGTGACACACCTACTCCAACAAAGCCACACCTTCTAATAGTGCCTCTCCCTGGGCCGAGCATATACAAACCATCACAGACAAGTAGCCACTTACTTCTTGAGAAGCCCAGACTCAGACTTGGGCACATCTTACCCCCACCCACACACCCACCCACCATGGTTTTCCCTGAGAAGCATATGTCCCCACTCTAGTGTTTCAGTTTCTATAGAACACCTCTCTTTCACTTAACTCTCCAGCTTAAACCTATATCAAAACATCATTAATAACATTTCCAATTCTGCTTCACTATACTGTAGGATAGCCCTGAAACCAAATCTGTATAGCTCCAGTCAGGTCCCTAAAAACACAGGAGAAGACCTTGGGGTTTCTGAGTGTGGAGCTGTGTCCCTTCACCCCTGGCAGCTACCTAAATTCTTCCCAACCTGGTATGATAAGATGGCTGTCTTAGGGTTACCATTTTCTGGGATCAAAGCAACTTGGGGAGGAAAGGGTTACGGCTCACTCTTCCATATCACCTTCATTCCCGAAGGAAGCCATGACAGGAATTGAAACAGGGCAGGAACCTGGAGGCAGGAGCTGATGCAGAGGTCATGGAGGGTGCTGCTTACTGGCTTGCTTCCCCTGCCTTGCTCAGCCTGCTCTCTTATAGAACCCAGGACCACCAGCTCAGGGATGGCACCACCCACAATGGGCTGGGCCCTCCCATTAATAAATAATTAAGAAAATCCTTTACAGCCAGATCTCATGGAGGCATTTCTCAATTGAAGTTCCCTCCTTTCAGATAATACTAGCTTGTGTCAAATTGACATAAAATTAGCCAGCACAGTGGCCCAGAACTGTTTTTTGGGTTTCTTTTATAATCTTTATTTTTAGTCATTACATGTCTGTATCAGTTTCTTAATGTATGTTTTACCACTTTGAGAAAATAATTGTAAGTTTTGTGTCTTTACTGAGGTATGCTTTCTGGCATGGTTTTATTGTTTATAGCAATATCTTTATTTCTGTTCCTTTATCTTTTTAAAAGTGTGTGTGAGAGAGAGAGAGAGAGACAGAGACAGAGACAGAGAGACAGAGAGACAGAGAGAGACAGAGAGACAGAGCACAGGTGGTGGTCAGAGGAGGACTTGTATAAAAATCTGTTCTTTCCTTCCATCCTGTGGGTCCTAGGAATTGAACTCGGGTCCTCAGGCTTGGTTGCAGGCCCCTTTACCTACTGAGCCATCTTGTTGATCCCTTGTCTCACTTAGCTTTCTATTGTTGTGACAAAACACCATGACTGAAAGCAACTTGAAAAGGAAATGATTTATTTTATCTCATAACTTAGAGCCCATATCACTCAGTCCAGGAACCTGGTGAAACAGGAGCCCCGGAAGACTGCTGCTCCCTGGCTTGCTCCCCACACCTTGCTCAGCCTGCTTTCTTATAGAACCCAGGACCACCAGCCCAGAGACATCACTGCCCACAGTGAGCTGAACCCTCCCACACCAATCATCAGTCCAGAAGATGCCCTGCTGGTTTGCCCATAGGTCCATCCGGTGGGGGCATCTTCTCAATTGAGGTTCCCTCCTCCTGGATGGCTCTGGTTTGGTGAGACATCGCAAAGACGGACTTGGCCACAGCCCACAGTGCCTCTTCCACACCCTCCCACCTGATCCACCTCTTTTGCCTTGGGATTAGCTTTTGGGACAACCAGAACTGTTGGGGTGATGTTTATTAATATAGATGAAAATGATTCTCAGAAACAAACGGTCTATTAAGTGGGCAAGGAAGAGAAGAGTAAAGTCAGAATTGATTGTCACCGACTAGATGGCCTTCATTTTGCCTTACAATATAGACGGCGGAGAGAGCTTTAAGCATGAATACCCATAGCGAGGCAGCCCCAAAGAAGATGGACTGGAGAAACCTGTCAGAGAAGGCTGTCGTCCAAAGAGTTTAGCAACAGAGCAGTTGTGGGTGACAAGACCCTCACTGACTAAGTCCTTGCCACGCAAGTCAGAGGACCCAAGTTCAATCCCCAGAACCTGTATAAAGGTGGAAAGAGAGACTGGTCCCACCATGTTGTCCTCCTCCTACTGCTCCACAGTATGAAGGCCCCTGCCCCACACCACGCACTCACAATAATAAAGTTACGGAAGCATGGTAAAAATATTTACTGAAACAACCAAGTCATACAAAGTCCTAGGAAACTGTTGGGAAAGTCTCATCTCTAAGTAGTCTGAATGGCTCAATGCTCACTTAAATGTCTTGTCTGTCTGGTCCCCCTGCCTTCACCTGCTGAATGCTGGGATTGTGAGCAAGTGCCACCGTCCCCAGCCTATGCAGTGCTGGGGATTAATGCCAGAGCTTCATGCGCCCGAGGCCAGCATTTTACCAACTGAGCCACACCCCAAGCTCTGTTTCCAAGTTAAATAAAATAAAAGAGTTGGGGGCTGGAGAAATGACTCCGCAGTTAGGAGCCTATATTGCTCTTCCAGAGGACCTGGACTTAGTTCCCTGGAACCCACATTGAGTGACTCACAGCTGCCTGTGACTCCAGCTCAGAGGATCGCACACCCTTTTCTGGTCTCTGCAGATAGCCACGTACGTGCGCACAGACACTCAGAAAAGAAAGAGAATGGGAGGAAGGAAGCAAGCAAAGTCATAGAGTTAAGGCTAAGATCCCACTGGCCCCATCTTCCTTCTCTCTCCCTCAGAGACTTGAAATATCTCCTTCTACTCCTTAACGTAATATTCTCCCTTCTTATGGTAATGCTGGTGAACACAGTGTATTGTATTAGCAATTACACAGGGAGGGCCAGAGAGATGGGTCCGAAGTTAAGAGCTCTGGCTGCTCGTCCAGAAGTCCTGAGTTCAGTTCCCAGCATCCACATGGCTTGGGACCAGAGGTGGCAATACACATCACAGTGGGGAGAGAAAGAGAGAGGGAATAGGGGGGAGGAGAAGAGGGGAGGAGGAAGGGGGAGGAGGGAGGAGAAGAATAAAATTTAAAAATGTAAAGAACTGACTTCTTTGACAACGTTTATTCTGGCTAAGGTTTCTTTAATCTGGAGTATCTAACAGAGCAGGAAGCACCTGCCCCAGGATGGTCCATCCTCACCAGAGCCTCTTCCTTTGGATGCTGGGAATGTTTCTTCAGCTGGTCCTCTACATCTCCGTCAGATTGTCAATCATTTAGGTCTACTATTTTTTTATATACATTTGTATTTAAGTGTGTGTGTGTGAGAGTGCACTGTGTGCATATGCATGTGTGTGTGTGTGTGTGTGTGTGTGTGTATGTATGCAGGAGGAGCCAGAAATGTGCCTCGGATGGATCCGCTGGAGAGGGAGTTTCAGACAGTTGTGGGCTGCCTGACATGGGTGCTGGGAACTGGACCCAAGTCCTCTGCCACAGCAGTGTACGTCTTATCCACAGAGCCATCTCCCTAGCCCCTGTCTAATTTTAACTAAAATATTACACTTTTTGTTGACTGCTGTCCCCTACCATGAATTGCCTTTATTTGTGTGTGTACATGTATGTGATGCACATGCATGCACACACACACACTTGTGCATAGGTGCACCCACATTGTCTTCATGCATGCTTTTTTGCATATGTGTGGATGCATAAGTTTGTACAAGTGTAAATGTGTGTGTGTGTGTGTGTGTGTGTGTGCCCATAGAGGCTCCAGGTGCAGCTAACTAATCAGCTTATGCTGGGGATACCTCATCTCTGGCCCCCATACTCTGGGGTTACAGGCGACTATCACGTCCATACAACTTTTGAGTGTGTTTGGGGATCCAGTCCTCACACCTGTGACATAGTCTAAAATACAAACTATTCTAAACTGGCCAGCGAACTCGATGGCATAGATTCATCTGTCAAGTATTTACTGAGTATCCTGTGACACTCTGGAGCTGCCCTGGTGACAAGATGCCATTGAAAGTGGCAATTCCAAGGTCCCTGGTCCTCAGCAGTGCCAAACGTTCTCCTCCTACTGATTCTTCTTTGGCTTGGGGTCCTACTCGAATCCTCCAGGAAACAGGAAGCTCTGATCTGCATTCTGCTTTTGAAACACTCTTCTTCCTTCTCCTCCTCCTTCTCCTCCTCCTCCTCTCCCCCCTCCTCACTTCTCTTTTCCAGTCACAGCTGGTTTCTAAGACCGACTGCCAGAAGAGTCCAAGTGACTCTGAAAGGCCCCGATGCCTGGCTCGGGAGCACTCATAAACCATGGCCGGCCGGGTCAGCACCCAGAGGGCACCTGAGGCCCTGGCTCAGTCTCTGCCTTCCGAGCTCCACCTCCATCACAGCCTCAGTGTCCTCAGTGGATGCCTGACCAACCAGGCTTTTTCTAGTCACGTGATATCTCCGGTTCCCTCTAGAGGTTGAGGCCCCAAACGTCTATTTTGGCTGATGGAGAAGAGGACACAGGACCAGTGAGAGGATAGCAGCTCAGCCACCAGCAGCAAAGGCACCCTAATGTGTGCAGCTGTCACATTGAGACACCCCAGATGCTTCCTTGGGAGAGGAGAAAGAGGCTCGGAGAGAGACCAAGATTTGGCAAGGCCTGGTCCTCTGCTGGTCAGAGATGGGATGCAGCTAACCCACTGTATCCCAGAAGCCCCAGAGGCTATTTATGACTGTATGCTATGTTTCTGGAACAATCTAAGCTCTGTGGAGACAACAGAGTGTGCACATGCACAAGTGTGCATGTGTGTGTGTGTGTGTGTGTGTTGCATTCTGCCACTGGCAACAGGACAGGGAGAGAAGGTACTGAGGACCCTCCTTCCATGTCTAGTCTCCTGTCATCCTGGCAAGGTAAAGATGGCCACCCTCCTGTCAGTAGGTGAATACATACTTCTGTGGGCTCATTCTGGCAGAGAAGCCCCACCCCTCTCCTTAGCTTCTTCCTCCCTGGCTCTCGGGAATACCCAAAGGCCCAGACTTCCCTCTCGTGATCAAATAGTGACACGGGGCAAGGGTTGCACTGGCTGAGAGAAACTTCATTCACCAGGTGCCCTGCCAGGATAGGAGGGAGCGCAGGACCATTATGGAGGCCTGGTTCTGATTTCTCCTGATTACGTGACTTTGTCACTTATGTCACCTGGCCTGGCTGACACATTGCTACACAATAGCCAGCCATAATAACCTCCTTTCCCTGGTCGGTCTATGCATTAGCGCAGTCAACAATTTGTTTTGAAACAGGGTCTTGTCTAGCCCAGGCTTGCTTTAAACTCAATGTGTTAGCCCAGGCCGGCCTTGAATTCCTGGGCCTCCTGCTTCCATTTCCCACGTGCTGGGATCCCAGGCCTGGGCCACTAAGTCTCAACAGCGATTTCATTAGGACTCCTTACACTCCAGTAGCTGGAGTGGTTTTATCCTTCTTCACCTGTTGTCTGCCCTTTTGGGTGAAGAGGAGGCTCTGGGCTTTGGGGGTGTGTGGGGACAGCGCCACCTAATGGCCATATGCTTCCGTTTCTGATGTTTGCGTTTGTTTTCCGACTGGGCTCTCAAGACTGCGACTCTGGCTCCCCCTAGGGGCTGGTGGGAGGACTGGAGCTCCATCTGTGAAGTTGCGGGTAAATTGTCATCCCTGCTTAAAGAATACAGACGTGACAGTAGGGTACTGATAGCCGTGCAACTTAAACTACAGGAGGGTTCACGGCCTGGCCACACGAGAGCTGGCTCAAAACTTCCTCCCCAGAGGGAATTTCACCAAAGTTCATTCTGGGGAACCAGTGAGGTTTTTGGGCTTCCTTACAGAGCACACACAACTAAAAGGTTACTTACAGGAGTGTGAGTGCTCCTCCCCGCAAAAGGCTGGAAAAACCTTCACTCAAAAGGTATGGTGACTTACCCAGGGCTGCATAGATGGAGCGCCAGTCCTCAGCCTATATACTCCAACCACCCTGCGGCCAAATGCAATTAAGGCAGAGCGGCTAGCTGGCTCACCACAGGTGTTAGGGAGTGGCTGGGTACCCGGTGAGACGCTCCTGGCCCCACCCCACCCCTCCATTAGGGGACGCAGCTGGGATGATTGTTTTGCAAGAAAGCACAGCATAACGTTCCTCAGATCACAGTTGCTTGGCTGGGAAGACAGTCACAAGGTTCCTCCTCCTCCTCCTCCTCCTCCTCCTCTTCCTCCTCCTCCTCCTCCTCCTCCTCCTCCTCCTCCTCCTCTTCCTCCTCCTCCTCCTCCTCCTCCTCCTCCTCCTAAGTGGCAGGGCCTCAGAATTACTCAGGCTGCTCCTAAACTCCTAGTCTTCAGCTCCCCTCTACCTCAGGCCCAGTACCCAGGACAACAGGCATGTGCCACACAGGGCAACTTGTTTTTATTTATAGGTGTGTGCCTGCTAATCTGTATGTGCAAACCTGTGCAGGTTCCCTTGGAGGCCAGAAGAATGTTGGATCCCCTGAAGTTGGAGTTATAGTCATGAGCCACTGTGTAAATACAGGGACTGAACCTGATTCCTCTGCAAGAGCAGCCAGTGTTCTAAACCAAGATTGAGGGACTGCATTTGCAAATTATACCTATATAATAAAGAGCTTAGATCTAGAATATATAAAGAGTTCTCCAAACTCAGTAATATGAAAACTAAAAATCCAGTTTATTAGTGTGTGTGTGTGTGTGTGTGTGTGTGGTGTGTGGTGTGTGTATGTATATGTGTATATGTATGTGTGTGGTGTGTGTGTATATGTATGTGTGTGGTGTTTGTGTGTATGGTGTGTGTGGTATGTGTGATGTGTGGTATGTATGTATGTATGTATGTGTATGGTGTTTGTGTGTATGTGTGTATGGTGCATGTGTGTGGTGTGAGTATGCATGTGGTGTGTGTATGCATACATGCACATGATATATGTTTGTGGATGTAGGTCAGAGGGCAACTGGCAGGAACTGGCTCTCTCCTCCCATTTGTGTTGCCCTTAACTACGGAGCATTCTTGCCAGTCCAGATATGTTTTTATATAAATATGCAAACATTCATTGTAATAACAAAATAAAGTTGTCGCTGAATACAGCAACACATATCTTTGATCTCATGGGCGTCTCTGAGTTTGAGGCCGGTAAGTTTCAGCAGTCAGGGCTACATAGTGAGTCAGTCTCTCTCTCTCTCTCTCTCTCTCTCTCTCTCTCTCTCTCTCTCTCACACACACACACACACACAGAACAAAAAAGGGTAAAAATGGCCATTGATTTGTAAATGCATAAACTAACTATGGTGTATCCATACAACAGAATACAACTTGGCCACAAAAATGAATGGCTTTCAAAATAATTATGCTAAATGGTAGTAGCCAGAGCCTTAAAGAGATCTCGTGATCTCTTGTAAACGCTTTAGAAAAGAGACTGAAGAGCACAGAGAGTCAGAACGTAGCTGGGGGATGGGGCTGCCTTGGGAGGCAGCGGGCAGTGGCAGGACGAAGAGACTGCAGAGATTAGGACTAAGTCTTTAGGGCAATAAATATGCTTATCATCTTAAATTGCATCCCTGATGTCGAGGGCTCTGTGTTCGTCTCCATAAATACTAGACTCCCGTCTTACCTTTCTCATCACTACAATAAAACACCAAACAGAAGCAATTTAAGAAAGGGTTTATTTTTGGTCCACAGAAGGGCAGGCAAAGGTAGACAGGGACACTGGACAATCCTACATAGGTGTTTTGTTTTGACCTCACAACCCTCCTGCCTCCGCCTCCTGAGTGCTGGATTAGAGGCATGCATCAGCCCCCACGCCCAGCAAACTACTATTTACTTGTGCTGTGTATATTTCAAAAGGAAGGTTCCTGAACAGGTTGGTTTTTTTTGTTTGTTTTGGTTTTGTTTAATTTTCACAAGAAGCCAGCGTCCCTTATTGAATTTTTCTTGTAACAAAAATCTTCAAAACTGAAGCCTACGTGGACGAGGAAAGGCACTAGTCTTGAGGGCTATTCTGTTTTGTTTTAAAGATTTATTTATTTTATTTATGAATACATTATCGCTGTCTTCAGACTCCAGAAGACGGCATCGGATCCCATTACAGTTGGTTGTGAGCCACCGTGTGGTCGCTGGGAATTGAACTCAGGACCTCTGGAAGAGTAGTCAGTGTTCTTAACTGACGAGCCATCTCTCCAGCCCCTTGAAGGTTATTCTCTATACTTGAGAGACAAGGAGGCAAGATGGTGTCCTTGGCATTGGGTAACAGAGGTGCCATGGTAGGTGACCCCGGAGACTGGCTGGCAAAGCTCTTTGGTTTGGTTTTTTCTTAAGAGGCAAAGGCATTTGTCAGTCAGAGGGCATATAGGGACTCAGGGCTGGGTAGGCACCACCTCCATCCTTGGTGGCAGAGAGAGAATGAGAGTCACCAGGCTCTGGTCCCAAGCCACCTCTGAGTGTCCCAGCCATATTGTTGTACCACAGCCATCTGTCCCCTCAGAAGGCCCACCACCCAGCCCAGTGTCCCGATCAAAGGGCTCAGTGGGGCCAAAGAGACAAAGAACTTCCAGCCCCCGGAAGCGGGGTGTGGCGGAACACACCTGGAATCCCAGCATTCACAAGAATGGAGCACAGAAATCTGAAGTTTAAGGTCATCCTCGGCTACACAGCGAGTTGGAGGCCAGCCTGGACTACATGAGATCCCATTTCAATAACCAAACGGTGATAGGCAGAAGCATCCTTAGGGAGCACAGGAGCAGCAGCCCCGGCCGCGCATGGTTTTGCACACCTAGGAGAGTCTGCTAAAAGTTTAGGGCTGGCTTCAACTGGCCTCTGATGTGTTCATGGTCATGGTGCCCTTTATAAAGTCCCGCCTCCACCCCTCCTCATTTGGAACCCAAGCTTTTCTGGTTAGGGGAATTTCCTACCCCAGGCTTAGTTGGTTTGAGATTCTTCCTTTATAGCTATTGCCCTAAGAATCTCACAGAAAACCTAGAAACCCGGGTAGGCTTGGGGTGACAAGCGCTTGGGCTGCTGTCTCCAGCAGGGGGCGGCCAGCACCAAGCTTTGTTTGGCACTGGTCCCTGTATACAGTCTACAGATCCCTACCACTGTTACTTTCTAGTTACTTTCAATAACACCGGTAGACAAGTAGATACCGTTATCCTTCCAGGTCCCTGAATTCAGCCACTTCTCCATGTAACCAATTTCTCTACATGTGGTGTCTTAGGTCTTACTACTCATCCTCAGTTTCCCCCAGTGAGTGAAATACGAATACTTCATCCCTGCCCTCAGCGTTCCAAACTTTACCAATCTTCACCTGGGGCAGCCTTTTTTCAACCTGATAAGAGACTTCTAAATAAGACAAATGAAAGGCCACCCCCCAAAAAAGCCACCTCTTTATTGTTCAATTAATGAACTAAGGGGGAGGGGATGAGTGGACTGGGTTGAAGTGGCTAGTTTTTGAGTAGCCAGAACTTCTTGTTAATTGTATACAAAACATGGTTATATAAAAGAAAACCACATAGAAAATGGGTGGGAGAAGCAGGAGCCTTACAGAGGACTCAAGGCACCTGGGAATTTGAGACACGGTCCAACCTCACATCTAGAGCAGGATACCAGAGCTGCACCCAGCACTGCCTGCCCCACAGGACAGACACACTTCTTTCTCGCCTTTAAAAAAAAAAAAATCACTGCAAAGCTGCCCTTGAAGGGGCGTAATGACCACTGGTCATAGCACTGCCAGAATAAAAAGAGTCCACGCTAAGTCCCGAGCTTCTTCCTCTGAGGCTCAGAACCAGAGCTGGGCTGTCCGTGATCCCCGGGGACCCCGCAGGGTTCAGCTTTCCCCTGGGAGGAGAGGCCATCAGACACTAGGCGCAGGCACATCCACCCTGGGCTTTGGTCAGTGCCGTGGGTAAGCAGAGGAGCTGCGACTCGTCCAGTCCAGCTTGTGTGGACTTCGATGCACTCTGCAGTAGTCGGGCTAGGGCTGCTGTGCCCGGCCAGGTCCTAATCGGGATAGCACAGACAGCACCCGGTGCTTGCCGTGTCTGTGCTGGACTTGGCCCCGGGTCCCAGCAATCCATCCGTGACAGAATGCTCCAAGATAATGTCCTCCACACGGGTGATGTACAGTAGTGTCAGCAGCACACCAAGGAACTGAGGACAGAGGAGGAACCCGTGAGAGCCTGCGGGCACACGGGCACCTCTGCCTGGCAGTTCCGTCCCTGGGAACTGGGCTGGGGAAACCAAGACATCCCAGCACCCGCTGCCCAGGTAGCGCCAGGCTGGGGCTCTTCTGCCCTGCCTAGGAATGTGAAGACTTCCTGCCCCTGTGCCTTAGCACAGCCCCTCCATGCTGGTTCTGCCTCCATCCTGGCTATGCCACGCCTTAGCCAGGGGCACCTTGGGAAATTCACTTCACCCCCTCGAAGCCTCCGTTTCTGCTACTGCCATGAAATGGGTGTGGTCATCGGTCACTCCAACCTCACCGAGGGAAGGCAGAGCCAGCACAGAGAGAGCCACCGAGGCCACTCCCCTGAGCCCTCCTTCCAGACCCCAGCCCTCCCAGGGGCTCTGAACCCTCCTCCTTCATAACTCAGCCTGTTGCCAAGGAATACCCACCTGAGGAAGCAGGATACCCAGTAAGAGGCCCGCCATGATGGTGTAGTTGTCCGTGAACCATAACAGCACAGCGTTGGTGCAGCCCCGCACATAAATGAAGTCCTGTGCATTCAGGCGCTGTGCGGGAGGGAGCAGGGTGTCATCGGGGGAAGGTGGCTCTGGTCTCTCAAGTGCTGCTCCTGAGACAGCACTGGAGACATGGTGGTAGTGCTCTGGTAGCGAGAACTACTTCAAACTGGCAGTGTGTGTCCACATGCCTCCCAGATGCCACCCAGGGTTTCACACTGTCACATGAGCCAATAGCCAACTCCAGGTATGTGTGTGTGTGTGTGGGGGGGGGGACTGACATGGTTTAGACCACAGGGAAGCTTCTAGAGTTACTATGTTACATTTTCCCACAAGTGGAAAATTCCTCGCCATGAAAGTTTGTTTTGTGTACAAATTATTAAAAACAACATCATTCATGGGGCAGTGGTGGTGCACTCCTGTAATTCCAACACTCTGGGAGGCAAAGGCAGGTGGATTTCTGAGTTTGAGGTCAGCCTGGTCTACAGAGTGAGTTCCAGGACAGCCAAGGCTATACAGAGAAACCCTGTTTCGAAAAAAACAAAATCCAAACAAAACAAAAACAACAAAAACCCCAACATCATTCAAAACTTTGTTACATGTGTAAATTAATAAAGACAACATCATTTGTGGACAGCATATATGGGCAGGACTGTTTGGACCCGCTGGGTTATTAAAAGAAGAAAGAAAGAAACAAAAAAGACTGGGCACAGCGATTCACACCTTTAATCCTAGTGCTCACCCAGGAGGCAGAGGCAGGGGAATCTCTGTGAGTTTGAGGCAGCCTATATAGCTATCTAGCAAGTTGCAGGTCAGCTGGGGCTACATAGACTTGCCCAGAAAGTTGAGGCATGGGGATACCCAAGAAGGACTTTCCCTTCCCCGGGGGACCCCTGGGTCCCAGGCAGGTAGTGTGAGCTGTCAACAAACTCCAGGGCTGGGCAGGGAGCACGGGAGAGACCCCAGACGGGCACGATGCCTCCCTCAGATAAGCCTGCCTGGCGCAGGTACTCAGCAAACCTGGACACGTGACCTCCCTGGGCTCCCTGGGCCCTTCTGTGAGGCCAGTCAAGAAGAGTTGGGAAATCTGAGTAGCCAGGAGCCTCCGCTAGAAGCCCTCCGTTAGCTAAGGAGTGGGACAAAGGGAGCACCATTTCTGGGGACAAAAGGTTTCTAGGCTGTTACCTCCTTGTCGATTGTTTTGTAGCCACACATGGTGTTGACAACGTCTGTCTGAAACAGAAACACATCCAGTCATGATTCTATAGCCTGTAATCTAAAGGGCTCTCCTGGTAAGGATGGAGCTGAGATTTCCTGCCTCCAGGATCAGGCACAGGGACCCCCCCCTCCCTGGGGGTTCTTGTGGGGGTCACCCCTCCACTAGCCGCAATCTAAGCTCTTAGCCAGAGGTACCCCTGTGGCACCCTGCTGCTGAGGCAAGCTGTTCCCATTTTACTGGCTCTCAGAAAGGAACTGCTCAAACCACAACTGGGCTCCTGCCAGCTGTGGTTTACCTGAGGGCAAGGCTGGGTCACTGGCCACGCTTCCCTGCTCCTTCAAAGCTGGCTTTGCCACCAAAGAACCACAGAAGTTCCTCTCTGACAAAAGGGCCGCCCTCCAGGGCTTCTTGCCGCTGACTGATTTATACCTGGGGACTGTATGCTGGGCTCTAGGCCCCCATCAAATTCCTTCCCAAGTAGGCCCCAGGACAACGCCCACCACTGTGTGGGCCCTGCTTGGTCGCAACTCAGCCACAGGGGAGAGGTGGAGCCTCAGGTCCAGCCTGGATCCAGCCTGGGTCCCTGCATATGTAAGAGGCCTTTGCTGGACCAGCGGCCACTGGTCCAGTGACAAGGGAGGGGAGCAGCAGAGACCCCAGGGTTCACAGGGCAACTTCACTTGGCAAAGTTCCAGACTCTAGGTAAGGCCCTGCCCACGGGTACTCTGTTTCCATGGTTACAGGTGGGGGTGGGGTGGAGGTAGGCACAGCTGTTGAAGCCATCAACAAGAGACTTTTCAGGAGTGGGGGGGGGGCGTATATGTGTGGTGTGTGTGCTGTGCTGTGTTGTGTGATGTGTATGGTGTGTATGTAAGTGTATGCTGTATGTGTGGTGTGTGTGGTATATATGGTGTATGTGAGTGTTATATATATGTATGTTATATGTATGGTGTTATATGTATGGTGTATGTGTGTGTTATGCATGTGTGATGTGTGTGTATGTGTGGTGTGTGTGTGATGTACGTGTGTAAGTGATATATGTGTATGTGTCTATGTGTGTGTTATATGGGTATGTGTGTTATGTGTGTGGTATGTGTATATGTGTGGTATGTGTGTGTACATGTGTGTTATATGTGTGTGGTGTGTGTGTATGTGTTATATGTGTGTGTGGTGTGTGTGTTATATATGTGTGTGTATTGTATGTGTTGTATGTATTGTGTGTGTTATGTATGTGTGTATGTGTGTGTTATGTATGTGTATGTGTGTTATGTATGTGTGTATGTGTGTGTGTTATATGTGTGTGTGTGTGTGTAGTGATTGCCAGGATTTTCTTTTTGGCTCTAGTCCAGAAGTTGGGCAGTTCCTGACATCCTTGTTACACATCAGGACTGACAGGCGGTGACCTCACAGCTCAGCATCCCGGATGACTGGGGAAGTGACAGCTGAGAGGCTCCTGCTGGGCAAAGTGGTGGCTGGCATTGACATCACCACATCCCTGTGGCCAGGGCTCCTCTGCCAGAGCTCACAGCGCCTGCATTGTACTCTGCCTCCAGCGACTGGGTGGGGCGACTGGGTGGGGCCTGCTGCCCTTGCTGGGCACTCTGGCTTTCTGATGCCGGGCATAGCCCTGCCAACCACACAGGCACAGGCTCGAGCGACACTCACTGACACACCCACGTTGCCCCCCCCTCACCAGAGCCCCTGGGCTAAGGAAACACGGCCCGGCCGCCACCTCCTGTCCACTCCCAGTGCCTGCTCCACTTAGGCCGAGTGAGAGCAGGGTTTGGCAGACTGGGTGACCCCACATCCAGCACCCGCGGTTACCGTGTTCTTGATACAGCAGGTGTAGGGTACCCCGCAGGCCAGGGGCCCAGGGGCGCTGCAGTCGTGGTACTGGTTTTTGCTCCAGTCTCTGTAGTCCTCCCCGCCACAGCACTTGAACTGAGGGAGAAAAGCACCACAGAAGAGCTGTGGTCATTGCCAAGGTCAGGGTCAGACAGCAGGAAGCACCAGCTAAGAGAGGAGGCTAGTGGGTGTCTGTGTCCAGGGGTGGCGTGGGGTGGGGGTACCAGGGCCCCGTGAGGCTATACTCTGTTAGGTCAGAACTGTCTGTCAAGAATGGCGTGGTCATGAAGGTCATGAAGAAGAGGGTGAGCTCTCCACTCCGGAAAGTTTGCACAGTAAGGCTGGACCACTCCAACTGGACACCAGGTGGTGACTAGACACTGGAAGGGAAGTCTGTCCCTGGCAAACTGGTCTGCACCTTCTCCTCCAGATTCAAGCCCCTGAGGCAGGGGTCTGGCTGGAGAAGACAACCTCAGAAGCCAGGGCCTGTGGAAGCCCTGCTTTGCCCTGACCTTGGAGGACCTGAACCCCTACCACAGGCTCTCCCCTGAGCTCCCCCCTCTGGCCTCTACTCTCTACACTGGAGCCAGCTCCTGGGGCAGGAGACAGGGAACAGTTCTGTAGGGGGGCTAGCAGGGACAGAGTCCTTCTGGGCTCCTCACAGACAAAGTACAATCATCCAGGGAGACAAGAAGCTAAGTGACAAGAACTATGGCCAAGCATGCGGGCAGGCCTGCTATCCCAGCAACAGGAATACTACAAGTTTGAAGCCAACCTGGGTTACAGGGTGAGACACCCCACCCCCAAAAAACAACCCAAATTATACCAAAACCACCCTTCTGAAGTCTCCACAGTGCCCCGTAGTCCCTCTGTCCTCAGGTTCCACAAACGCCCATCTATCTGCTATGTTGGACACGGGTTGTTTGTTCTGCTGCCAGATGGATACACGTTCAAATCCCCACGTCACCACTGCAGCTGTGTGGCCACAGGCAAGGCTGTCGCCCTCTCTGGGCCTCGCATGCTTATCTGCTAGAAAGAGCAATGCCAACTCTGCCTGGCTGGGCTCTGGCTGGAAGAGGAGCCCTGCATGAAGCATTCTGCACGAGGCCCTGCGAGCATTAGTCACCTCCTACCCCCGCCCAAGGAGAAATTAAACCCCCGAGCCAGCTACGGGGCTGCTTCCAACAAAAGCATCTACCCAGAGTATGACCGGCTCTCCCAGCCCGGGCTGGCAGGCACGTTGCAGGCCTAAAAGGATCTCCCAGGAGCTGCACCTGTTTCTTCTACAGAGAAGCACAGAGTCAAAGGCCTAGGGTGTGGTGAGGCTGGCCTCCATGGAAGGCTCGCACAGGGGACCAGGCACACCCAGTCGCCAGACTCCACCATCACTGCCCTCATCCAGGGGATGATGCCCTCATCCCCCACCACACTGGTTCTGCTCTAAGCACATCATAGACAAACCAAGGGAGTCTCAGCTACAGCAAAGGGAGAAGCTAGAGTCAGTCCCACGGTGTAGACAAGACATCCAGGCCTTGAGACTAAGAGGGAGGCGGGCAAGCCCAGGGACAGGGTGACTTCATGGTGGCTATAACTGTTGCACCCACCTACTGGGCTGGGCCTTGGAGTGAGAGACGGTGTCTCAAGGGGACACACAATTATCGCCACATTCAAAGATGCGTCAGAGACAAGGGAGGGGTCTTGTCTGGTGCCCAGAGGAGGAATTTGGAATTAGGAGAGACTATTTTCCCCACCTATGTTGAAATAGAGCTCTCCACACTAGTGGGACTGGATCCAGGAGGCTAGCCAGTCCTCAAAGAAGATGCTTGTCACCCAGGGGGTGAGCCCTGGGGCTCTGTAAAGTGGCCAGAGACATCTGGCTTTGCTGTGAGTTCCCCCATGTTTGAAGGGCCATCCAGGGACTAGCCACCTCCATCGGGAATGGACAGGTCAGCTGGCCCTTCACCTCACTCTCTGGAACAGAGGCCTGAATCCAGGGCAAGGGGTCCTGGGGGCTCCCCTCTGCCCCTCACGCCCCACTGCCCGGTCACCTTCTTCTGAACAAAATCCATGATGTTCTTGAAGTCCAGATCGTCGTAGTAATTCTCGATTCCCCTCCGGATGTTGTCATTCAGGAAGTCAATGGTCTACACAGAAGGAGAAATGGCCAAGGAAAAGGATCTCACATCAGAAGTCAGGCTCAGACTATTCTAGAAGTCCAGGTTAGCGCAGAGGTGAGACTAACCGTTCCCACCCACCTGAGGAGAAGGACCCCGAGACACCCCACCCTGAGCACCTGGGGACTGCCCAGCCCACGGACATTCATTCCCCGGACTTCCAAGGTCCAGGCCCCAACAGGCCGATCTGCCAGGCTCCAGCACTGAAGCAGTGTGCTGCGTCCGGGCCTTCCCCCTCCTGATTCCTGCCGCACATTCTCTCCCTTGGCCCGCAACAGCAACAGCCGTGAGCTGGAATCCTCCACTGGTCCCCAAGCCCCATTCTCTTGCTTTATAAAGAACGAAACTGAGCCCCCTGGGGAAGATGACCATAGGGCTGGGAGAAGAAGGGAAATAGAGAACAGACTTCGCCCTGAGTCACAGAACAGGCTGGTCAAGACTAGAACCCAGGTCCACTGACACCCTCCCTACGCGCGCGGGCCCTTCTTCATCCCTTGGTGCTGACCCTCAGGCCGCACAGACCCCGCCCAGTTTGGGCGTGGCCAATCTCCACCCGGAAGAGCGCTGGAATGCCATTCTCCTCTTCCAGTCGGGCTGGGCTGAGATCCCAGGAACACAAAGAGCCCACAGCAGGCACGGCTGGGGCGGGTGAGTGGGCAGCCCAGTCACAGGCATGTTGTGACAATTGAAGCTTTCAGAGCAGAGGCAGAGACTGGGCACAAAGGGGCATTCTTGGCTCTGGGACAGGACAGAGGAGCCAGACGATTCCTGGGGGAGGTGCCCTGACGTACTGTGGGGGTGGCGGGGACCAGCTCCTCAGCCCTGTTGGGGTTTGGTTTCCCATTGGGGAACCGACCCTAGGGACCTTCCAGACTTAAGCTTTAGAGACTAAGCGAAGAGGGCAGGAACATCAAGTCCTGCAGTCAAGGGCACAGTCCCTGCTGCCACCGGACCCCAGACACACCCCTTAATCTCCAAGCCCCCTTCTCTCATCCACAAAGCAGGGAGGCAAATACAGTCAGCCTTCTCGAGGCATCAGGAGTTTGAAGCCCCCAAAAGTGGTTCAAAAGTGATTGAGGATGCCGGTCACACGGTAGGTCCTGGTATCACTGGCACCTCTGCATGTGGTAAACATATCTCCGCATGGGGTCACAGAGGAAGCCTCAGTCCCCAGAGGTGCTAAGGCTCACAGCGAGCAAGAGCCGTAGCCTCCCCTCCCCCGCCCCCGCGTGTGAGCATCCTGGGGCTTTACCTGAGACACCTGCAGCTGGGAAACCAATATACTTTGTCCAAGGTCCCCCAACTGCCTACCACACTCCACATGACAAGCTAAGAAGTCCAGACTCGGGTGACCGACCGCCTGTTCCTGAGACCCGCAATATTCAGAGTGAGGTGATGGCAGAGGCTGGCTTGGGAGCCTGGAGGACCTCACTCCCGCCCCATGATGGCCAGCAGCAGCGCACACCCCAAAAGGAAAGAGAAACCCTGGGCTTGGAGAGCATGGGTCTGAACCCCGGAGCAGGGGTTGAGTGGCCGTGTCGCTATACTGCATGGGCAGGACCAGCCAGCTCTCAGCCTGGTCTCTGCAGCCAACCTCGCCTGCCTGCTCCTCCCTGGAGGAAGGGTGGTAACAGGCCAGATGGCTGGGGCGGAGTGGGGATGAATAAGAAACGGGACACCAGGGTGAGGCTTGTCTGTCTGCCACCTGAGTGGGGCAAGGGAAGATCTCACCAGCCTTGAATGATGCACTGTAGGGGTGACCCTGGCTGAGCCAGGCTTGTGGGTGATACCGCGTTAGGGACTTGCCTAGGCCGGGAGGGTAGAAACGTGACCTGAGTCCTACCATTCTGCTCTCCAGGCACCGGGGCTGGAGACCTGGCCTGCTGTGGCCTGCCCTTTCTCCCTCAGCCATCCTTAGATCTCCAGGGAGTCTCTTCCCTCAGGGAAGGATGAGGACAGGAGGCAAGGTGGCCAGAGCAGGCTAGTGGGGTCTTCACAATCTTTCTCTCTCCCTCCTTCCCTCCCTCCCTTTCTCCTCCGATAAGTCTATCTAGTATGGTGCATGCTAGCCGCACTCAGACAGACCAACAGACCAGGCAGACCCACATATTCATGAGGACCCTATTTGTATCTGGTGAGCTGCCTTAGCCCTCCCTGTTGGGGAAGAAGACCCCGCAGGGTACCTCCCTGACCAGACAGGGTCCTGGGCCCCACCAGCTCACATGAGGTGGTCCTTGGCATAGTTCTGGCTGTTGCAAACCTGCACTGTCCCTGAAATGGTGTGTGTGTGTGTGTGTGTGTGTGTGTGTGTGTGTGTGTGTGTGTGTTTCCTGGCATTGTGAGTGGGACACTGACAATGGAGGCTGTGGCTGTTGAAGACAGGTGGGAGAAGGAACAAATTCCCATGATACACTTAGGTTGTGTGGTTCCCAGTGCTCAGCATGACGATTCAAGGGAATTGGAATCAGTCAGAGGTCATGCCCCAGCTGGGACAGGTCACAGAAGGTGGGAACTCGGCTCCCAAAGGCCAGCCAGACCACTGTCCCCAGACCCAGCCCTCAGTCAGGTCACACCAACAGGAGCAACTCCAGCTTGCAAGCTGCCTTTCCCTAGTTCTGCTGGCACAGGTCACAGAGGGACACATGACCCAGAGCAAGGAAACACAGAAGGCCACGTGACTTTCAAAGTGTGTTAAGCCACCAGCTAAAGCCATGTAGACCTTCCTTTCCAGCATTTGCCTTTAGATCTGCATTTCTCACCTTAGATGCCTCTGCCTCTCCCCAGGGAAGTCTTGGACTTTTTTCAATGAATGTAGCATATGGTGGACAACTTTGAAGGGACCTGAGAGTGTGCCCCTCAGGCTGGCTGCCCCAGGACCCGGCCCCTCTGGGGATAGAATTACTCTGGTCCTTGCAGGCTGTGCAGAGTTTCTGAGACCTTAGGCTGTGGGTCAGAGGTGCTTAGCCAAGGGGACTGTGGAACCACCAGCTTCTGCCTGCCCCTGGTTTCAAGACATCCTAAGCGCTGGCTAGCAATGGTATACCAGGGTAAGATAACCAAGGTGGTACTGCCTGCCAGTCTCTGGCCTGGCATCAGGAATGACCAAGACATCCTCTGACCAAGACAGAAAGTGGTTGTTTCTATTGGGAAGAGGTGGCAAGAGGCATGGGAGACCTACCTGCTGATGCCCAAAGCCCTCTGGTGTTTCTGCTCAGTTTTGCCAACTCCGACACCCCTGATGCCACCTACGACACCCCTGATACCCTCATGATGAAACCTAGGGCGAGCTAGGAAAACACTAAGTATAGAGAATACAGCTCAGGCTCTGGGGTCCCCGAATCCCACACGCACGCCCAGGGTCAAGGCTCTGAGTATTGTTCTGCTGGCCCCGGTGGACTCCTCACCACGCCCCCCACATGCACAGACTGAGGAGCCACTGGGCTCTGACTGCTGGGTCCCCCTGCTTGCAGCAGCCTCGGGGACGCAGTTTCTTCTCGCATCCAAGCATCCACCTCTCTCTAACTGGCCTTGGCCGTGTCAGGCTTGTTCCCTGAGAGCCTGGCCCGGTGACCAGTGCTCGGCCCTCAGCACAAAACAGACTGTCAGAATTAACAGGCAAGCCATGGTGCTGGACACTGGGCTTGTTCTACCGTGGCTAAAGAAGCCTGCCTTCTCCTGAGGAAGCACTTCACACGGGCACCCTCTTCTCCCTATTCCCTCCTCTTCCTCCTCTTCCCCCTCTTCTCCTCCCCCTCCTCCCCCTCCTCCTCCTTCCCCTTCCTCCTCCTCTTTCTTTTCCTTCTCCCCCTCCTCCTCCTCCTCCTCCTCCTCCTCCTCCTCCTCCTCCTCCTCCTCCTCCTCGCTGACACCTCCCCTACTCAGTAGATCCCAGCAGCTCCTCCTTCCCCCCATGCTCAGCACTGACCTGGCTCCTGTCTTACAAAATCACATTGCATCAGAGCCAGAAGAAGTATGCATAGAGGTTTGTTTTTTGTTGTTGCTGCTGATTTTGCTGTTGCTTAATGTGGTGTTCTGGACATCACGGGGGTGGGGGCGTAGGGGGTGGGGGGGTAGATGGGGAGAGGAGGGGACAATGGGGAAGGAGAAGAGAAAGAGAAATTTGGAATCTAGAAAAAATATACATAAAGGAAAGAATAAACCAATGCATCGTACTCCCAGGCTTCCGGAAATTTCTCCAGATCTTTTTGTTAGTTTTATTTTTTAGTTTTTCTGTGATTTGGTTTCTCTGGGTAGCCCTGGCTGTCCTGGAACTCACTCTGTGTACCACAGTGGGCTCAGTCTCAGAGATCTGCCTGCTTCTGCTTCCCAAGGGCTGGGGTTAAAGGCATACCCCACATTCCCAGCTTCAGGTCTTTCTTTTATTTATTTATTTTTTAATAGGGATTAACTTTGTAACCTACATAGGCCTCAAAGTTGCAATCCTCCTGCATCAGCCTCTCAAAGTCTGGGGTTATAGGTGTGCACCACTATGTCTTCTGTATTCTAACAACTTTAAATGTTATGATAAGTATCTTGTGAATTTTTTTATTTTTTTAAGAGATAGGGTCTTGCTGTATACCTCTGGCTAACCTGGTACTCAGTACATAGTTCAAACTCTCAGCAATGCTCCTGCCTCAGTCTCCCTAGTCCTAGGATTACAGGCACGTGCCACTATTTTATATGTCAGCTTTCTTTTGTTCTTGATTCCTTACTCAGACCCTATTCCCCAAGGAAGGCCAAACCAAAACAAAACAACAAAAAACAAACCAAAAAAAAAAAAAAAAAAGAAATCCGAAAACAATAGAACCCGATAGGTTCCAATTCTCACAGAAGCATTCATCTTCCCCAAATCGGGAGGCTGCAAAGATCAACTCTGAGCCATCCTCATCTAGTAAATCATTCCAGAGGGTCCTGCAGCAAACCTCTGAAAGAGATCGCTAAAGCATCTTCAGACAGGCTCGCCCACGCGCCTATTGGTCTCCATAATGAGCCAACGGGACAGTCGGGGGGAACTAAGCAGGAAGTGTCCTGGAGGATGAGACACTGGGGGAGACGCTGGGAGCTGCGGCCACCTTCTCCCAAACACCTCCTCTGCATCCTTTCCTGTGGCTCTGACATTGGGTGCTGCTGCTGTTGTTGTTGTTTGGTTGTTTGGTTGTTTGGTTGTAGCCAAGGCTAGCCTCGAACTCACAGAGATCCACCTGCCTCTGCTTCCTGAGTGCTGGAATTAAACCACACCTGGTCTTTGGCATGCTTATTTTTGAGACAGGGGTTCGAGTACCTGAGGTAGCCTCACACATACTAAGTAGTTGAGGGATAGCCTTGCACTTCCCCCACACACTATGAAACACACATTTCAGGGGCCATGGGGCCGATCGGGTGTGGGAATAACAGGAAAGTAATTTGTGACCCAGGCCCTGGCTTCCTGAACTGTGAGGCCTGAAGGTCCCAAGAGGCTCCCAAGGCAGTGCCTGTCACTCAGCTCAGCCCCTCATTTAAAAGAAGGAAGTGACATCATGACCCCATCTGACCTACAGAGCACTGAGATTTGACAAATCTGACAGCCTTGCAGAGGCGCACGGGAATCAGGACTAGCTCGCTTGGTAAGGGCAGGTTTATGAAAGCGGCGAATGGTGCTGACCATGAGCTAGCCCTGGGACTCAGGCAGGAAAGTGCTAACCTAGACCCCCGCAAGGGCACCGGCCAACCTAGGGCTGATCACACCCAAACCCATAGCTATATACAACTGCAGTAAATACCTCTCTCTACTCAAGGCTGCTGGGAAATGAACCAGAACCTCACTCCTGCCAGCTCAGAGTAGATGGTATAAAAAGCAGGGGGAAAAAAGAAGCAAACAAACAATTTAAGGGCCTGGGGCGCCGGTATCACAAATCCCAGCACTTGGGAAATGCAGGCAGTAGGCTATTGAGGTTTGGTCTTTTGCTCTGTATTATTGTAATGCTAAGTTCAGGCCCCAAGACCCTGGTTGCTGCCCTAGAGACAAGAGAGTCTACACTGCCCATAGATCCAAGGAATGCTGTGTGAACTTGCCCCCGAGGTATTTCTGATTGGTGAAGAAAGATGCCGACAGCCAGTAGCTGGGCAGAAGAAATATAGGTGGGGTTTAGGGTTCCCTGGCTTGGAGGTCTGAGGAGAAAAATAAAGGGGGAAAAGGAACAGAGAGAGGCCATGGGTTAGGAGTCAGGAAAACATGGCACATGGTGCGGAGGGCTGGCCCATTGGAGTTAACATAAGTAAGTAATAAATCAGGGTTATCAATAAATAAGTAGATTCTAATAGCATAGAGGGTCGGTATCTGCCCAGCTTTTGTGCTGATTAAAGATTATTGTAAATATAAAGGTTGTGTGTGCATTTTATCCAGGAACTAACTGGTCAGAGGAGACGGGGTAGAAACCCTGGATCAGGATAAAAAAAAAATCTACTACAATCATAGGCTGTACATCTTTGTTGCATAACTAGATTGAGGCTACCAGATTATAGAGTCCCTTTCTCAGAAAACAAGCCACACACATACACACACACACACACACACACACACACACACGTGGGGGGGTTAGCCCCTGGGCATTGCTGACTCTCCATCAATACCATGGGAACTGTCCCTCTCCCCTGCAACCTTTGGAACTCACCCACTAGGAAGCAGACCCTGAGGTCCTCAGTAGGTTAGACTTGCTTAGGCTCAGGTCCCACTGTTTCTATTTTTTCCTGGGTCAGAAAACTACCATGCTCATGTGGGATCAGACATAATGTTTTCTGAGGGTTTTAGACACCAATTGGTGACTTGGGATCAACTTTCAACAAGTTTCTGACATGATTTGCCTGCAGCCTGAGGTGCATTCTTGTTGTCTTGAGACAGGGTCTCTCTACATAGCCCTGTCTGTCCTGGAACTGGCTATGTAGACCAGGCTGACCTCAAACTCACAGAGATCTGCCTGCCTCTGTCTCCTGCTGAGGCACAGCCTTAACAGTACTCAGAAGGCCAGGGACCAAGATGTCTGGGACCTGCGGGGTGAATGGACAGGAAACCTAGGTTTCTGCAAACAGACCTTGCTCAAACCCTACCCATAACAGCACCCAAGGAAGAAGAAGACAGAAGATTACAGGAGGAAAGACAGAGCCCTGTGTGCAGCAATGGTAGGCCTCTTGCCCAGCATGTGCAAGGTCCTGGGTTCCATCCCAGCATCCCAAAGACAATACCCTAATCAGAGGACAGCTCTACCCCATCATGATGGGACCCTGGACAAGAAATGCCAAGGAGGGTCTAGTAAAGAGGCTCTCAACCTATGGGTTGCAACCCCTCTGACAAACCTCTATCTCCAAAAATATTCACATTATGATTTATAACTAGCAAACTTAAAGTTATGACGTAGCAACAAAAACAACTTTCTGGCTGGGAGGGGAGGGGTCTGCATGAGAAACTGTAGTGAAGGGCTGCAGCATCAGGGAGGCTGAGAACCACCGGGATTAGCATGGCCGGAACCATCCATTGAGGACCTGGAGCTCCAAGGTTTGCGCCCGTAAACGGGGTCCTCATTTTGCAGACACTGCTGGGTCTTGGGTGTCAGTTATCACTCAACCTGCCCCTCCCCCAGTTGTATGTGCAGGCCCAAACCCCTCCATCTGTGGTCTGGGGACATTCACCTTCACTGCCATCTGAGCCGCCATCCCTTCTTCTCTGGGTGACTGTCACAGCCTCCCGTGTCACCCTTACTTCCTACTGCCTGTTCTCCACTCGGCAGGCAGCTAGAGTGAGCCGGACATGAGTCAGGCAAAGTCCTTCCTTGCATACATCTCTAACAACTCACTGCCTTTCAAAGTCACCCAGAGCACCTAGGCCTCGCCCTCTGAGGACCTACGGACACCCCAAGCCAGCCAGCCAGCCCTGCCTTCCATCTTCCTCCTCCACACCTTACCCCACCGGCCAAGCAGACGCCCATCCACAGCCTTCTAACAGTCTGCCCAGAGCTTCTGCCTGCTTCTGTCCATCCTCCTGGCCACTTTTCAATGCGCAGAGCTGCATGGCCTGGGCCGTCCCAGCTCACCTAACTGTTCTTAAAAGAACCATCTGTCTGTCCCGCACACCGCAGCACCCTGGGTACAGCCCGGAGCAAACACCCTGGGCGCTTGGTACACATATGGCCAATGATGAACCCACAGGCCTACCTGGTTCCGGAAGATCAAGGCCACTATACCGCCAATAAGTTCCATTACCAGGCAGATGCCCAGGATATACATAAACTGCAAAACAAGACGCAGAGATTCATTTGGGGGGTTTGCAGGAAGGCGCAAGGCACTCTCCACCGGCGCTGAGATCAACCGTAATGAGGCAGTAGCCCTCCCTGACTGGGCCTCGTGGGCCCTCCTAGAGAACACAAAGGCTGTGCTTGAAAAGGCTTGAATCGAGAGAATGATTGAGAATGAGGAATGAGATACTCCTCATGTTTTTCCCAGGGGTCTTCAGTGGGGTCTAGAGGAACAGTGGGCCCTTCCCCCACTTTGAGAGTGGTCTTCCTCCCTCTAATGCACCAGAGGGAGCAGGCCTGGGCAACATTTCCAGTCCCTGACTCCCCACCACAGCCCTAACAGCTCAGAGGAGGCTCCCTAGTCAAGCAAGTACAGAGGGGTACCTGAATTCGGAGGATACACACTCCATTCTCTTACCCTGCCCTGAGGTTCCTCCTGCCTTAGCCCATGCAGGCCGTTTTTGTGAGGCGGAGCCTCAAGGCCTGCTTCCCACATCACCCAACTCCGTCTTTAGTTATTCTAAGGGAACCATCCATCCACCCTGTCCTTGGCAGCACCCTGGGTTAATAGATACTGACTGAATTGATTCTAGCAACTTCCAGCCTTGGGCAGTACCAAGACACCTCAGAGGGATGGTGGGGTTACTGAGGTAAAGACACCTGTAACAGAGGAAGTGTGCCTTCACACTGTGTCCCCAGCAGTGGGGTGTCATCCTCCTGCTGCAGACAGGGGTTGTTTTGACTCTGACCATCTACCTGATGGGCACGTGATCCAAGTCAAGTACTCCAGTGTACTGGGACTCTGAGCAGAGTGTCCGAGAGAGATGCCCTGGGCTCAGCAATAAGGCCTCTGAGGCTGAGGGTGACCCGAGGTAGCAGGAGGTGGCAACACAGACTGCCCAGCCTTGCCTGGTGGTGCTGAGCCTGATGACTCAGCACACCGCACCACACCCTCACCCCCACGCCCTGGCTTTGCTTGCTTTCAGCTGACTGCCATTTCTCCCATGACACCGCAGAGCACAGAGATCCCAGCACCTCTGTGACAGCAGTTTTCAAGTCGGATGCACACGCTGATGTGAAGCAGCCGGGGTGGACTGGGCCACTGTGCCCCGGTGACGACTGGTTCAGGACATGTTCTGGGGCAGCTGGATTGTGGGAAAGGTGAAGGAATTGAGCTAGCCTGGGCAGAGGGACAGGCTCTTCGACTTTCTCAGAGTCCCCTATGTACCATGAGGGCTGCGAGGACTGCCTTACCGACTGGAGAAGGCACAGGTTGTCTCGCAGGGAAGCCAGCACCCCGATGAAGGAGACGATGAACATGACCACCCCTAGGAGGATGAGGATGATGGCCGGGGCCAGGAAGGCGCTCTCGAGGGTTTTGTATTTCTGCCGCTCAGCTTCTGCGTAGATCCCCACCGACAGGACCAGGCCCCCAATCAGCTGCACAGAAAATAGAAGATGGGCTATGGAGGTGTACTAGTTCAATTGGAGCATGCTTGCCTGGTGCGCAGGAGGAGCTCCTCGATCCACTGCTGAGCAGAGACCTTGAGCGGCGGTGGACAGCTATAACCCCAGCACTTAGAAGTAGGGTCAGGGGCGGGGCAGGGCAGTGGTGGCGCACGCCTTTAATGCCAGCACTTGGGAGGCAGAGGCAGGTGGATTTCTGAGTTCGAGGCCAGCCTGGTCTACAGAAGGAAAATCAGAAGTTCAAAACCATCCACACATGAAGTTCAGGGCAGTTGGCCTACAAGAGACCCTGTCTCTCACTGATAGATGGATTGATGGATGGATGGATGGATAAGATAGGATAGATAGATGGATAGATAGATAGACAGACAGACAGACAGGATGGGTGGGTGGGTGGATGGATGGATGGACAGACAGACAGACAGACATAGGATGGATGGACAGATAGATAGGATGGATAGATAGATACATAGACAGATAGATAGATAGATAGATAGATAGATAGATAGATAGATAGATAGATAGATAGATAGATAAGATAGGATGGATAGATGGATGATAGATAGATACGATAGATCAGATGGGTAGATGGATGGATGCATAGATAAGATCGATAGGATGGATGAATGGATGTCTAGCTAGCTAGCTAGACAGACAGACAGACAGAAGACAGACAGACAGATAAATACTATAAATAAAAAGCAAAGGTTGAGATAGGAGAAAGATGTCAGACAACTACTCGACCTCACCTAAAGGATCTCTCTGAGACTGTGGTAGCAGCCATAGACACGGGCTCCCCCAGAGGACTATACACAAGGGACTCCACTGTTTGGCTATGTTCCCTCACAAATGTCACAATGTGACTGTATTTGGAGCTGGGACCTCAAAAGTTAAAGGAAGTCACGGAGGTGGTTCTAACCCATGAGTGTCATTGTAAGGAGCTACAGACTGGGAGAACAGCCAGGTTGGTAGAGTGCTTGCCTAGGCTGCAGATGCCCTGGGTTCGATTCCCAGCACGGCATAAACTGGGTGGTGGTTTATGCACTGGACAGGTAAAAGCAGGAGATCCAGGGGTTACATCCTCTCTGGATACATTCATGTTTGAGGCCAGCCTGGGACACACAAGACCCTGACTGAAGAGGAATGAGAAGGAGGTATTGAGATTACCACAGATAAACACACAGAAGGAAGGACTCAGGAAGATACCTAAGGAAGACATCCCCCTGCGGGCCAGGGAGAGGGCTTGGGGCTCTGCCAAGAACTTACTCTTAGGCTCTGACCCACAAACTGTGAGGAAGAACTCTGTGGTGGCGTGTTATAAAAGCCCCTGAAGACCGATACCAACTCTCAAGGACAGCGCTGGTGAACCAGGGATTTGCCACTGCCCTCAGCGTCAGAGAACATGGGTTTGAGTCTCCGCCCTGAGACAGGCATCCACCAGGAGTCTACATTCTCATCTGAGTAATGGGCATGGACACATTGACTCCAGTCCTGCTCACCCCACAGTTTGTTGACGGGTCTTATGAGATGATAAAGATGGATGTTCTAGAAAGGTGGGGGCACAGGGTCACTGCTGTGTATACTCAACAGGCATGCCACTCCGGGGACAAATCCCAGCTGCTCAGGGACAGACATGTCACTCGGTATAAAATCACAAACGAGGAATTTCCCTTCAGAATGACTGTTGAAAAGGCTGAAGGTCAGAACAGGAGAGATTTCTAGGGGGGGTTAAGTACACTCTCTCCTTACTAGCATTTTAACACTGAGACAGGGTACGTGCTTTAGCCACATGGGCTCAGCACATGTTCCCCCTTAGCAGATCATGCTTCCCCCGGGACATCCCATGCACGCTCCCCCAAACGCTTCCCTGAGTGTGTTCAGTTGTTACCAGCCTCAGGAAGCCTTGAGGAGCCACAACACTAAACACTGGAAGTCCCCGATTGTCGTCATCCACATGCTTGTCTTTGTACCTCTCAGGAAGCTAAGTCAGGGGTTCGAGGTCAGCCTGGGCTACATGAAGACTCTCTCCCACTCTCTCTCCCTAACCACTACACACACACACACAGACACACACAGACACACACACAGACACACACACCATAAAAAGTATTTAATTTTTAATGATGGAAAGGGAGATTCCTCCCCATGAAACTCCTCAGATTTTTTTTCCTGGTTTATTTTTTTCTCTTTTTATGCTTATAAGTATGTTGGAGGGGGTGTGTTTCATTTGTTTGTTTTGTTGATATACAATCTCACATAGCCCAGGCTGGCCTTGAACTTGCTGTGTAATCCAGAAAGACCTTAAACTGCTAATCTCCCTACCTCTGCCTCCCAAGTACTGGGATTACTGCATGCACCATCACTCTGGGATTTGTGCTTACTAGTATTAAATATAAATTATTTTTAAAAATTTGTAATACATTTATTTACTTATTTGGGGAGAAGGCAGCCTGTGGAAGTCAGAAGACAACTTCCACCATAAGAAAACTGAATACTGCACTCAGGAAAGTAACCAGGTTCATGGCAGGTACCACAGAGTTACCCAGTGAGCTAACTCATTGGCCTTTATTTTACCCCCTGTGGTGGTTTGATTATGCTTGGCCCAGAGAGCAGCACTTAGGAGGTGTGGCCTTGCTGGAGTGGGTGTAGCCTTGTTGAAGTAGGTGTGTCACTGTAGGGGTGGGCTTTGAGGTCCTATGTAAGCTCTGCCCAGGGCGGAAGGACCCTTTTCTTCACTGCCTGTAGAAGAAGAGTGTCCTCCTGGCTGCCTTCGGATCAACATGTAGAACTCTCAGCTCCTTCTCCAGCACCGTGCCTGCCTAGACGCTGCCATGCTTCCTGCTATGATGATAATGGACTGAACCTCTGAAACTGTAAGCCAGCCCCAGTTAAATGTTTTCCTTTGTAAGAGGTGCCTTGGTCATGGTGTCTCTTCACAGCAATGGAAACCCAAACTAAGACACCTCCCTAAGGTCAGCATCGACACCCCATGTCTGCTAAAGGAACGTGGGCTGCACTTTCCCTGCAGACCTCAAGGCTAGATATCACTTCCCCCAAGTCTGCACAACCAAGGATTCTGGCACCACAGCTGTATATTATGGAGGGTGGGGAGAGGCCATTCGCTCCGTGACCCTCTCTAGTCCACAGAAAACAGCAGGGCAGAATAACAGAAGCCATGTCCAAAGTGAGAAAGATGAGAGATAGTCCTGACGGTGCTGGCGAGCTATGCTGCTGGCGAGCTATGCTGCTGGCGAGCTATGCTGCTGGCGAGCTATGCTGCGGACCCAGCGAGCCCGGCGGGTGGCCGCCGCCTAGAGAAGCCCAAAGGCTGCCCCACAATGACTTCCTGCCTTTCAGTGACCATAAAAAGCTCCTTACAGCCTATGGTAACCTCACATAATGCCAAGGCTATCCTATGTTCAGGGAAGTGCCTGCTTCCGCCTGAGCTCAGAGAAGTGACAGGCATGCCAGGAGCCACGCCTCTGTGACACAGAAACAGCTGACAGGATCACCAGAAAACCAGCTCTCTTGGACCCAGAGTCCTCTTCCATTTTAAGCAGAGTCTTCCTGGTTTGCAAAGACTTGCCACACCCTGGTTTACTGAGACCCACCTCCTCATCTAGAAAGAAGGTATACATGACCAGGAAGGTTAACGGCATGGCTGGAATTAGCCAAAAGTTCCATATGAACAGGTTAGCCAAAACAAGGAAACTTTGGGGCAAAGGGATCAAACAAGAACAGCTTGGGCTACATGAGACCCTATCAAGACAGACAGACAGACAGACAGAAAGGAAGGAAGAAAGGAAGGAAGGAAGAAAGGAAGGAAGAAAGGAAGAAAGGAAGAAAGGAAGGAAGGAAGAGGGAGAGAGAGGAAGAGGGAAGGAAAGAAAAGGAAAGGACAAGAAAAGAAAAGAAAAGAAAAGAAAAGAAAAGAAAAGAAAAGAAAAGAAAAGAAAAGGTAAGTCCTGCTCTCCCAATAGTGGGAATCTAAGAGAAAGAAAGAACAAGAATCCAGGGTTATAAAACAAGTTTGAGGCCAGCATGAGCTACATGAAACCCTGACTTAAGAAAAAAACGTCTGAAGTGGCTGGGGATATAATTCAGTGGTTGACCACCTGCCCAAATGACTCCACACCCACAGGGCTGCTTGCAGCATCCTAACCCTGGGTGGGTCACGCCTGAGACACCTCAGACCTCTGGATGCACTTCACAGGAAGACAGTGAGGCTGGGCTTGGCATGGGCTTCTGGACCCTCAGAGCCTTTCTCCCGGTGATACCACTCCTCCTCCCACAAAGCCACACCCCTTAATCCTTCCTAAACAGTCTGCAAACTGGGGAATCAAACATTCCTACAGCCATAGACAGTGACGTTCCACAGAGCCCAGGAGTTGTCAGAGTCCAGGCATGGAGGCGATCAAATAGGCTGGGACCCAGTGTTTATGAGGGGAGGAGTGGGTGGGGCTTCATGGAATCTGTTGGGAAAAAGTTTGAGTCTCATCCTGTAGCTGAACTGTACGGCCCATCTGCGATCGTGCTTTCAGGATTGGTTCCATATGTTCTGCAAAGCTGTAGGCATCCTGGTGTTACAGGGTGGGCTCTGGGCCCTGGTATCTCCCCTCTGCTCGCCGCCCTCCTATCCACTCCCGGACCCCAAGCTTGTCCCCACCCCTCCTTCCTGCCTGAGTCTTTGCTTACGCTTGGTCTTTAAATTCATCCTTTAAATCCCAGATCTGTGGGACAATTTCAGACACAGCCAATCTCGGCCCTCTGCAGAAGGATGACAGGCAGATTCTTTTATTTTTACAAGCTCCCTGGAACCCTGGGACCACTCCAGGACAGCCTTGCTAGAAGTAAAACCAAACTTCCCTTGGCCTGATCACATCCCCACCTCCCCCACCCCAATCAGACACCATTATATCTCCTTGCTAAGCTAGCAAGAGCCCATGTCCACCAAAGCCTGGGCAAAGATCCCACAGCAGATCAGAAAGCCTCCTGACTCCCTCACCACCACACACCTTGCCATCATAGGCCTATCCCTTAAGGTCAAAGATGGTGTTGGCCGGGCGGTGGTGACGCACACCTCTAATCCCAGCACTCTGGGAGGCAGAGGCAGGCGGATTTCTGAATTCAAGGCCAGCCTGGTCTACAGAGTGAGTTCCAGGACAGCCAGGGCTACACAGAGAAACCCTGTCTCGAAAAACACCAAATCCAAAAAACAAACAAAAAACAAAAACAAAAGCAAACAAACAAAAAAAAAAGATGGTGTCACCCTTCACACTGTCCTTACCCCAGCACAGGCTAACCCAGCACAGGCTAACCCAGCACAGGCTAACCCAGCACAGGCTAAACCAGCATAGGCTAACCCAGCACAGGCTAACCCAGGCTCCCTGAGCAGGTGGTGTTCGGAGCATCACTGATCAGGACAAGAAGCTGGCATGAATCTTCTTGGGAATTTCACATTTTCCAAGTGATATTTACATCTCTGCAGACATCAATTTACCCAACTGGGTCGAAAGCCATCAGTCAATGCCAGCGTACAATCCGGTCCCCTCCTTCGCTAATTATAGCCCTGCCCCAGGCAGCCAGCCACCCCAGCTCCAGCCCAGGAAGCAAACAGCTCATTTGTCAAACGGGACGGCTTCAGCTAAACAGGCATAGGGTAGGGGCACACAGGCCGTGCACAACTGGGACACGGTGGGAAAAGAACACGCAGCTGGCGGTCTGGGGCCAGGCCTTAGACTGTGGGACCAGGCCGCCTCTTTGCCCTTCTGTGGAGGGGCCCTGTTGTCCAGGATGAACTGGGTCCTTTCAGAGCCAGCCTGGAGCTCAGCTCTCTCATGGGCAGAGACAGGCCCGGCTGTGTGAAGCTGCTGGGAAACAGGCCCTCCTGTGTGGTGCCCGGCACCTGTAGGTCCTCAGGATGTATCTGGTGGGCGCCTGGCTGGCTCACTCCGGCTGGAGCAGCTTTCCAGGAGTCTGTAAGGTCCGTTTCCAACCCTAATCCACATTACAGGCTCCTTGCTGTGCTCCAGGTGAACTGTCTGGCTTCGCATGGGGCCCAAGGAATCAAAATCAGATCGGGAGCAAATGTCTGTCCGGTGGATGTTTTCAGGGAGTCTCTGTTACATGGGCTGCAGGGAAAAGTCATGTCTTCCTTCTTTTAAAGTGTCTCTCGGAGTAAAGCTCTGGCAGTAAAGGCTTGCTCCCCAGGGTGGGGCTGCTGGGAGCTAGTGGAGCCGTGAGGAGGTGGGCCAAGCCTTGAGGAGGTGGTCCAGCTTGCTGAGCGAATGCACACCCTTGAAGCAAACAGTTGACCCCTAGTCCCTTCCTCTTCCTCTTCCTGGGTGCTCCCTCCATGATGGACTGCCTCATCCCAGGCCCTAAAGCAACTATGCCATTAGATCATGGCCCAGAACTCCCGAAACAGTGAGCCCAAATGAACCTTTCCTCTTCCCAAGTTGATTAGCTCAGGTAACTTGCTATAGTACTGCAGCGCGGACTAATGCTACCTCTAACTGCAATATACTCTCCAGTCTTACAAATGGAGGCGACATAACAGTACTGCTGCCTGTCACTGATGGAAGACAGTGTGTCCCCATGCTTCTGTCCCAGCCTCTCTTCCATATAGAGCAGGAGGGAACAGATAGAGGCAGGAGATAGGCTCTAGCATTCTGGGCCTGCCTTGGTGACGGCACATCCTTACTCTGGTTCCTGTTACTTACCTGTCAAATAGTAAAATACAGCCTGTGCCATAACAGAACATATTCTTTATGCATATGTGTGTCTTGTCTATGTTGCTACTTTGTTTCCAACCCAATTCCCCCGTAAAAGAAATCTCAACTCAATCAGTAACAAAACAAGCTGGAAGTCTAGATTGGGCAGATCTCCCACTACACTATTCTATTTCCATCTTTATTATCCCATAGCACTTTCGGTTTCTCCAGGCCACGAGCTTCTCTCTCCGAAGAGCCTCTCTGAAGATTCCCCCGTAGCTCCTCCCATTCTGTTGATTCCCCCCCATGGCTCCTCCCCTTTCCTCCTGCCCAATCATTGGCTCAAGCCTTTATTTTAAAAGTTAAGGTGGGGAGAAGGTTCAGAAGGCTCCTCTGAAGGTTCATCTGCAGCCCCTCTGAGTAGTGGAACTAGCATCAAAATACAAGCCCAGGGCTAGCCACAACATGGCTACATGTGTGTCTGTGGACCACTTATGTGCCAGATGCCCAAGGAAGCCAGAAGAGGAAATCAGATCCCCCAGAACTGTAGTTATAGACGGTTGCAAGCTGGCATGTGGGTGATGCCCATCAAACGTAGGTCCTCTGAAGAGCAGCCAGTGCCCTTAACCACTGATCTATCACTACGGGCTCCTTATTTTATTTTGGGGCAGAGTCACATGTGGCCCAGGCTGGCCTGGTGCTAACTACGTAGCTGAGGAGGACCCTGAGCGTCCGTTACCAGTGTTACATCAAGATCAGGTGATTCTAGGATCTTAGCATCTTAATCAAATGATTGAAATAAAAGAAAAAACAGACAGCAGAGTAGCAAGGAAACACTGTCCAGAAACCAAGTGAGAGAACCAGCCAACTATGATGCCAAGCCGTGCAGAATCAAATGGCTCTCTCAAAGGCCCTGGCTTTCTTTTGAGGTGTCCTTTGATGGGGTCCGAGAGAAGGAGTTTGGTTGCTAGGGGGAAGAGCCCAGGTGGTTTTCTGTTTTGACTGACAGGCTTGGGTTTCACCTGCTTTCATCCACAGAAGATGCCTAAGATGGCCAGAGGGGACGATCCCTAAAAGTTCACGAGGAGAACAGTTTGACTCACTGTGACCTCACTCAAAACCAGTTCAGGCCAGATCCATGCCCCACCCCCACCCCCACATTCCCTTACCTAATTAGAAACTCTTCTCAAAAGGGCAGTTCTTGGTGCCTCTTAGGGAGGGGAGCCTCACTTCCCTGAGTGCAGTTCTGTGCAGGCCAGGGTGCGGGTAGCTTGCCTCCCTTTCGTCCATCCTGCAACTCTGCCTGGCTTGTGGGTTTCCTTTATGTACGTCTTATTTAAGAACAGGGCTCTTTGCCTCCCTCCTGCGCTAGATAGAAACTTCAGGGGGCATCTTGTACCCATCCTGAAGTGGCCCAGGGGTGAGAGCTACGGTCTTCACAAAACAAGCCCGCCCAGGAAGCAGAGTGCATACCATGTTCTACCCTCCTGTTGGCAGACAGTTGATTTCAAAGACTCCCCACGCACCCAGCGCATTCCAGACAGCGAGGGAGAGAGGCTGGGAGGTTTGTAAAACCAGTTATTCAGTCCAGTCAGGGCCCAGTGGAATTTCTAATCAAGAACCACCATGACCATGCAACAAAGGGAGGCCCAGGCAGACAGGTGGGAGTCCTAAGAACCCAGCCGCACACTGAGACAAGACGCAGCAATTTCTTTGTCCTTGGGATGTCCAGGGAGGGTCCACTGGGGGACGCCTGGAAGGAGGCTCTGAGTTTGACCACATGCACCTGAGAAGGGTAAATCTGAAAGATGACACAGCCTGAGAGGCTTCTGGGCCTAAAGAAGGCTCTCCACAGAAAACCTCTTCTGGACAGGAAAGTGGATCATGTTAATGTGAAAACCACGGAGATGGTTATGGGAAGGAGGGGACTGGCAAGAGCAAATCACCTTCCCCTCTGCCCCCAGCCCCTGTCCTCCATTTCCCCTAACACTCCCACCCCCCACCACACACACACACACACACACACACACACACACACACACACATCCCAGCTCTCTTCAGCCCTCTGCCCTGCCTCCCTGGAAGTGGTCCTTGGATGTTAGGGGCTGCCAAGAACCTACTTCCTCTCAGCCTTGATAGCTCATTACCATGAGCCCAACACAGCACAAGGCCATGCTCCCTGCTGCGGTACACCCTGTACATCTGACCCTGGGGACTGAAAGTCCCGGACTCGGGCCACTGCAGGAGCACTTAGACACAGGGCCAGGGCTGTACTGATGGTAGGAGAGAATGGGGAATTCTGGGATAGCAGCTTGGAGACCCTAGGGATGAGAGCCTTATAGGGCTCAACCTTCTTCCTTCTCACCTCACCCACACCCCCTTCCCCACAGCTCAGGGCACCCAGGCAGCCAGAAACAGTCAACATGAGTTAGGGATGTGGCTCGGTTGGCAGATGCTCGCCTAGCATGCCTGAGGCCCTGAGTTCAAGGCCAGCCTGGTGTTATCTGGTAGGGAGGGGAGACAATCTTATTTTCTTATTTTAATGCTCAGCTCAGAGCGCTCCTCTCCTGGGCACGCTTCTTACTTCACTGGGTAAAAGGGATCTCTCTGCTCTTCTCAATGTCTACAAAAGCAACAACAGGAAGCCCTCACTGGTGGCAATATGAACCATACTTACTCTGCCCTCTGGACAGTCCATAGATATGTCACGACCTGGTGGCAGGAGCCGGCACCACCTACCAACTGTGACACAGCCTGCACATGTATCGCAAATGTACTAGCGTATCCCAAAACATCTATAGTCAGGACGTTGAATGGCTTCTCCAACCATCACGCTTTTACCACGCATGGAAGGTGGTTAGTCAAGTCAGCTCCCAATAACCAAGTCATCACAAAGCCCTTGAAGCAAAAGGGTACTCCAAGGTTCTGTCCAATAAATGGTACTTCTTTCCTGTAGCGCACTCAGGGGTCACCTTCAGGCACACACCTCAAAACCTAAGTCCGATGAAGTCAGAAAACAAACCACAGACAGACAGAAAAACCACTTTCTCGTGACAGCCACCTTGATGCAAGGTTACCTTCCAGGGAAGAGGGAAGGAAGAATCCTGTGGACTTCAAGGAAACAGCCCAGCAAATCTCAGCCATTTGAATACTTGATCCCAGAATTCCCAGTGGTGGGTGTTTGGGGAGACCTAGGAGGTGTGGCCTTGCTGGAGGAGGCAAGCTTTGGGGTTTCAGGAGACTTAGGGATTGAGATGTGAGCTCTCAGCTGCGACTCCTGCATGCAGAACGCCTCCCCCAGTCTGCCATCATGAACTCTAACCCTGTGGAACCACAGGCCCAGCGTAAATCCTCCCCTTTGTAAGTTGCTTTGGTGATGGTGACTCTACACAGCAACAGAAAAAGAACTAAGGAGCACCCTATGGTGCGTGCTACATCCATCAACCGCCGCGTAGGCAAAGCGTCCCAGTGGTCTAAGTAGGTGGGATACCACCTCGATGACTCAATGGGCTCCCGAGCATCCTCCCTCTGCACCCCACCTATTCTCAACATGACAGGCTAAGGATCTTGCTTAAACATCAGAGTGAGAGGAGCCCATTAACTACTGTAGCCAGGGATGGTGATATTTGGGTGAAGAGAGGACCCACGCTACCTCAGAGGAGCATCCAAGCAGGACCCCGGGCTTTAAAATGTATAGCTGATCAAGGACTGTGACTTGGGAGCTGTGGTGTTTTGAAAAGGAAAGGGCCCCTAGACTCACATGTTTAAATGCTTGGCCCACAGGGAGTGGTACAAAAAGGAGGTGTGGCCTCGGTGGAGTGGGTGTGGCCTTGGTGGCCTGGGCGTGGCCTGGGCAGAGTGGGTGTGGCCTTGGTGGAGTGGGTGTGGCCTTGGGAGAGGAAATGAGTCACTGTGAAGGCGGGCTTTGAGGTCTTCTTTGCTCAAATTATGTCAATGATGGTCTCCTTCAGCTGCCTGCCGATCAAGATGTATGACTCTTGACTCCCTCAGCATCATGTCTGCCTGCACGCTGCCGTGTTTACCGCTATGATGATTATGAACCTGTAAGCCAGCGCCAATTAAGTGTTTTCCTTTATAAGAGTTACTGTGGTCATAGCAATAAGACCCAAAGTAAGACAGGTGTCAAGACAAAGAGCTGGCTGTTTGCTCTGGGCAGAGCGTAGAGGCCCTGAATGTGCACCGGAATGGTCCGAAGGGCTGTGAGTTTCCAGGTGCTCTGGGAGCCTTTGGTCAAGGGGACATCAGTTGTAGAACAGGGACTGTGGGTTTTTCTTTTTTTATGTCTAAGAAATGTTTTAAACACAATTGGAGCATCTTTTAAATTAATTAATTATTTTATACACATTGGTATTTTGATTGCATGTATGTCTGTGTGAGGGTGTCTGATACCCCAGAACAGGTGTTTAAAGACAGTTGTGAGCTGCAGTTTTAATGTGGGCCTGAAAGGGGTCTGCTTAGACCCAAGAACATTGTAAAATACATCCTGGAAGTCAGCCATGGTGGCGCATGTATTTAATCCCAGCACTTGGGAGGCAGAGGCAGGAGGATCTCTGTGAGTTTGAGGCTAGCCTAGCCTACATAACAGTTTTCAGGACAGTCAAGAGTAGAGAGAGACCCTGTCTCAAAAAAATAACCATGCCTTTGATACTCACACTTGGGAGAGATCAGCAGGTAGATCTCTGTGAGTTCAAGGCCAGCTCGGTCTACAGAGCTAGTTCTAGGATAACCAAGGCTATACATAGCAACCCTGTTTTGAAAAACCAAAACTGTAAAAATAAAAAATAAAAGAAAGAAAGAAGGAAGGAAGGAAGGAAGGAAGGAAGGAAGGAAGGAAGGAAGGACCATGTCCCGTGCCTTCCAGGGAGTCTGTTGTAGGCCTCAGGCCTCATGACATGCTAGCTAACATTGGCAGGGAAGTGCCAGGGATGACTGACAGGAACCGGAGGTGGGTGGCCTCTTCTGGTCTCAAATTAATGGCTAAACCGGAGCCTTCACCAACTGCTAATTGGAGCTAAGTGCAGGCTGTAACGGGAACCTCCCTATTACACACCAAGCAAGAAAAGAAGACCCTGGGGGCTTTAGAAAAGTCAGGGGAAGAGGTGAGTAGGAAGGCAAAGGGTTGGGGACGGGAAATGGAGAGGGGACCCCTGGCACCTTAATCCTTTCTCTTCAGCCTTGAAAAAATGGAAACCCAACACACGGCAGGTGTGGCGGCTCACACCTGCAGATCCCATGGCTCGGGAGGCTGAGGTGGGGCAGGGGCCAGGCTACCGAGTAAAATCCTGCCTCAGAAGACAGACGGACAGTTGTGAACACTACCTGAGCCCAACAGCAGAGAAGCCCACAGCTCTAAGGCGCTGCGAAAGCCAGGCCCTTCTCTGAGCTCTGCTCTTCCTCTCCACTTTAAAATACAACGCAGTGGCCACTCGGAGGCTCCCCTGAGATGGCCGACCTCTTTTGTAGTCTGTGACCTACTGTGACAGATAAGAATCCCGACTCTTTTGGAACCAGGTGGCACAATGACAGAGTCTCCAGAAGAGGCAGACACGATCCCTGGGGATTTCCATGTGCCCCAAGCTCCACTGGCCCCTGTGCACACTTGGACTGCCACGTGCTGCTTGGACGTGTGTGTGTGTGTGTGTGTGTGTGTGTGTGTGTGTCTATGTCTCTCTGTGTGTCTATGTCTGTCTGTGTGTGGGTATCTCCATCTCTGTGTGTGTGCATGTGTGTCTATGTCTATCTGTATATATATATATATATATATAGATATATAGATAGATAGATAGATAGATAGATATAATGTCTATATCTGTGTACATGTGTCTATGTCTGTATGTATGTGTTTTTGTCTGTCTGTGTGTGTGTCTGTGCCTATCTGTGTGTGTGTGTGTCTGTGTATTATTGTTTCTTTGTTTGAAAGACAGGGTCTTTCTCTCTGCAGCCCTGCCTGACTTGAATTGGTAATCCTGCCTCCCCAGCTTCTAGAGTGCTAGAATATCAGACACAAGACACCTTGCTGGATAAGAGTTTTCTTTCTTTCTTTCTTTCTTTCTTTCTTTCTTTCTTTCTTTCTTTCTTTCTTTCAGCTTTATTTATTTATTATTTCCTGTAGCTGTCTTCAGACACCCCCAGACGAGGGCATCAGATCTCATTCCAGATGGTTGTGAGCCACCATGTGGTTCCTGGGAATTGAACTCAGGACCTTTGGAAGAGCAGTCAGTGCTCTTAACCTCTGAGCCATCTCTCCAGTCCAAGAGTTTTCTTTAAAATGGAGATTTTTTTTCCTCTGAACAGCCCCAGACCTAACCCAACCGGCACCTATAAAATCAAACACTCAAGGTACTTAATTATTTTCTTAAAAAAAAACAATTTTTTATGTGTATGTTCCTGAATGTATGTATGTACACTACACACATGGGGTACCCAAGAGAATGCCAGATGTCCTGCAGCCGTACCAAATGAGCTACCCACCGTGGATTCTGGGAATTGAACCTGGGCCCTCTGGGAGAGCAGCCAGTGCTCTTACCCACTGCGCCATCTCTCCAGCCCCTTAATTATTTTCCTTAACACACACTGCACTTAATACACAGATGGCCCACAATACCGTGCGTGACCTCCTGAGATAAACACGCATATACCATCTACCCAGCCCCCTCATTTTGCAGATGGCAATCTAAGGCCCAGCCATCACTCCCCACAGTGTCACACAGCGAATTAGCCACTGGTCAGCAGCTGTGACCTAATTCTCCCATCTCCCAGGCCAACTGTCTCCACAGAAGGCTGCCCTTCCTCCCCAGGAATAGGAGTTCTCACGCCCTGGCATATCCTCTCAAAAAAAAAAAAATTTTTTTTTTTCAGGACAGTAAAACTGGTTCCACTTCTGCTTCCTCTGCTCCAGGGAGCCTGAGGGGACCCAGACCAGAGGGCTTCTGTCACTTGGGCTCTGCCCACTCCTTCCTTTCCCACACAGGACTGTGGTCTTCCCTGGTAGAGCTGCAGCCCCTGTCCCTGGGAGCCACCACCCGTGCTCCAGCACCCAGATTCTTCCAGTCAGGCCTCCAGAGGCTCCAAAACTCCCAGACGCCAAGGAAGTGTTTGATGACTGAGCCATCAAGTTAGAGCGACCTCGAAGAAAGAAATGCAGAACAGGAGTCAACTCGCAGCAGGCGCTAGGTACCCGGCCAGCCAACTGTCCTGTCAGAGAGGCCTCCTCACAGACACAGGGCCAGGACAAACATCTGCTCCCTGGGGCCTGCGATGGCCGGCCAGCATCTAGAGAGCAGCTGAGCCGGAGCGACAGGCGGAAGAGCTCTTCATTGTTAGCTCCTAGGAGACAATGGAGGAGGATGTGGGCCTGAGCAGACGCAGGCCGCCAGCACAGGCGGGCTTCCTGGCTGCAGAAGGTCACGCTTAGGGGGCTGAGGACAGAACTCCATTGGCTGCCTAGCATGCCAAAGGCCCAGACAAATGGCGATAGGGATACCCACTTTTGATCCCAATACACAGGACGCGGAGGCAGGAGGATCAGGAATTCAAGGTCATCCTCAGCTACATAGCAAATTCCAGGGTAGCCTGGTGTAATGTTTGAATAAGTATGGACACCCCTAGATTTTTGGATGCTTGGCCGCAGAGAGTGGCACTAGTGGGGGCGTGGCCTCGTTAGCGTAGGCGTGGCCTTGTTGGAGTGGGCGTGGCCTTGGAGGCGGCTGTGCCGCTGTTTGGGGCAGGCTTTGAGATCTCCCTTACTCCAACTACACTCAGTGTGGCACACAGGCTCCGGTTGCTGCCTTTGATCAAGATGTAGAACTCCAGGCTCTTGCTCCAACACCAAGTGGGCCTGGACACTGGCAGGAGCCATGCTTCCTGCCGCGATGAGGATGAACTTTATAAACCTCTGAAACTGTAAGCCAGCCCCCGATGAAACGTTTGCCTTTGTAAGAATTGCCTTGGTCACGGTATCTTTTCCCAGCAATAAAACCCTAAGACAGGAGACACTATTTAGAAAAAAAAATTGTTTTAATACATATCCCCCAGGGATGTTAAGAGTTGGGAGGTGACTGTGATAAATCGCCCTCCAGACATCAGGGCTCCCGAGGAGCCAATTGCCAGGGCCTCCACTGGCCTCACTTGAGTCACCCAAGACCACAGCTGTCACAGCTCAGCCCGAGCTCAGCCGTCCCTGCAGCAGCTCATGACAAGACCAGACCAACAGCAGTGGCTCTCGGTCAAATGCCGAGTCAGAGCCAAGCAGAGAAGTGAACTAGAGACACGAGCGAGGCAGGCAGGCATCAGAATCACCTGGAAGCAACCGCGCTTACCTGTACTCCGGCCTCTACAAGGGAGGCAGAGGCAGGAGGATTCCCAAAATTTTAAGGCTAGCCTGGACTACAGAGAAAACTGCTATTTCAGAAACACTAAAAGGAGAGAAAAAATTCACCTGGAGAAGTTGACCCCATGCCCTGGAAGTCGTGAATGTAAATGTAGCTTTAACCGGAAGTGACAGGGTCTAGCCCGAGTGCACCCCAGATCCACCGAGTCAGCAGCAATCATGATGGGCGTGGCTGTGTGGCTCTGTGAAACCTCTGAGGGCTGGAAGACTCTAGCAAGAAGGTAAATCTTCAGACCTTGGTAAATGACCCAGCCTCAGAAGAGAGCACCCCCGTCCACTGCACCCAGCAGACTGCTCTGAACTTGGGCACCCACACGCCACACTGTTCCTTCTGCCTGCACAGGGTCCTGGCACAGCACAAGGACACACACCAGAGTCAGGTGTGACTCTGACTTCAGACATGACTGAGGGTTCCACGCCGCACCTGGCAGAGCTGGAGAGCCAGAGAGCCAGAGCACCGCCTCTCTGCTAACTGCCGGGAAGCAGCAAAGAGAGGCCATGTGACCATCCAGGGACACATGCAGTGCCCATTCTGGAGCACACAGCTGTCCTGGGCAGGAAGCGGAAAGGCCATAACACGGAAAAACTGAATCCCTCTATTCACCCTCTAACAAGGCTGTGTTCCTCTACTCACAAAGCAAATATTGATTTCTCTTGCAGATCAAGACACACGTATGTCTCTAGCTGAGAAAGTCCCTTCTGAAACACACAATAGGCACTGTTTTTTGTCCATGAAACAGACACAGATATAAAAGGTGGCAGCGAACAAGTCACTCACTTCCCCTCTCGGGCCTCAGTGTTTCTATCTGTAAAATGGGATACCATCCCCATCTTATCCAGATCACTGGGTTGTTCCAAGAACCCAGAAAGGTGAAGAAAAGCTAGGGGGACTGTCGTCGTGGTATTTAGTGAGACCCCTGACCATACATCCTACAACCAATTGCCTCTGAGAGACAATAATCACCTCCTTTCAAGAGAGAAGAAAATTAAAGTACAGGAATCTAACAAAATGACTCGGCGGCTAAAGGTCCCCAGACACAAAGTAAAGGTGGAAGAAGAGAACTGAATCCATAATGCTGTCCTCTGACCTCTTCAAGGGCACAGTGACACACACACACACACACACACACACACACACACACTGTAAGTTTAAAGCCCAATCTGCATAGTGAGTTCTAGGACATCTATGACTAAACAGACAGACCATATCTCAATAGATAGATAGATAGATAGATAGATAGGTAGATAGATAGATAGATACATACATACATACATACATACATAAAAGGATACATAGATACAGACATAGACACATGTATACATACATACATAGATGAGATACATACATACATATATACATACATAGATGATAGATACATAGACACATGCATACATACATACATAGATGATATATACATACATACATACATGATAGACATAGATACATCGATCGATGAAAGATACATACATACAGACAGACATATATGATAGATACATAGACAGATGCATGCATACATACATACATAGATGATAGACAGATAGATTAAAGAAAGAACAAACATCAAGACAGAGAGTTGTCCCCAACCTGTCTCTGGTCACACAGCTAAATAGACTTCTGGATTTCTCCTTCTAGTAACAGAGCTGAGCCCTTCTGCCTCCCTACACATCCCAGCCTGTGCTATGTGGTCCCGTCTGTTGAAAAGGGGTAACCACTGCCCTTTACAGAGGTGAGGCATGGATGTGATTTCTCACACACTACCCCTCCCAAGCTCACACGGGACCCTCTCTCTCCAGGTGTCCCACCCCCACAAGCTCTTCAATCCTCAGCACTGCCTAGGAGCTCTGCTCAAGGGACCCAGCTCACCCAGGCTGCTGCAAATTCCATCTTCTCGGCAGGCGAGCCCTAGGAAACACACAGAGGTGTCATCTTAGACTGCTCTGTGGAGCTGGCCTTGGCCCAGAGGTCTAGCTCAGAACTGTACACATATGCAGTATTAGCAGCTACCCGCCTGAAACTCCTGGTCTGTGTAGACCCTGCTGCTCCACCCCAGGCCCCCAGAAAGGCCTTGCCCATTCTCTGGGCTCTGGGACCGGCTCTGAGAGCCTGACGGAGCATTCCTCACCCAGGAATCCCCAAGGCCCTGGACAATGAGATTGTTAACACTGACTGTCAACTTGACAGGGTCAAGTGTCATCTAGGAGACAGACCTCTGGGCACATCTGTGAGGAAGTTTTCTAAAAGGAGTTCACTGAGGTGGGAAGACTCCCAAACATGGGCAACAAGGCCCCACATGCCAAGTCGGAGACTGCGTGAAATGGAGGAGACCAGCTGAGCGGCTCTCGTCATCCCTCTGCTTCCTGACCGTCGCTGTACCGCGACCCTCCGCCATGATGGACACCTTCCAACCGTGAGCTAAAATAAACCTTTGCTTCTATGGATTGCTTTTGTTGGATTCTGTGTCACAGCCAGAAGACAAGCAAGCCACACAGGCAGGAAGACCCCTATAACCTGTCACCCTCCCGTGGGTTCAACCTCTCAGAGGCCACACAACCTGTTCTAGGAGACAGGGCTTCTCGGAAAGCGGCCTCCACCCCAGCCCTCTTCTGTGCAAGGAGAGGAGACTGAACATTCCTCAGACTCTTAAGGACTTAAGTTTACAGGAGCCTCTCAAAGCTCTTGAGGGGTGTCCACAGATGAGGGCTCCAGGAAAGGCGGTCCTTTTCCCAGTTCACACAGAAAAGATGCCCATGACCTAGGTCTCCCTGGATGTCCCAGCAATTGTGACAATGAAACCTCCCTTCTCAGTGACTCTGTTCCTGACCCAAAACTCCATATTCAATCAAATCCCTTCCCCCTCTCCACCCATATCTGGCTTCTTCTAGCAGGGCCTTCGTACTTAGCACCCTGCTTGCCTGCCTGCCTGCCTGCCTGAGGTGTTCTCGACCAGAGAGGTTCCTTGTCAAGTGCGAACCCAGCTGAAAAGCCAACTCCTAGTGAAGGTTTTCCTTGACCAGAGCACCTAAGTGGGAGCTCCTACCCTTTCCCACTGACTCCCGGATTCCCACTTTAGCAAGTACGTCCCTCAAAGGGTTTATCCAAAGGCCTTTCTTGTTCATGGTTGTGTCCTGTGCTATACGTGTCTGGCATACAAGAGGTGCCAACTCATTGAGAGAATGGAGTACTGTACCATCCCCACCTGCCCTAGAAAGAACAGCTGGTCTAGCCTAGAGCCTCCTGCCTCCAACTAAGGTGCCAACCCAAACCAACTCGGGTCCAGAGTCCTCTCTGGGAAAGCCTTTCCCTGTGCCCTGTGCCCTGTGCCCTAGCTCACCCAGAAGGCATCTTTGCTGCAGGTGGAGCGAGCTGGCACAGGAATTCCAAGGTCAGCCCCTTATCTGGTTTCCTGTGAGCCCCACCCCTGGGTGTCCCCATGAGTCACCTAGAGAGAAGAGAGGCAGGAGGAGGGCCGGTAGCCAACCAACGCCACAGGTGCTGGGTCGGGATGTACAGGCTGAGGTAGCCATTCCTCTGCAAGAGGGGAAGGGGCCTTGCACAGAATTCTGGAACCTACGCTGCTCCTTTGTACAACAGGGACACTGGAGGACTGCAATCCTGCCTCACCCTGATTTAGGCTAAGGGAGGCCCAGACCCGGGCTGTGGGCCGTCCCTCATAGCCCAGGAAGTAGAGCAGGCGTCTCCATGGTGAAGGCCAGTCGCTGGCTTCCAGCTGGGGTTTCACTATGTTCTCCTTAAAGCACCTGCCTGGACTGTGAAACTAGCCCTGCCCAAAGAACCAAGGAGAAAAATAAATAAATCCGGAAGTAAAAACCTCAGCATGTGTACAAGATATCCAGACAGATGCCAATCAATACGTGACAGAGATCCTGTCCTGGGGTAGGATCAAAGGTAAATTATTGTCTTCATCATGTTTTCTTAAATTGCTTGACTTTAAAAAAAAGACTTATTTATTTATTATATATAAGTACACTATAGCTATCTTCAGACACACACCAGAAGACAGCATCGGATCCCATTACTGATAGTTGTGAGCCACCATGTGGTTGCTGGGACTTGAACTCAGGACCTCTGGAAGAGCAGTCAGTGTGCTCTAACTGCTGAGCCACCTCTCCAGCTCCAGACTTTTTTTTAAAAAAAAATCAGGATTTTGTATGATTTTCTCAAAAAACAGGGCTCATTTTCCAAAAGAAAACTCCTCAAGCGTGTGGTGAGGAAGCATACACCTGGAATCACTGCTCTCTAGGCTGAGGCCAGAAGCTCACCAGGAATTCCAGGCCAGCCTGGGCTTCATGGCGACTTACAGACCAGCCGGGGGCTGGATATTCGGTCTCAACAAGCAATGACAATCTGTCAGAAACCACTTTGCTTTCAGTCTGCTATCACCTACCAGGACACGGAGGGAGGAGGATGACTCCTCCCAGAGAGGTCACCTCCCACTCTAACCCGGGAGGTGTGAGCTACAGGAATTTGGGGGGGGGGGGGAGAACAGGGACTTGAAGGTTGTGGGGAGACACCTATTTCTTGGTCTGGAGCATTCTAAGGCAGCTCCTCACCTTACTCGAGTCTCTGGTTTCTTCTGGACCCCCAGAGAGTCTTTAGGCACTGTCTCTTTCTCCCAGGGTAGCAGGGGGCGCGGCTGGCAGGAGGGGAGAGCGTGCTGGGCAGTGCCCTGTGTATATAAGGAGTGGAGTGTTTGCCGTGCCAGGCCCGGCTCCCAACTCGGTTTACATATCAGGTCACTTACTCTCAGCAAGTCTGGGCGTGCTCTGCTCTTAACATCCACTTCACGGATAAATCTGCAGAGATGCCGCCGGGTGCAGAGTTCACACTCTGTGACGGCAAAACCGAAAGATCCAGCGGCTGTAGAACTGGGACTCTAGTGCTGGCGGTAGAATGCTCACTGAGCATGCGCAGGGCCCCTCCTGGATTCGATCGCCAGCACATTAAAAAAAGAAAGAAAGAAAAGAAAAAAACGGGCACGGTAGCGCATGCTTGTAATAAATAGGAGCACTTGGGAAGTGGAGGCAGGAGGATCCGAGTTCAAGACCACCCTCAGCTACATTAGGAATTTGAGACCTGAACTATATGAGACCTCGATTCAAAAAAAATAAATAAATAAAAGAAGGGAAAGGAAATGAAGGGATGGAGAGGTGGCTCAATGGTTAAGAGTATTCGCTGCTCCCAAGTCCAGTTCCCAGCACCCACACTGGACGGTTCACAACTGCCTGTAACTCCAGTTCCAATGGATCTGACACCCTCCCTGGCTTCCTCGGACATACACACTGCACACACGCAGTGCATGTAAACTCATGCAGGCGCGCAGGCGCACGCACACACACATATCTCCATAATAAATAAATCTTTAAAAAGAGAAAAAGAATCAAAGGAAAGGCTTAGAGGACTGCCCCATCCTTACAGAAGGCAAAGTATTTCCTCCTGCACTCATGACCTCTGCCACTGACCCTCCCCATTTGCAATTATCACACAGCACAGGGTTCTTCCCTTCCTAATTCCTCAATAACACTACACACACACACCACATACACACATACACACAAATACACGCATATACACACAAATACATACAAACACACATATACACATACACACATACACACAGATCCAGGCTTGGCTTCCTAGAGAGCCTGTGACTGTGAGTTCAGCCTAACCCACTTGAAGTTACGCCTCAAAGCCTGGCCAACAGCAGGGCGGCCAAGCTCAGCTCTGTCCTGGGTCCAATCCTAGCCTTGTGGGTACAGGTGAAACTCCATCACCCTGGTGCCCTAGGTTTTCCCCCTCCTTTTGTATGCTCGGCCCTAAACTGGTATTTAGAGTGAGCCACACCCCTGACCTCCAGGAGCCCAAAGCCCAGCAAGAAAAAGCAGCGTGTGTAAACAGATCTCCAGGATGTCCTGGGCAATGCTAAAATTAGAGAGATGTGACCCCTATGATCTCAGGGCACACAAGTTACAGTCATTCACCCTGTCTATGGGAAGAGGAGGATCTGGGTGCCTCTGGATGAGACTCACGGCGACAACTTGGAGACACAGAAGGAGAAGCAGGGGGAACACTGGGCTGAGATGAAACTGGGGGGCTCAGTTCATGTCCTTAGGGTGCTCCTGAGGACACCATCCAAGAAGCACCCTCGGCATGGGGCATCAGCATAGGAGGCCCAGACTGGAAACAACCACAGAATTCCCCAGCTGCGGACAGGAAAATAAACCGTTGGCACGACCTAGATGGAAGTCTGTTAAGACCAGAACATAGAAAGAGGGCAGCCCCTGAGGACAGTGAGCCGGCTCAGTCTGTAAAAGCTCTTGCCTTGCAACCCCAGCAACCTAAGTTTGAGCCACAGAACACACAAAAGGGAGAGTGCAAGGAGAGAACCAACTTCAAAAAACTGTCCTCTGACTTCCACATGCAAGATGTGGGACCTGTGACACACACACACACACATTGAGCATAAACACATAATAACAATTAACTAACTGGTTGAAAAACAGACGCAGACCCTGGCAGATATACGAAGTTTACAAAGATTTTTCTTTGAGTGAAGTCCTGGTGATTTGGCTTGTTTGGTAGCGTTTGGCTAGCATGCGCAGAGCCCTGGGCTCAGTAGTTAGCATCATATAAACTGGGTGTGGCGGTGGACGCCTGTAATTCTAGCATCCAGTAGGATCCGAAGGTCAAAGGCATCCTGAGACCCTGTCTCCCAAACAAAAGCATGAAAGCATTAAGTGAAAAGATGAAGTTCTCCATAGCTCCCTGGGCAGTGAGAATATATGTATAATATATGTTATCAATATATTATCAATATAATCTTAGTATATAAAATATACAAATAACGTTTAAGTTTTGCATAAATATACAATGTGTAAATATTACATAAATATATAATAAGGTATAACTATTACATAAGTATGTAATATATAAATATTACATACTGCATGTGTATGTTTGTACCCAGGCCATCCTTTCCCTTGGATAACTTAGTAGCAGGGTCCCCTTGTTTAAGACAAGTGGGGGGGGGGCAGGAAGGGGAGGTGCCAAGACAGGAAGGGGAGGTTCCAGGACAGGAAGGGGAGGTGCCACTGGCCATCTGCTTCATTTTTATTTTTGAGACAAAAAGACCCCAACTGCTTTTCCCCTTTTAATTGTTTAAAATTCTTGCCGGGCCGTGGTGGCGCACGCCTGTAATCCCAGCACTTGGGAGGTAGAGGCAGGCGGATTTCTGAGTTCGAGGCCAGCCTGGTCTACAGAGTGAGGTCCAGGACAGCCAGGGCTACACAGAGAAACCCTGTCTCAAAAAAAAAAAAAAAAAGTTTAATTGTTTAAAATTGTATTTATTTTTATTGTGCATGTGGGGGGGCACATGGGTCACAGGGGGACACATGAGGCAAGAGAACAACCCTTGAGTCAGGCTCTACACACTGAGCCATCTTTCCGGACCCCACGTCTACTTTTAGTTTGTGTATCATTGCATGCATTTTCTTTCAACGATGGCTTGAAGGAGGGGAGGAAAGGGTTAATTCAGCTTACATTTACAGATCATAGCCCATGGATGGAGGAGGTCAGGACCGGAACTCAAGCATGGCAGGAACCTGGAGGTAGAGGCTGGTACAGAGGCCACGGAGGGGCGCTGCTTACTGGCTCGCTCAGTTTGTTTTCTTCTGGAACCCAGGACCACCAGCTCAGGGATGGCACCACGCACCATGGGCTACCCCGCCCCCTTGATCACTAATTGAGAAAATGCCTTACAGCTGGATCTCATGGAGGCATTTCCTTACCTGAGGCTCCTTCCTTTCTGATGACTGTAGCTTCTGTCAAGTTAACACAAAACCAGCCAGAACAGCTCCCTCTTATACACTATGTGGAACACTCCACAGAGGAAACAGTAAAGATGCTCTTACTGTACCATAGAGAAAGGACTCTACCAGAGCGCCACAGTCAGGGTCCTAATGCTACAAAGAGGCACCATGACCACAACAAAACTTGTGGGAGGAGGAGGAGGGGGAGGAGGAGGAGGGGGAGGAGGAGGAGGAGGAGGAGGAGGAGGAGGAGGAGGAGAGTAATGTGTGTATAATCCATATAGTAAGATAATAAATGAATAGTTAAGACTATTTTGAAGAAGCACTTAACAACTCTTCCATGCAGGCCAAACACTTATGCACAAAATAAAAATAAATAAATCCTATTAAAAAAACAAAACCAAAAAACCCTCAGAGACCAAAGCTAACAGAAGGTTCATGGTGGTAAAATCTCTCTCTCTCTCTCTCTCTCTCTCTCTCTCTCTCTCTCAATAGGATTTCCCTCTATAGCCCAGGCTGGCCTCAAGCTCACAGAGAGAGAACCACCTGCTTCTGCCTCTCAAGTGCTGGGACTAAAGGTCCCCACGGCCCTGCAGCCACTCACACTTTGGGTTAGTAAAGTGAGTAACCCTTGCCCTGACCTGTCTTCTTGCCAGGGGTGAGGCAGGAGATGGCATCTAGATAATGAGTTTTTCTGTAAATGCTTTTCAATTAGCAGTAAACTCAAGCCAGACAAATTACTTAACCGGCAGCCCTGCAGCCACCACCCTGCAGTCACACTCTGGCACCTGGAGCGGCCCCAGGAGCCTTGCCTACAGCTGAGTTCTTGGCCTGGGTGGGGAGGGGTTTTTTTTTTGTTTTGTTTTGTTTTGTTTTGTTTAAGCAGAAATACTGACAGAGATGGCAGAACACAGCAGACTCAGTTGGCTAAAGAGGAAAGGTTCCGAAATCTGGGTACTGCTCAGCCTCCAGAAGAGCAGAGCAGAAGCCAACATACCCCCCCCCCGCAGCTAACTCCCCAACAACTGGGTTGTGGGGAGCTGCCAGAGGCCATGGCTTCGGCCTTTCAAGCTCTTTTGATTTTGTTTTGCTTTGCTGAGGTTTCCAGGGGTTTCTCTCTACATCAGCCAACACTTATCTTCACTCTGCTCTCTCCTCATTCTTTCTTACCACTGGTCCTAAAAAGGGGTGCCGTGAGGTGCAAGGCAGGGCAGAACACACTTCCATTTTACAGGTGGAAAAGGGGGGCACGAAATTGTTACACACCGAAGGTGAAGAGGGAGAGGGAATGGGACCCTCGCCTTCCCACCCTTGTGGTCAACCTTCCCTTTTGTCTCTGACTTATAGGCAGGACAAAACTGAGAAGAATCACTGTGGTCTCCCAGGCCCATCCAGTGCTGGCAGTATTCAGCCCTGGTGTACACTGCAGTTGTGTGAGGAGCTGAGGTACACAGTAATAAACCCAGGCTGCAAACCTCCCGGTTAGTTCTGATGGGACTTCCGTTGAGAGCCTCAGAGTCACAGCTCAAATCGTCTGCCCAAACCTTCAAACTCCCTGCAACTCATACCCCACATCTCTGCCCCACCCTCCATCCTCGGGAGCCTAGCAACGCTGCTAATCTTTTTTTTTTTTCAGGATACCTGGAGTCCGAGAACTGGGCTGGAAGCTAGCCAAAGGCTCGAACCGACAGTTCTGAGACCCAAAACAGAGATAGCATTTGCCTACAATCTGCCGGTGAGTCTGGCACGCAGCAGGACTAGAGTCACGTTCTACTGATTGCCAGCAGGGTCGCCTCGCAAAGGGGTCTCATTCAAAGGCAGTCTTGATGGCCAGCTCAGCAGCTCCTGCCCACAGGAGAAATGCAGTAAGGAGCTGAGGAAGAGAAGAAAGAGAGAAAGTAGAGGGAGGGAGGAGGGAGGGAGGAGGGAGGGAGGAGGGTGGGCGGGTCTCATTTTCAGGGGACCCTTTGGGATCTCTGGACCAGCCTATCTATGTACACACTCTGGAGAGGTGAACATAGAGCCAGCCTGTGGAAAGATAGCCTCATGTCTAGACTGAAGTCCAGTTCTTCTAAAATGCCCTGATAAGCAGGGGTAGCGGCACACCCCTGTGACCCCAGTACCCAGTGTGTGGGAGGTAGAAACAGGAGGATCCAAAGGCCAAGGTCATCGCCAGCTACACGGCGAGTTTGGGACCAGCCTAGATGACATGAGACCCTGTCTCTAAGGGGGGAAATGTCCCTGGGGACCTTTAGCTTATACCAAGTCACTGGCAAGGATTCCTTGTCCATAATAACATTAATAGTGCTAAACATGGTGTCTTACAATTGTAATTCCAATACTTGGAAGTCTGAGGCAGGAGGATTACTATGAGTTCAAGATTAGTGTGGGCTGGCTGGGTGGTGATGGCGAACGCCTTTAATCCCAGCACTCTGGGAGGCAGAGGCAGGTGGATTTCTGAGTTCGAGGCCAACCTGGTCTACAGAGTGAGTTCCAGGACAGCCAGGGCTATACAGAGAAACCGTGTCTCGAAAAACAAAACAAAAACAAACAAACAAAAAAAAGATTAGTGTGGGCTATTTAGTGAGTTCTAGGCCAGCCAGAATGCATAAGATGCTGTCTCAAAACAAATAAGCAAGCACACACACACACTCCACCACCACCATCACTACTACCACCCAGCTAGACTAAGTAAGCTACAATAAGACCCTGTCACAATAATAACAACAACAATAATAGTAGGTGTGGTGTCACATGCCTTTAATGACAAGTGACAGAGGCAGGTATATAGAAAGGCCCTGTCTCTAAAAAATCAATAGCAATAAAAATACATAATAATTATTATTTATTGTTATTGTTTTTATAATTATAATACAATAATTATATTATCGCTATCTCACCCTTTTCTTTAAGCTCTCTGTGGTCTCATCTTGGTCTGCATCATTTTACTTCCACAACCATCCAAATGTTTAATAATTAGTATCTCCAACTACAGATGAGAAAACTATGGTCAGAGAAATGAAGGAACTTCCCCAGATCACTCAGCTAGGAAGTAGTGGGTAGTATTCGAAGCCTGGTTGTGTGCAGCGAATGCCATCCTGGTCCCCCGTGGGCAATTTCAGAACTCGTGGAACTAACACCACCTCCTAGGAGCCGCCGGGTTGTCTAGTGGAATGCCCCACTCCAACAAAAAGGCACGCACATTTCCTTCCATCAAGGAGGAAAGCAAGACGCCAAGAGAAACATCTTGGCCAGAGGAAAGGCACAGCAAGGAGCAACAGGGTCCTGACTTGGAATCCAGGTGGCCACAAGCACAAAAGCTGACCATTCCGGACTAGGCTGATGGGGAGTCACACCCTAAAGGCGTGGTGGGCGCAGCTAACATCGTACCCACACCCTACGGAGCATCCAGAGGATGCACAGCTGACACGGCTGGTGAGCCGGACCCCATCAGGTAGGAGCTCGGCAGCACAAGTGAACAAAGTGGGGTCCGGTGGGCAGCCAGCTCTAACACCAAGGACTGGGCTGCTGAAACCGAGCTGAGCTGGGGCCGCCACTGCATCCCGGTTCCAGGCAAGTGTTGCGAGAAGCCGTCGCGCGCTCCCCGGCGGCCTCTCTGAGTGGCTGATGCTGTACCCAACCCTGGGTCGAGTGTTAGGGGGCCATCAAGGGAGTGTGGACCGTCCCATACGCCATCCCCCGACCCGGGCTCCACCGGCTCCATCACTCACCCAGAACACGGTGGAGTAGACGATGAGAGAGAACTTGAGCCAAAGATAGGAGAAGCGCGCGCAGTAGCGCACCTGCTCCGAGTCCCCGCGAGGCATCTTGGCTCCCGCGGGGGGCTGCGGGGCTGCCTCGATCCGGCCACCGCTCCAGGCCCCACCTGCGGCTGTCCGCTGGCCCGGCCCGCCACCAGCGCTCTCTCCCGGGACTGACACAGGCGCGCCGCAATCACCGCTCGGGCCAGGGAGCGGACAATGCGGGCGGCCAATGGCCGCGAGGAGGCGTGTCGGGGGCGTGTCGCGCTCTCGGGGCGTGGCTTCTACATAGGGGGCGTGGCCTAGCCTCCGGCCCACCGAGCAAGCGGAGGGGGACGAGACCCAAAGAAGGAGCGCTCCGAGCCTAGAAGTCCACGCTTTGGACGCTGGTGTGGGAGCGTGTGGCCTGGAGGGGCGTAGGAGTAAGGGCAACCGTGCCCAGTTTGGAATTAGTAAACAGGCTTTCGGGCGCTCGCACTGTAGTTCAGTGATAGAGGGCTTGCCTAAGAGCCTGGGATCCTGAGCACTGTCAAAAATAAAGCTGGCTTTCCACGGGTGTGAATGAATACTGCGAGAAAGGGATAGGTACTGACAGCGACGGTGGAGACAGTTAGGAGGAGGCAGAGACAGGTGGATCTATGTGAATAATCTGGTCTGCACTGTGAGTCCCAGGACATCCAGAGCTACACAGCGAGAACCTCTCTCGACGGCAAACAAACAAACAAAAAGCAAGCAAAACAAAACAAAAAAGTGCCAAATGCGGTGTCGTTGCAGTTACGTCTTAGCGTGCTCCTTTAATCCTGCGCTCTGGAGACAGAAGAAAGCAGATCTCTGAGTTTCAGGCCAGCCAAGGCTATGTATGGAACGCGGAATAAAACACAAAACAAAACCAGCAAGCAAGTGCTAAGAGTGATGGTCACATCCTGGAAGGTCACCAGTCCAGAGTGTCCCACTGGACCCGCAGTCTTCCGGAGACAGATCTGTCCCGGGCCTTTCAACCAGCTGACCATGGAAATTTCCTTTTGGCCATCAGCTCAGCTCTTGGAAGTTCTTCTCCCAGGAAATCCTCATCTAGGCCCATCTTCAAACCCAATCACTACTCAGTCAGCCAGGGTCTGACTTCCAGCCTCGCCTTGGTGGCCTGGGCCACAGGTGCCTATGACCCCTTTTCCTTGCTAAATGTCCCCAGCTGTCTTCTGTTGTTTTCCTGTCTCCGGCCTAGCCGAACTCAAGGCAGAGCCTGGGAACCAGGCAGTCTGTGTTTGAAGACAATCGGTAATTAAATGCACAGCTGCTTGTCAAAAGCTCTGGAAGTTTTGAGTGGGGGTCTCTGGTGGTGAATCTGGGAATGGCACCTCTAGGTAAATTCCCTGAGCTGAGCGGGAGGGAAAGTCCAGGAGGGCAGGCCAGGTGCTATTCCTGGTATCTCTATTTAATGCGTGTGTGTGTGTGTGTGTGTGTGTGTGTCTGTCTGTCTGTCTGTCTGTCTGAATGCCTTGAATGCGTGGGTGCTCTTGGATCCAGAGGAGATGTTAGATTTCTTGGAGTTGGAGTTACAGGTAGTGGTACGCCAACAGACATGGGTACTAGGAACCGGAACCGTACTTACGTCTTCTGGAAGAACAGGAAGCCCTCTTTGAGCCTGAGCCATCTCTCAGGGACTGTACTTTTTGTTTTGTTTTTAGAAACATCTCACTATGAAGCATACACACACACACACACACACAAATAAATTAAGCATACTGGGTAAAGTAACTTAGACACCGCCCTTCCTTGTCCAAACAGAGTAAAGCCTTTTACGGAGGTTTGACTTTCACATAAAGACAGCACACTGGGCTGTATCCTTGAGGGGGACACACAGCTGTCAGTTTCCGGAATCCTGTCTCTAGCATGTCCTTGAGCAGGCCCTTCCCGCAAGGACGGACAGTTGAGTCTTAAGTGATTTTACTAAAGTCACAGGAACCGGTTTTGTGGCTACCTGCTCATAAAGGTTAGCATTGTCGCTATCTGCCCGGGCCTCAGAATGTGTGCTGAGATTTCTCTTCGTGATAACTTGGCAGGAACTTTTAGAGGGAAACTATCCTTGTCAGTAATGGCTGCAATGGAAAGAGAAGGTAAGGATTCTACGTAGCTGGTGTCCTTGGGTGTCTGCAGCTGTACAACTGGACCCAAGACTCTCTGTGTCTCTGTCTCCCCATCTCTAAAACATTGAGGTGGGGCTGTATCTATTTAACTCTGACAACCTTAGATTCCTTCATTGACAGACCGGTCAGCAAATGTGTCAGCCGCTTCTGCTGCTGATCGAGCTCTGAGGAAAGATTCGAAATAAGACAAAGAATCCCTGTCCTACTGAGGAGTTAGAAACGTGGGAATTTGTTGAACGTGTTGCAAAAGCACAGAAGAGGTTAACTTCAGATGCAGGTGTATGCTAATGATGTAATGAACTTCCCAGGGAGAGACTGCTGGTGCAAGGGCGAGCACAGCTTCCGGGAGAGCCAGAGAGGGCGGGGCCGGTGACTAGAAAGAAGCTCTTATCTTTGTTAACTCTGCAAATGACAGCAACTTCTGCCTAGCTGTTGAAGGTAAACCAAACCAGAGACTCTGTTTAATTTCCCTTTAGAGCACAGGCTACTAGTAAGGTTTATGTGGAGACATGTGGAGTTTAGCCTGCTGATCAGAAGACAGTTTGGAAGGTCTGATGATAGGGAGGTGCTGAGGTGGAGGCTGTGAAAACAGGGGTGGGGGCAGTGGTTGAATTGGCCTATTGCTAGCTCACAGACTCCCACACACCCCAGGGTGGTTGTGAATTTGGCCCAATAGGAGATCATAAACTTACTCAAAACATTGTGAGAAGCTCTTTCACAACTTTTTTTTTTTTTTTTTTTTGGTAACCTGATTACCCACGTCTCAGACTTGCACTTTGTAGACAACAGTGTCCTGTTGTGACATCAAAACAGTGGATTTGTCTGGTAGAGGCAGGGCTTGCTGAAGGGTGGGTGTGACTTGTGAGGAAAGAGATTTTTCTGGGATCATCCCTAGGTTTTGTTTGGATAAGTTTGCATTGAACAAGTAGGCAGATACTTCTGTCATTTACAAAGAGTGAAGAAGAAAGGCAGGAATAGAGACCAGTAGATGATGGTAATGGTGTAGGTGATATTGATGGTGGTGGTGGTGAAGTAGAAATGTAAGGATTCTTTGGAAAGGCTGTTGGGTGGTGTTTTGCTGGGGCAAACACATGAAGGAACTTTTCACTGAAGTGGGCACAGGTGAAAGGAAGTTCTGCTGAAGCAAGCATGTGAAAGGACACGTGATGAAGGATTCTTTGCTAACAACACACGTGTATTGGTCCGCCTTACACTGGGTAGTTGAGCTGCATTTGTCGGGACTCCATAGAGAGAAACTCGCCAAAAAAGAACTTGTGTGCTGCAGTTTCTTGCTGCTTCCGTGGACTTGGGCTGATTGGCAGAGTGATGTCAGCTGAGACAGCCCTGTGGAGGACTGGTGATGTTTGGAGGGTATGAATAGGCCTCGAGGGACAGTGATGAGACAGAGCTTGGCTTGCTGGTACAGCCAGCTGTGCAATGCTTGTGGGTCTCGAGTCCTCTCGGATCTTCATTTCCCTGAGAAACATGGCCAAGAACAACTCCTGGTGTTCCTGTTGGGCCCTCCTGCTGAATTGAGCTGAGGCTGAGGCCTGGCTGTCTCTGCTAGGTCGCATCACTGCTGTTGCTATCCTGACTCTACCGAACTGGACTGCTGGTGTATCTGTGAAGTGTCTGAGTGGATGGAGCTGCTGCTGCTGACCTGTGAGCTGAACTGCTGACTTCCAGACAACACAGGCAGGGGTTGCTCCAAAGAACCTTTCTAAACAGGTCCACTTCCCCTGTATCCTTTCTTTCCCACTACCTCTGGTGGGTGGTGGGCTAAAAAGGAGTTAAAACATAAAAGAATGCTCATTAAAAATAGACACGGGGGGGGGTGGTGGCTGGAGAGATGGCTCAGCAATTGAGAGCACTGACTGCTCTTCCAGAGGTCCTGAGTTCAAATCCCAGCAACCACATGGTGGCTCACAACCATCTGTAATGGGATCTGAAGCCCTCTCTCTTCTGGTGTGTCTGAAGACAGCCACAGTGTAATCATATATATATATATATATATGATATACATATACACATATACATATATATGTATGGATATATATTATATATATCTTTAAAAATAGACACTGAAAAAAATTAAAGTTACATGGTGATGATGGTGGTGATGGTGATTTAGAATCTCAGAATTAGCTTTTGTTGTAAAACACAAAACTTCAGGGCCCCACTTCTCTGAAAGGAAGAGCAGTTTGGAGAAGTTCGGGAGAGGTTTCTCCAGACCAGACATCCAGTCTTTTTCTTGGTTTCCCATCCTGGGCTCCAGGTTCATGTGCACAGTCTTTGGGACATCTTTCTTCATCAGGAAGTCTTTCCCAGTCACGTGACAGGATCCTGAGGTCGCTGAAGATAGTGTGAGGCTTGGGTTCTATACCATCCTGACTGGCCCTGAGTGTGACCTCAGCTCCGAACAGACACTAGAACAAGCTGGGATAGTCGCTCCCTTATGATCACACCAGGGGCCTGATTTCCCGGGGGCCTTCCTGCCTACCCTCTCCCTCTAGACCCTCCAATGCTGCCCCCTTTCCACACGGCCACCATCTTGTTTTGCCTGGACTTGAAAGTGGATCTGTGGATTTAGGAATTGTCATTTCTAAATCGAGACTGCTTTTAACGCACCATATGAGCTTTCCAGGCTGAGGAGTTTCTTGGAATACGGGACTGTGTGTGTAAACACAAGAGAATCCTTCAGTCAGCTCGGGGTGCTCAGAGAAAGCGGCCTGGGTGAGACGGGGTCTCCTGTCGCTCAGACTGGCCTCTAACGAGTTAACCATGATCGCTATGGTTTCAATGAAAAGTGTACCCCATAGGGCCGGGCTTTTGAACACTCGATCCGCAATAGATGTGGACTATTCTGGGGAGGCTGTGGGAGGAGCATCCTTGCTGGGGGCGCTTTAAGAGCTCTCAGCTCACTCGCCTGTGTTCACCGCCTTTGCTTCCTGGGTGTGGCGGGAGATGCGCTTTCTCGGCTTCCTGTTCCCACCACCAGCCTGCTGCCTTACTGTGTGCCTTTCCACTAGGATGGGCTCTTTTGGGGGAGTAGGGAGTTGACAGCTCACTGGCTGTCTCCCCCAGGCTCACGTTCTGTTCCTTCCTTTACACCTCCCTGGACCGCCTGCCCAGGGGTAGCAGGCGCATGTGTGAGTCCAGGTGCCCAACGACTCCAGAAGAGGGCGCCCTGAAGCTGGCGCTAACCGAACTCAGGTCCTGGGAACCGAACTCAGGTCCTCTGCAAGAGCAGTATACAATTAAGCCACCTGTCCAACCCCCTAAAATGTTTTGTTTTGTTTTTTAAAAGAAAATATTCCTGTTTTTATTTCCATTTCCCTGATGGCCGGTGAGGTTGACGTGTTGATCTGCCTTTTGTGGTTCAGCAAATGCCTGTTTTTATCCATTGTACATGTTCTAGGTAGGTCTTAGATTCCTTCTGAGGCCATTGCCAAGGGCCGACAGGCTGAGAAAACGCCATTCAGGCTGGTCCTGTGGCTTTGGTGGCAGAGGGTCTCAGAAGCAGCCACCAGCCAGAGTCGTTGGCCTTGTTGGGGCCCAACTTGGAATTCTGGGAAAGCATTCTGGGTACTTTGACTGACATGTTGGGCCAGGCCTGTCTGTGTGGATCATACAGGAAATGGCTGGCACCCTATTCCTTGCAGTGGGGGCAGGGCAGCTATTTCCAGGAAAAGCTGGGTACTGCTGGAAAGGGAAGGCTCAGGGAGTCTGACTAGGCTCCCTTGGCAGTCTGACCGTCTAGTTTCAGTTTGTCTTCTGTTCCGTTTTTGAAAAAAAATGAGACAAGCTAATTGTGGTGTTTTGCATATGCTCAGCCCAGGGAGTGGCACTATTAGAAGGTATGGCCTGCCGGGCGGTGGAGGCGCACGCTTGTAATCCCAGCACTCTGGGAGGCAGAGGTAGGTGGATTTCTGAGTTCGAGGCCAGCCTGGTCTACAGAGTGAGTTCCAGGACAGACAGGGCTTCACAGAGAAACCCTGTCTTGAAAAAAATCAAAATCCAAAAAAAAAAAAAAAAAAAAAGAGCTAAAAGGTATGGTCCTATAGGAGTAGGCATGGCCTTGTTGGAGTGGGTGTGGCCTCGTTGGAGTGGGTGTGGCCTCGTTGGAGTATGTATGTCACTGTGGACATGGGCTTTAAGACCCTCATCCTAGCTGCCTGGAAACCAGTATTCTGCTAGCAGCCCTCAGATGAAGATGTAGAACTCTCAGTTCCTCCTGCACCATGCCTGCCTGGATGCTGCCATGTTCCTGCCATGGTTATAATGTACTGAACCTCTGTACCTGTAAGCCAGCCCCAGTTAAATGTTGTCCTTATAAGAGTTACCTTGGTCACGGTGTCTGTTCACAGCAGTAAAATCCTAACTAAGACACTGATTCATAAAGCACTGGCATTTATTAAATACATAGCTCCCAGGACTGGGGAATCCAAGAACACAGTGCCACCTCTGCCTGGCATCCACTGGGCATCCTTGCATCATAACCCAGTAGGGTACCACATGTCCACGGTCTCTTCTCCCAGCCTGCATCTGCCCCAGCATTACAAAGCCTCTAATGTGGGCTAGGACGTAGCTCGGCAGGGAGCTAGCCTTGTGCACATGCAAGGTCTGGGGTCAGTCCCCAGTGCTACACCAGGCGCTTGGTGACAAGAGGTGTAATTCGAGCACGGAGGAGGTAGAAGCAGGAGCATCTGAATAACTCGGTCATGCTTAGCTATATAGCGAATTCCAAGCCAGCTACATTAAGATCCTGTCCCCAAAATACAAATAAAGCCACTAATACCATCCCGGGAACCTCCCCCTCGTGACCTCATCTGATCTTGATGACCACCCCAAGGACTCACTTCCCAATTACCATTAACATGGGGAATTTGGGGAATGAAGTTTCCCACGTGTGCATTTTGATAAAAGGGCGGCAAGAAAGACTGTCTCCTGGCTATTTTACCACCATGCCTGCTCAGTGCCTGGGGCCAGGCCAGGCAGAGGTGGGTCCGTGGAAATGCATATTAAGCAGGAGCCACCAGTGAGCTGTTCCCAGGGCCATCAACCTGACTGCTGGCAGCCCCACCCACAGCAGGCTGCAGAGCTGAGCCCATCCCAGCTTCCACCAGAAATCTAGCCACAGAGACATTCCTGAAAAACCTCACCGGGTCCTGGAGGGGTCAATCCTGCGCAGGAAGCCTCTCTGTCTCCTTTCTCTACTTCCTGTCTTTTCTCTCAGGGCATTTCAACTTCCTCTTCTCTGCCTCCCAGCTGAGACTTTCTGTCTCATGAACTAATCCCTCAGTGGGGGGCACGCTTGGGAAAAACAGAAGGCCCTTCCTTTAGCAAAATTCGATTCTCCCTTATTAACAGGAGAGACTACATGGCCATCTTTTTTTCTTTTCCCCTGTTATGAGATAGCACCAAACCTTTGTGAGGTAAACAAGTCAGACTCTGGCTCAAGAGAAGGCTCCTACCTGGAGGCTCCCATACAATCAATCACACAGACCTTCAGAATCTCCTGGGCCTGGAACCTGGGTTAGTCTCCACCACGCTGACACTGGCCCCATGACTGTATCAAGCTTCCCTGCCCACAGAAAGCAACATTTTTTTTCTCCCTCTCTGAGGAAATGACCCTATGTATTTCTCCAAGACTGCAGTGGACATAGCTGAAGTGTCCCAGGGAGTGGCGGAGGAAGTGATAGGGAAGGAGGCTCAGTGGCCTTGCTATTTAGTGATCCAGGGCACCTGCTAAGAAAAGGTAGCGGATGTGGAGAGCATTGTCGAGTCCCTTTGGTAAAACATCAATTCTCCCTCCAATTTTGTCCTTTTCCGAAAACCAAACCAAACTGAATTGCTTCTAATGTCACAGCTCTAGTGTTTTCAAACCAAACCAAACAAAACAAACAAACAAACAAAGAACCCAGACACTTGTTGCATTGCTGTCTAGACTATTCAAGCTCCTGCAGTCCTCCTACCCTGGTTGTCAGGAAAATAGATGTGCGCCACCACACCAATGTGGCTCATATTAAAGAAAAAGATTTTATTTTTCTTTTAAAAAAATGATGTGAATATGTGCGTGTCTGTATGTGGCATGTGTGTGTGGATGCAGTGTCCATGGAAACCAAAAGAGAGAGGTGCGTCTCCTCCGGAGCTGTGGGTAGCCCTAGGCAGCAAGAGTGGAGTGTTTTCTTACACACTGAACTGGCTCAGATTAAATACCAGACAGGGGCTGGAGAGATGGCTCAGTGGTTAGAGTACTGACTACTCTTCCAGAAGTCCTGAATTCAAATCCCAGCAACCACATGGTGGCTCACAACCATCTGTAATGGGGTCGGATGCACTCTTCTGAGGTGTGGCTGAAGACAGCTACAGTGTACTCATATAAATACCAGACAGGTAGGTCTTCTATGGTTAAAAAAAAAAAAAAAAAAAAAAAGGCCCAGTGTGCCCTTGTGCAACCCCTACGGATAGGGTTCAGAGAAATGAAATCACTGTGCAGTTTTTGCCATTGTACAAACATCAAAATTGTAACAATGTTACTAGGTTTAAAAGTTCCAGGAAACAAATGCACCCTTACCATGAGACACAATTTTCCTTTGTTTTGTTTTGTTTGTCAAGACAGGGTCCCTGTGAGCCCTGGCTGACCTGAAATTTGCCTTGTAAACCAGGCTGGCCTAGAACTCAGAGATCCACCTCCCTACCTCTGCCTCCCAAGTGCTGGGGTTAAAGGTGTGTGTTGCCACCACCCAGCTGAGATGCGAACTATTTTTAGGTTTTTTTTGTTTTTTTTTTTGTTTTTTTTTTTTTTGAGACAGGGTTTCTCTGTGTAGCTCTGGCTGTCCTGGAACTCACTCTGTAGACCAGGCTGGCCTCGAACTCAGAAATCTGCCTGCCTCTGCCTCCCAAGTGCTGGGATTAAAGGTGTGTGCCACCACTGCCTGGCTGCAAACTATTTTTAAAATTGCATTTACATATTTATGTGTGTATAGACTGCAGTAGCCCAAGTGTGGGGGTCAGAGGACACCTCGCAGGAAGAGATGCTCTCCTTCCACTGTGTGGGTTCTCGAGATCAAATTCAGGTGGTTATGCTTGGCAGCAAGCCCCATTATCCACTGAGCCATCTTGGCGGCCCTGTGTGTTTATTTTTTTCAGACAGGGCTACATGAGCCAGGCTAGCATCAAACTCGTCATGTGACTGAGCTGGCTGCTTTTGCCTCCAAGTGCTGAGATAAGATGACAGATGAGTGACCATAGATAGACAGATAGATAGATATGTATTTTATTATGTATATATGTATTATTCATTATGTATATGTATATTCATATATACATGCGTATATACATACCTATATTTCACTATGTATATATGTATATATTCATATGTATAGTCATATACATTTGTGTATATATATACATATATCATTATGTATATATGTATACATTACATATGCATATTCATATACAGATAATACATATATGTGTATTTCATTATGTATATATTCATTATATATATATATATTCGTTATGGATATTATATTCATATTTTTCATTATGTAGCCCAGGCTACCCCTGATAACCTTCTTGGCTCAGCCTCCCAAGCATGGGGATGCAAAGTATCATCACACCTGGGCCACCAACTGACAGAGCCTCTGGAGAAGTCCAGGCCAGTGGCAGCCTGCATGGACGTCACACAGGACTCACCATGCCCACAGACACAGAAACGTCCAGCTATGAAGCAAAAATGTAACGTTTACAAGTTTGCCTCAAATGGACCCTGCCCGTTTCTGTGGCTGCGTTGGGGCTGCGTGTGCCCTTATTCCTCGTCCCCTGCCAGGAAGATCAAGCCTGGATCAGAGGGACAGATGCGTTTGAGAACGTTCATTGCCCACCTCACTCCAAAGGCAAGAACCAGGAGGGAAGGTGTGAGGGCAGAAGGGATTCCCATTTCTCGGTGGTGACCTGGAGCCCAGTGGGGGTCAGGCAGGACTGAGGGCTTGGCCTTGGCCTGAGGATGACACGATTGCTCAGGTGGTTAGGATGTGAAGTCTGACAGCTTGAGTCATGTACTCAGATCAAACATGGTAGAAGGGGAGAACCAACTCCTGGAAGTGGCATGAGGGGACTCACACAAACACACACACACACACACACAGATACACAGATACACAAACACACATGCACACATACATGCAAATGCACACACATGAAAACACAGGTATACACACATGCACACAAAAATGCACACATGCACGCGCACACATGCAAACACACATGCACACACATGCACACAGAGATATGCAAACACACATGTAAACATACACGCAAGTGCACACACATGAAAACACAGACTGTAGTTGCCCCCAACCATAGGTGAACTGGAGACCTGGAAGAGAATTCTGGGGATAAATGGGGAGGCGACGAAAGAGAAATGAGTCAGGATGACATTAGCCAATCAAGACCGAACTTTACTAATATTTAGTCTTTAAATAATAATAAATAATAAATAAAATAAATAATAAATAATAAATAATAATAGCCTTTAAAGTAAAACCCTGCCCCCAGACTTCAAGGAGATATCCGAGAACTCGTTGGCTCCTCTTCTCAGCGGGTCGCCTGCTGGGATTAAAGGACTTCACGTTTTACAGGTCCCAGGATGTTTCCAGGTGAGACTGCCCTGGGGCAGCCTTGATTTCCAGGTGAAAGCAGCTGTATTGTTCTCAGAGGAACAAAGGCCAGGGATAACACAAGGGGAAGGCTGGGGGCTGATGGAATGGGCTGAAGAGCCCAGCTCAATGCTGTGGGGGAAGGGACAGCAGACATATACCTGTGCATGGGAAAATGCACACATACGTGCACACACATGCACACACACGTACACACATACACACATGCACACACATAAGCATGTACACACAAGCATGCACACAAGCACAGACTCACACATGCACCCACACAAGCATGCACACAAGCACACTCACATGCACCCACACATCCACACACATGCACATAATGCACACACATGAAAACACAGGCATACACACATGCACACAAAAATGCATACATACATGCACACACAGATATGCAAACACACATGTAAACATGCATGCACACACACATGCACACAAGCATACACACAAGCACATACACAAACCGATGCGCGCGCGCACACACACACACACACAAAATAAATGTAGAAAAGTTTCACTCAGTGCCCTAGAGAGAGGAAGCTCACGATCTGATCAGTACCACACAGAAGGGATGTCAGAATGGAGGAGAGAGAGATCCGAGGTAAAGCAGAAATGAGTAGAGGGGGCATTTTTGAGTCAAATTCTGGTTTTTTTGTACCTGAGAAAATGTCTAACTAGTATGAGAAGCGATGATTATAGTAAATTGTGCAAGAAAAAGTTCTCTTCGGTGAGGAAAAACGTTTTAAAATATTTACTTATTTTAAATCTCCTCTATTTTATTCACGTGTGTGAGTGTTTTACCTGCATGTATGTCTGAATATTGCTTGCCTGCTTGCTGCCCACAGAGGCTAGAAGAGGGCATCAGGTTCTCTGGAACTGGACCTCCAGCCAGTTGTGAGCCACCATGCGGGTGCTGGGGATCGAACCCAGGTCCTCTGGAAGAGCAGGCAGTGTTCTTGACCACTGAGCCACCTCTCCAGCCCCTAACTTTATTTTATATGTATAATGTTCTGCCTATATGTAAGTGCACCACATATGTGCGATACTCAAGGAAACCGAAAGAGGGCATTGGATTCTCTTGAACTGGAGTTAACCTGAACTCCGGTTCTCTGTAAGGACAGCAACCACTGAGCCATCTTCCCAGCCCTGAGAAAACACCCTTTAGGACCAGAGTTCAGCTTCTCAGCACGATGAAAGGAAAATAGGAAGGGGAAAATGTTAGGAGGAAGGACTGGACACAGATGGAGGGCCACGAATCATGAGAAGATGTAAAGCTAGATGGTGGGCTGGAGAGATGGCTCAGTCGGCAAGAGCACCGACCACTCTTCCAGAGGTCCAGAGTTCAAGCCCCAGCAACCACATGGTGCCTCGCAACCATCAGTAATGGGGTCTGACGCCCTCTCCTGGTGTGTGTGATGCTCTCATTACAGCTTCACACTAGTTAAAAGTTCACTGACATGTAACAAACTTTGGGTTGGTAGAATTTGGTGTGTGATTTTTTTTTTTTTGCAAGTTCTTTATTATAATAACTATTTTAAAAATTCTGCTCTCTTCTGGTGGGAAGAACCAGATCCCTAGAGAAACAAGCGCCGGCAAGCGTTAGTATTTCATTTTTAACCCAATGTGGACATCAGAGAACTGTCTTGAATGGAGAGGAACTGATTTGCGTGTAAGAGTCTGTGGGTCACCAAGATCTACTTCACCTGAATTCAACACCTCAGCCAGAACCCCCTAACCTAAGAAGAACTCTCCAGAAAGGTTCTGGACCAAGCAAAACTTGAATCAGGGCAGAGGCCAAGTATGGTATGGCATGACTGTCGTCCTAACCAAGCTGAGGCAGGAGGATTAAGAGTTTAAGGTCCAGGGCTGGAGAGAAGGCTCAGCGGTTAAGAGCACTGACTGCTCTTCCAAAGGTCCTGAGTTCAAATCCCAGCAACCACATGATGACTCACAACCATCCGTAATGAGATCTGATGCCCTTTTCCGGTGTGTCTGAAGACAGCTACAGTATACTTTTACATATAATAATATTTTTTTTTTTAAAAAAAAGAGAGTTTAAGGTCATCTTTGGCTACCTAGCATGTTTGAGGCCAGCTCAAGCTACATGAGATCCTGACTCAGAAAAAAAAAAGTTTGTGAGGGTAGCCTGGGCTACACAATAAGACTTTGACTCAAAACAAACAAACAAGCAAGCAAGCAAGCAAGCAAACAAACAAAAAACAACCAAAACTCCTAACCGTTGCCATGTTCTCTGTAGCTGGAGTGTGTCTTGGGTTATGAGCCAGAGTTTGGAAATTCCAAGTAGAAAACAATACAGAATGGCTTTGAGTGTAGTAATAACTGAGATGTTGACAGTTAAACTCACACGGAAAGAAAAGTAAATGTGTTGCTATGGGAAACTCCCTAAGCCAGTGGTTCTCAACTTAATGCTGTGGCCCTTTAATGCAGTTCCTTGTGTTGTGGTGACCCCCAACCATAAAATTATATTTGTTGCTACCCCATAACTGCAATTTTGCTAGGTTATAAATCATAGTGTGAATATCTGATATGCATATAGTATTAGGTGATTCCCCCAAAAGGGTTGAGACCCACAGGTTGAGAAACGCTGCTCTAAACAGGTGACCTGCAAATAAATCAGAATTTTGAGCAATGGTCAAGGCATTAAAAACTACCTCTGCGACTGCAGAGACAGCTCAGCAGCCAAGGACACTCACTGCTCTCGCTGAGGTCCGAGTTCAGCTCCCAATACTCATGTCAGATGGTTCATAACCTTTTGCAGCTCCAGCCGAAGAAGGATCTGAAGCGTCTGCTTCTGAGGACATCATCGCACACAGGACATAACCTTACACAGACAGCAGGGTCTCACTGTGTGCCCTCGACTGGTCTGAAACTCAGAGAGATCCTCCTGCCTCTGCCTCCTGAGTGCCAGGGTCGAAGTTGTGTACCATAAGGAAGTGTCTCCCCATTCCCCTTACCCACAGCCTCAGTATATAGCCTTCGCTAGCTATCCTGGAACTCACTCTGTAGACCAGGCTGGCCTCGGACTCATAGAGATCTACCTGCCTCTGCCTCCAGAGTGCTGGGATTAAAAGTATGCTACCATGTCCAGTAGTGAATCTTTGTAAAGTTACCTCTACCAGTGGGAAGCCGCTTTGTGTTCAAGCTGTCATGAACAGAAACTTCAGGGCGTCTGTTGACTGGAGAGTGAGTATGTAGGCAGTACGAGCCTTCAGATAATTCTTTTGAATTCTAGGAAAAGCAGCCGTGTTGCATAAGGGCCTGGCAGATGGGCTGGCGGAGCCCAGGGGTGAAGACATTGAAGAGAGTCTAGTCTCAGCGTTGTGTCTGAATTTGGCCTCACGCTGCAGTCATCTGGGGCTCTTTCAAAAGCCCCGCACCTGCCGCCTGCCCTAGGTACCCCAACTCTGTTGGTTTCAGGTGTGAGATGGGCATGTGGAGTTTTTGAAGCGCCCCCACCTCATTCTAACGTGCTGGAGAGTTCAGGAGCCACTTGGCTTCATTAGGGCATGAGAGTGGCCGTGGAGAGAGGTTGGTGGGCTAAAATATAAGCTGCTGCACGGACAGAAGCTGCACAGAGTGGGGAGACTGAGAGAGGAGGAAGCTATTGCTGAGGGTACCCTGACTTCAGGCTTAGGCAGCTGGGTGGAGATGCTGAGATTTCAGACACCAGGGAGTGTGAGATAGCCCCGCTGTAGAGATGCCCTGTGCTTATTAGTACGAGATTTGGCAGGTGAAAGCCTTGACTACCACAGCCACAGCTGCAGGCGCAGCCACAGCCACTGCCACCGCCCCCGTTCCTGCCACCCTAGGCTAAAGAAGAGGCTCCTCAAAGCCCTGCTGTCACAGGTCCAGACATGGTGGCGCGCACCTTTTATCCTGATTCATGTTGTGTGTCTGCCCTCTAGTGGCATTATCTGTGTACTACAGAGATTGAAGGTAACAGTTCCAAACCCTTGCAGGAGACTGGGGAGGGACATGAAGGGGTGGGGGATGGCAGGGAAAGCGGGAGGGAGGGAGGGAGGCACGAAGGGGAAAGGGTGAAAGGGATGAGAAAGACGGGGTTTTTCTTGGTGCTCAGCTGCAACAGTGATTAAGGGTCTCCGCAGCACTCTGTGTCAAGCCGGAAGCCCTGAACAGAGAGCTCAGTCCTGAGTTCCAGTCCAGGCTTTGCCAGTGCATGTCTTGCCTGAACCTCAGCCTCCTGGCCCAGTTAGGAAACTCCGAATGGCTTTGTGTCTTTATCAGTGGCCACAGTAGAGTTAGTTACAAGACTGACAGTCTGTGCCCCTCACACAAGATAAAAAAGACAGCTGGGGTGGGGTGGGGGTGCACGGGACACACGCAATGGGTACTGAGTGGCCAACAGGAAGTCCTTAAAGGCTTTCTGGAGGTTGTGGTATCCATTAGTATCTAAGGATTAAGGAGTGCATGCCTTGGTAGTGTCTGTGGAAAGACTTCCTACTTACTCTTGGGACATTCGGGAGAAACTCCCAATCTCAGAGGAGCCAGCGAAAGAGAAGAAAGAGTGTGTGAGGCCTTGACCATCCCACCTTGGTCAACTCATTTCATTTTCCTTAGCATGGATGGGCTGGGGAGTAAAATGAAACTTTCTAGTTTCTTCGGAAACTTCATTTTGCCATGTGATGTTTTGCTGGGGCAGACAGGTAGGTGAAAGAATGTTTTGCTGAAGCAGACACAGGTGAGAGAATGCTTTGCTGAAGCAGACACCTGAGAGGGTGCATGATGCTTGAAAAGAATATAAATAGGACCCTACAGACAGTGGGAGGAGTCTCTGGTATTGGTTCGCCTTGCTCTGCCTCACTAGTTGGTGGCATTCATATCTTGGTTCTCCTTGCTGATCTTCACTTGTTGTGATTTCTTACAGAGCAACTCACCAAAGAACTTCTCATGATATCCTGGTGGCTTCTTGAGCTTCCTTGGACTTGGGCCGATTGGCGGAGCCTTGTGGTTTCTTCTGGATCAAACTGCCATTGCCGATTTGTGAGTGGTGATTGCCGCTGCTGAGTCATGTTGGTGTTTTGCTGAGTCATGTTGGACTGCTGACCATGAAGGTTGGAATGGCTCCCAAAGAACTATTTCTAAACAGGTCCACATCCCCCTTTGTCTTATTAACCTTTCTTTTCCACTACCTCTGGTGGGTGGTGGCTAGAAGGCAGGTTGAAGCACTTAAGAATCCTTATTAAAGTAGATTTTGAAAAATCTAAGTCAGTAGAGGGGCTCAGTCAGTAGAGGGGCTGTGGTGCAGTCATGAGGACCTGAGTTTTGATCCCCAAAAGCCACATACAAGGCAATGTACACTTCTAAGTCCTGGGCTGGGGGTGGGGACAGCAGAGACAGAATGATTCATTGGCCCACCAACTCAATTGATGAGCTCCAGGTTCAATAAGAGACGGCATCAAAAATCAAGGTTGGCAGCCTGGAGAGACTGCTTTGCTGGAGAGATGGCTCTGGGCTTAAGAACATAGGCTGCTCTTCCAGAGGATCTAGGTTCTATTCCCTACACCCCATGGTGGCTCACAACTGCCTGTAACTCCTGTAACTCCAAGGGATCTGACGCCTGTTCTGGTTTCAAGACGCGCCCACGTACATATGTATCTCCCAACCCTCCACAGACACATGAGATAAAAAGACACAGAGCCACCTTTGACAGTAGATAGTAAGCCAGCGTGTCACAGCTCCTGGGAAGAGTCCAGGGAGAGGATTTCAAGGCTCAGGAAGCAACTGTGTATTTGAGGCCAGGTCTCACAGTTGCCGAGGCGCTGGCCTGGGTGGAGAGGGAATGGACACAGGTCCAAGCATTTTATTTGTTTGTTTGTTTGTTTTGTTTTGTTTTGTTTTTTGAGACAGGGTTTCTTTGTTCAGCACTGGCTGTCCTGGAACTCACTCTGTAGACCAGGCTGGCCTTGAACTCAGAAATCTGCCTGCCTCTGGCTCCCAAGTGCTGGGATTACAGGTGTGTGTCACCACTGCCCAGCACATTTTTTTTTATTTGTGAAGTTATTTATAACAAGTATGTCAGGGATTTTATGGGATTTGATATGAGCTAAAGACATACAACATTTTTCTTCCTTGTTGTCTCTTTTGTGTCCAGAGGCATTTCCAGGCTCCCAGCTATAAGAGGTCATTTCAATAGACCCAAGGAACCCAAATGTGTACTGTGAGGTTCACTCTGGTATCATTTCCAGTACAGTCGAGCCATGATGGCGCTAGCCTGTGCTCCCCTCCTATAAGGTCAGTAAAGAATTAAGTCAGTAGTTCTCAAGCTATAGGTCTCAAACCCTTTGGGGTGGTTGAATGACCCTTTCACAGAGGTCACCTAAAACCATCAGAAAACACAGATATTTACATTATAACAAAAAGAATTTTATGGTTGAGGGTCACCACAACATGAGGAACTGCATTAAAGGGTTGTAGAATTAGGAAGGCTGAGAACCACTGATTCAAATGATCTTTAGGTCAATAATATCAGTGGTCAAGAAAGCCATTTGAACTGGACCTGATGATGCCTAGCTGTAATTCCAGTTACTTCAGGGGTTGAGACAGGAGGATCAAAAGTTCAAAGCCAGCCTGGGCAATTTAGTGAGACCCTGTCTCAAATTGATTTGTTTTTAATAAGGAGCCGGGAAGATACCTTAGTCTGTAGAATACTCACTTCTCAAGAACTGCTTAAGAATCAGAGTTCATGACGGGAGAGATGGCTCAGTGGTTAAGAGCATTGGCTGTTCTTTCAGAGGACTCCGGGTTTGATTCCCAGCAGTCACCTGGCAGCTAACAGCCATGTCTGACTCCAGCTCCTAGGCACCTGTCACCCTCTTCTGGCTTCCGTGTGCACCTACATTCATGGGCATTGCGTGCGCACGCGCACACACACACACACATACCACACCCTCTGCCATAATTGAAAAATAAAAAATATTAAAAAAAAAAAAAGCCAGGTAGTGGTGGCACACGCCTTTAATCCTAGCATTTGGGAGGCAGAGGCAGGCAGGTGGCAGATTTCTGAGTTCGAGGCCAGCCTGATCTACAGAGTGAGTGAGTTCCAGGACAGCCAGGGCTACTTAGAGAGACCCTATCTCAAAAAACCAAAAAAAAAAAAAAAAAGAATCGGAGGTCACTGCCCAAGCACAAGGACCTGTGTTTACTCCACAGGACGAAGGTAAAAAGCTAGATTTGGGGGACGGGGGGGGGGAGGGGGGTGCTTGTAATCTCAGCACTTAGAAGGCAAAGGCTGCCGGATCCCTAAAGCTTGCTAGTCAACTAGCTTAACCGAGGTAGCAGGACCAACCAGGTCCCAGTGAGAATCCTGGTTTCTTACCAAAACTCAGTGGACATTTCCTTAGGAAAGGCATTGAGTGCCTCCTCCACACAAGTTGCACACACACGAACATACAAAGAACATAAAAATAAACGGGGAAGTCAGAATGGCTCTGTGGTGTTTGCTGTTAAGCCTGATGACCTGAGTTCGATTCCCAGGTTCCTGTCTGGTAGAAAGAGAGAGTCCCAAAAGTTAACCTCTGACCTCCACACACACAGCACTGCCCCCAACACAAGACAGACAAATGCAATGAAACATAAATTAATTAAAATGAAAAATTAAAAGCACTAGAATCACGGCCCAGGGGGTGGGGCTTCACCCTAGCACCACCAAAACCAAAACAGCACCGGTAAAAGAGCCATTTGGCAAAATGGTGCCAGTTGGTACAATCTTGAGAAGGAGGAGGAGGTTGTTGAGGAGTCAGGATCACAGGCTGACTTCAGTCCGCCCCCCAAAACTTATCCAAAGTTCTCCCCATTGCTCCGGTCCCCAGCTGGCCTCCTCTCTAAGGCAAGAGGTGGATATTGTGATTTGATTTGATTTGATTTTATGTTTAGGAGGCAGTCTCTGTGCATCACAGCCTCCCTTAAACTTGCCCTGCAGCCCGACCTTGAAGTTCTGCCACCACCTCCGAAGCGCTGGATCACAGGCCCTCACCACCACCCGTGGGCTCCTGGTTGCTTTAATCTGGAAAATTAGCTTTTGTTTTTTTTCCCTGCCTTTCTCCCCTAAGTTGCAGGGATGGAATGCAATATTTTTTCCACTTCCTAAGACGCTCTGAAGATGAAGTCTGTGTGCCCCGAGGAAATCAGATACCCACCCCCACCCCCACCAACCCCACCCCCACCCGCACCTCCCCCGACTCCCCACCCCCCCTCAACAAGAGAACAAAGGGCCGGGCGCGTGGATTTGAAGGGAAAAAAAAATGAGTTTCACCAAAAGGAGGCTTCGTGGGGCCCAGGAAAGCTGGTGTCCTCTCCCAGAGGGGAGCTGGAAGAAATGACCACAAGGCAGGTCTCTATCTTCAGCTTTTGCTCCTCAGACGAGTCCCCAAACTCAGGGCCCCAGGCATCCCTCAGAAATGCTCCCCCTCCCCCGCTGCCATTTTCTGTAGAGCAGGGGCCTGAGAAATCTCAGTGGCCACCCAGGCAGCACACACACACACACACACACACACACACACACACACACACACACACACACAGGCCTTGGCATTGTGCAGTTTCATGAGCTAGGGAGAGTGACCCTGGGGTTAATGAAGTCGGAACCCACGCCAGCCCAACAGGATGGAGCCCACAGCTAGGATGAAACTGAGTTTCAGAGAAAAAAGAAACAGAAGCCGTTTTCTGCGCCCCACCCGGGAGTTGTGAACTGAGGTTTAAGTCCCTATCCAATTAGGGATCCAGCTAGGATCCCCAGCCCCACCCCACCTTCTCCGCCCCAGCCTGTCTCAGGATGAGAGTTCCCATGCTCCCTCCTCTGGACCCTCTTCACTGCCCCAAAGCCACTAGAGGTCCCTTCTGCCTCTAAAGCTCAAGGCTTGAGTCAAACACTCCACAGAAAGCTCTGGGGAGTTCCTGCTGCCAGCCTGGGACTTGGCTCCTCATCTTGGCCGAGGACCTTATGAAGACAGAGACTTATAACCCTTTCTCTTAGAACTGAGCCGATCAGCTAGCCACCTGCACAAGTCTTAGCCGAGGAGGGGATGGGGAGGAGTTGGGGCTCCTTGGCAGACTGTGACGGCCCTTCTCGTGACCTCAGCCAAGCCACCTCATGCCATTGGCTAGCATCCTGAGCAGATGCCAAGTCCCCTCTAAGATACCCCAGCTGGCTCGGGGATGAAGCCCTGCTCCGTTCTCAGGGCGGGGGTGGGGCCGTTCAGCACTTCCTGCTCTGCCTGCCATAGATGGGCAGATTCTGTGAGAGCCCCGGGGGCTGGGTGTGTGTTAAGAGCCTCTGAGCTCTGTGTATACCAGGCGCGCGGGGAAGATGTAAACACTCTGGCCTCTCTCCTCTGTCTAGATAAACTTCAAGCTTTTAGGGCACGGCACCGCCCCAGCACGCTCCCTGTGTTTAAAGAAGATGTCAACAAGAAGCCGGCGATCTTGGCAGGAGCCCGCTCTCCTTCTCTCAGCTTAAATTTCTGGGCCGCAGCGGGGGTATACACAGCTCACCTCCCAGATGAAGCATCCCTGAGTCCTGTCATATGCACACAGAGGGGAGCTCTCTATGAACCATAGCCCAGGAACGCTGCAGACCCGGCCCCCCTTGCTTCTGGTACCCCGGTAGTCTGCTATAGAGACAAGGCTGTGTTGGGTTTACTTGTAATGTAGCCGAGGATGACCTCGAACTTCAGAGCAGTGGAGGCCATGGACAGAGGGTAGCTCTCTGGGAGCAGGACCTGGGTAACCTTCCCTTCTGCGGTGCTTAGCGCTCTTCTCTGGGTGAAAGGCTGGACCGGGGCTCTGGTCTTCGGAATCTCGTGGACCCTTCGAGAACCTAATTGAGGAAGCCGTACAGCCAGTAGCCTTTTTTTCCACCAAAAGGTGAATTGTAGAGAAGCAGCAAAGATGAGCTCTTGCCCGCGTGGGGGCTTGACTAAGAATGGCCCCAAAGGCTCAATCACATGCTCGAATGCTTCCGTCCCCATTGGGGGCACTGTTTGGGACGGGATGGAAATGTGTCCCTGGGTGTGAGCTTTCCTTTGAGGTTCCGAAGACTTGTGCTCCTCAGAGCTCGCCCTCCCTGTGACGCGGTTGTGGGTTTGGCTGGTCCTTCTTTCCTCCGTCATGGTGAAACCACAATCCAAACTAATCCTCTCTTTTATAAGTTGCCTTGGTCGTGGTGTTTTATCACAGCAAAGAAAATTAACAAAGACAACCAGCTATCTCCTTCAGGAAAGGAGAGGCTATTTTTTTAAACTCCCCAAACTTTAAGGGTAAAGTCTCAGGGTGATCTTTGTCTTATTGAGACAGGGTCTCATGTACCCAAGCTAACTTTGAAGTCCTGATCCTCCTGCCTCCACCTCCAAGGACTGTCATCCAAACTACATTTGCCACCAGCAGACAGGCAAACAGGATCCTGCATACTGCGTTTGTGGTGTATAAAAAGGCTCGCCAAGTTGTCCTTTTTAAAAATTATTTTTGAGGGCTGGAGAGATGGTTCTGGTTAAGAGCACTGACTGCTCTTCCAAAGGTCCTGAGTTCAAATCCCAGCAAACACATGGTGGCTCACAACCATCTGTAACAAGATCTGATGCCCTCTTCTGGTGTGTCTGAAGACAGCTATAGTGTACTTAACATATAATAAATGAAAGTTTTTAAAAAAATATTTTTGAATTGATTATTTTATTGGTGTTAATTATTTATACTAATTCATTTACTTACATTAATTAATTCTATAATTAATTATTTATTTGCATCCCAGTCATTGCTCCCAAGTTGTCCTTCTTTTCCCTATTTTGTATGGCCCGTTTTCACCCCACACTGTGGTGACCAGATAGCCTGTGGTGACTGACACTACTGACCCAGCAGAGTCTCCAGGAAAAGCACACAGTTGGTCAACCTCTAAAGGCAACTCGCGAGCCAGGTTTGATGGGGGACCACACCTGTAAATCCAATGCTCTGGGGGCAGAGGTGGGAGAATGTCAAGTTTGAGGCCAGCCTGGGCTACATTCAAGAGCTCAAGGCAAAGCCTGGACCACATCTCTCCTGGTATGGAGGCCCCGAGTCCACAAGGCTTTGTGAACATTCCTGATTCTTTGCATCCTCGTCGTTCATTGTTTGTTTGTTGTCGTTGTTTTAGTTTGTTGGTTTGTTTGTTTGTTTCAAGACAAGGCTTTTCTGTGTAGCCTTGGATGTCCTGGAACTCACCCTGTAGACCAGGCAGGCCTCGAACTCATAGAGATCTGCCTGCCTCTGCCTGCAGAGTGCTGGGATTGAAGTGTACACCGCTGCTTTTTGCCTAGTCACAGTCTTATGCTCTGGACTCCTAGAAAAATCATTCCCTTCGGGACCAGGATTTTTTTAAATTAATATTTATTTATTTATTTATTTATTTAATGTATGTGAGTACACTGTCGCTGTCTTCAGACACACCAGAAGAGGGCATCAGATCCCATTGCAGATGGTCGTGAGCCACCACGTGGTTGCTGGGATTTGAACTCAGGACCTCTGGAAGAGCAGCTGGTGCTCTTAACTGCTGAGCCACCTCTCCAGCCCCACCACGGGTGTGATATGGTTTTAGTGCTCTTGTGCTAGAAGCTTGGTCCCCAGGGCGATGATGTTGACTGGCGGTCGTCCACTCAGACGTGAAGCCTGTTGAGAATTGATTAGTTCACAGTTGAGCTAGCTGCCCATAGAGGGGATTGATGACGCTCTTCTGGGGTCCTAGTAGCTCTCCAGGGAGGGTTCTTACTATGAAGAGGCAAGACTGGCCCATCCCCAGGGTCTCTGGCTTCTTGTCTCTGCCTGTCGCATATGTAGCAGGACCCTTCCCAGAACCGGTGCCATGCTGTTTGGACTTTGAGCCTTTAAAATTGAGCTGACTAAATTGTCTTTTTTTTTTTTTTTAACAGAACTTGCCCAGGTTTTTTGTCATAACTGAAAACCAACCAGGACCCCTCTTAACCTCTCTCTCCAGGCCTCTCTAGAGCCACAGTGACACAAACCAGCAAGGCACTCTTGTGAGCGCATGGCCCATCTAAAGGGGCATGACTTCTTTCTGTGCCGCCCTGTCCTTCTGCCCCACCCCCGCCCCAGGCCAGCATTCTGGGACAGGGATTAGCTGACACCTCTTCAGGCCCCAGCACAGCCATATCCTGTGGTATGGATACCTTTTAGGCTGGAGAGCAGCCCGCATGGGAAGGTATTTGCCTGCAGCCTGAGGCTGTCAGGTTGGCCTGAGCATCTTCCTCCACTGCTGTCTCCTTCCCCCACTTCTGCCAAATGCTGGTCTGTCATACAGAGCCCTGATTGTCTATGAGGGGAGCCGGGAGAAAGCAGGCTGGGAGTTCCAAACATGGAGTCTATAGGGAGTCTGCCTTTCCCTCCCAAAGTCTGTGGCCAGGGAAAGAGGGGAGGCAGAGCCCGGGTTGGGCAGAACCAGTCTGATTCCTAGTGAGTGCGGACAGTATGGCCATCCCTGGGAGATTTAGGCGCTGCTCTATAAGATGAAGGCCACCCTTGTGGCGGTCCATAAGGAAGAGACAATCCTTGCTAGTTCATACTGGCGGTGGGTGAATGCATACACTTTATTCAGGGTGAACCAGGGATTAATACCTTTGTGGGAGGGAATGCCCAGGGAGGGAAGGAAGCTCATTGGTTGAATGATTTAGATACCTCATTAGCATGGAGAACTCGAGGTCCTCATGCTTTTAAGGATATCTCCCCAGACCATGAATATCTTTAACTCCTATTCTTCCTGCAGTGTATCCCTGTGCCTGGTTTAACCCTCCCATTTTGATGTCCCAACAACAGCAGGTAATTTAAAAGTACCTCTCTTCCCTCTTAATGAAGACTGGTCGTTCTTAATGAAGTTCAGGGCCGGCCAGTAGTGGCACATACCTTTAATCCCAGCACTTGGAAGGCAGAGGCAGGCAGATTTCTGAGTTCGAGGCTAACCTGGTCTACAGAGTGAGTTCCAGGATAGCCAGGGCTATACAGAGAAACCCTGCCTCAGGGGAGAAAACAAACCAAACAAACAAACAAACAAAAAAAAACATTGTTCAGGCTAGTGGCACACACTTTTAATCTCAGCACTCAGGAGGCTGATCTCTGGGAATTCAAGGCCAGCCTGATCTACAAGGCAAGTTCCAGGACATCCAGGGATATACAAAGAAACTCTGTCTTGAGAAACCAAAAAAGAAGACCATTGTCCAGTCATGGACTCCAGGGGTTCACCCCTAAGCACAGCTAACCGGCCACACTTTGTCCTGGGGTTCCCCCCCCCCACCTCTTCTACCCTGTGCCTACAAGCCTTCCGGGACATTGTTGAAAAGCTGCAAGAATTTATGATTTAAGGAGGAAATAAAAACTCAGATTTAGTAGCTCCAAAGTATAATCCCCGTTACATACACAATGGAGTGGCAGGGCGGAGATGTGCTATTCTGGGCTTCTGAAGCTGATGACACTCTCCCAGACACCCCCAAGTCTACACTGGGGTTGTGTCCCAAAATCCAACCAAGTGCAGCTTCCTGAATAGCAGGAGAACAGGCTAACAAGGAGAAAATGGCTTCCGTTCTTACCGCTACATACTTTACCTCTAGGACAGAGGCCAATCAGGCATGGGACAGAAACAAGCACAGGGTCGATTGGACACAGCTGCTGCTACCAAGTGACCAAAGACAGAGACCCTCTGGGTAAGAGACCAACGTCAAAACATGGTGGCCCATGCAACAGAGGAAGCGGGCCTTGATGACCTGGTAAGGATGTGGCCAGGTCTCTATTAGGCTCAGGCGTTTCAGATCGCTCTAGCTTATCCCAGGGAAGACTAGGAGCCTCAGAAGAACCTCATCCCAGACACTGCGCATTAGTGTAGCAAAGACAGCAAATAATAGATATTAGGGCATTGTTGAGCTCAGAAAATTCATAATAAGATTTTTTTTTTGAACTGGGCGGTGGTGCTTCGTGCTTTTAATCCCAGCACTGGAGAGGCAGAGGCAGGTGGATCTATAGAACAAATTCCAGGACAGCCCTAGCTATACAGAGAAACCTTGTCTCAAAAAAAAAAAAACCAAACTAAATGAGAATGAAAGTTGAGGCACTCAGGATGTGCGGCTTAGCATTGTTTGTATCTTAGAGTGCACCAGTGTCTACACACACACACACACCCCGCCCCACACAGAGCTCAGAACTGGGGGTGTAGCTCAGACCATAGAGCGCCTGCTTAGCGTGCCCAAGTCTTCATCACCCCTTAAACTAGGCCGAGCGGCACACGGTTCAAATCCCAGCCTTTGGCAGGAGGGTGTGTGAGCATCAGATGTTCAGGTCATCCTGAACTAATGGCCAATTTGAAGTCAGCCTGGGTTACATGAGACCGTGTCTCAGAGAGAGAGAGAGAGAGAGAGAGAGAGAGAGAGAGAGAGAGAGAGAGAGAAGAGAAGAGAAGAGAATCATGTGTCCAAGCTCAATTTCTAATTTTATACCCAAGAAAGTTGAGGCTTGACGTGAGAAATGGCTAGGATTGTCTAGTCCGAAGGCAGGGAAGGGGTAACACCGGAGGCCCAGAACCCAGCCCTTATCACTTACCTGACACCCTGTCCAATCACTCTTGTTCCCCAGGCAGGGTATTTCTGAACACTGAGACTTTCTTTTTCAAGCAGAGTGAATGGCTTCCCCAGGGTTCCCAAGCCAGTGTGAGCCCCTCTCATCCCCACATGCCAATGCCAGTGTGCCCCAGCAGCTCCCATCTGGCAGAACGCAAACACTGAGGTTCACCCGCCCCCCCCATGCCACCCCCATCCAGGCTGTGCCTCCGCTCCCCAAGGTCTCTCCCTGCTTCCCAGCAGGTCCTAAATCTTTCAAGAGACAAGGCCCAGCCATCCAAACAGGGGGTGGAAGGAGGGCGGGAGCAGGCAACACCCCTGCCAAGGCCCTTGCCTGCCCTTCAGGGAGGAGCTGGGAGCAGCGGCTGAGGGCTGGCAGCACTGGGCTCCTGTACTACAGAGCTTGGAGACCAGCCGCTGCACCGTGGACTTAGAGGACCCACAGACTTGCCACACCGTGCACACCGTGCACCCTGAATAGCATTAAGAGAGATCCGAGTTCCAATTCTGGCTTGTCACCAACTTCCTGAATGCCCCGTTGCTGGACGTGTCTTTTCTCCGACTCTCAGTCTTTTTGACTCTGGTGTGAAAGATCAGAACCAACGTGCTGTATCAGGACGCCTCCTGCTCTGAGACTAGAGTTTGAGTTCTCCAGTCTCCGAGAGATGCTTGTGAACAGTCTGCCTGGGTCCTCACTTTCTGCTCAGCCTGACTCATTTCTGCTTGAGCTGTAGGCGTGGTCCTCTGGCTACACGTGCCTGCTTCTGAATCGTCCTTGGCCACCCTGTAAATCTACACACCAAAGAGGATTGCTCTTCTGTGGCAATCAGAGACGGAACGGTGGGGCCAGACCCTGTGTTCCAGACCCAGAGTCAGCCATGGGGGCCCGTGCCAGTGTCGCTGACACCAACATCTTGTCTGGCCTTGAGAGCAACGCGACGGGCATTACAGCCTTCTCTATGCCTGCCTGGCAGCTGGCGCTATGGGCCACAGCCTACCTGGCCCTGGTGCTGGTGGCTGTGACAGGCAACGCCACCGTCATCTGGATCATTCTGGCCCATGAGAGGATGCGCACCGTTACCAACTATTTCATCATCAACCTGGCCTTGGCGGACCTCTGCATGGCGGCCTTCAATGCGACCTTCAACTTCATCTATGCCAGTCACAACATCTGGTACTTCGGCCGCGCCTTCTGCTACTTCCAGAACCTCTTTCCCGTCACAGCCATGTTCGTCAGCATCTACTCCATGGCCGCCATCGCAGCCGACAGGCAAGAGTGGGCGCTGGGGGTGGGGTGGGGGGGGCGGGTGTCTCTCGATGGGGGGGGGATGGACACTCCAGGGAACTGCGTAGCACTTTTTGGTTCCTAGCAAGAAGACAACGGGATGTGGAGCCAAAGCAGGGAGCGGCAGATTAGATACAGACCAGCTTTGCCCTGAGAGCTTGCTCGAGGCTGGAAAGGAAGATGTTCCCAGGGCGGGTCTGTCTCTTTATCCTTATCCTTATTTCTCATCCTAGAGAAAATCGCACGGGTTGCTTTTATACACAAAAATAGAGTGTTGCGTCTAGGTTATAACAATGCTAATTTTGGCCGCCAACAGTGATCTTTAAGGAGTGGGCTGAAGATGGGGTGGAGGAAGACCACCTTCTTTTGGGAGAACTTCCCAGACAGGCAGGGCTGGGGTAAAGGAGCAGGGTGGGGGGAACAGGAATCTGATGGAGAGGTGCTAGGATGGGGCGGGGCAAAGACACAGGAAGTACAGGGGTGCAGAGCCATGAGACACCCCTGGCACATAGAGTTCAGATAGATAGATGTGAGTCTCCCCGTTTTCCAGAAGCCCTGCCTCCTGTAACTTCCCTAGAAACTTCACCCATAGCCTCTCATCATTGAAGTATAGATTTTTTTTTTTAATGGAGTTCTTTGGCGATTTTCTTTGAGATGTTTTCTATTCATTCTAAATGAAGAGTTTGGAGTTGCAAATGTAACTCAGTCAGCAGAGTGCTTGCCCAGCTGGGTTGGATCCCCCAGAACTGCAATCATTGGTATAAGAGGGTGGTGTAGTCCTGTAATCCCCATGCTCAGAGGTAGTGGGAGGAGGGTCAGAGTGACCTAGATCATCGTAAGCGACATAGCCGGTGGTCACATACCAAAAAGTCTGAACACCATTCACCTGGGCCCAGCTTCTAACTTGACTCACAAGTTAGAGGAGATCAGGATAAATAGGATTTAAGGTCAGTCAGCCATGGAGTTAGGGCAGAGCCAGGGGCCCGGAACACAGCCCTCCGGGTGGTGGGCTCAGGGAAGTCTTTCAAAAATTGGGCTGGTGCCCGCTGAACACCCTTTCCTCCTCCCTGAAGCATTTCTGTTCAGTTATGCAGCAAATTGTAGGATGCTTCCTCTGTGTTGGGCACAGGTCCAGGGGCTGGGGAATGTCCACCAGTGGGGGTGCAGGCAGCTTGAGCACACGGACATACAGAGCCTGCACTTCGGAGCGAGGCTGTGTCTCTGAAGGCTCCGTGAGATCCTGGGAGCCCAGAAGTCAGGCAGGAGGCTAAGGACTGGTATTTTAGAGCAGGGGCTCTGATCACGCTGACGGCAGCTGAGGCTTACCCGTCTTCCTCTTTTTAACATTGTGATTACATTTATTTGTTTGGTGTGTGTGTGTGTACATGCTGGGGCTGACATTGTCAGTAGTATACCTGAGAAGGTCAGAGGACACCGTGTAGGACTCAGATCTTTCTGGTCCTTTTTGGGGATTTACTCCTTTGTTGGTTCTGGAGCTTTGAACTCAGGTCCCCAGGCTTGGTGGCAAGCGCCTTAACCTTCTCAGCCATGTCCTTGGCCCCTTTTCTCCATTTCTTCACTCAACAAATGTATACTTAGTGTCTGCCGGGTAACTACTGCTCTGGGTTTTAGATGGTGAAAAGTTTGTTGTTGTTGTTGTTGTTGGTTTGGGCTTTTTGTTTTTGTTTTGTTTTTTGCAACAAAAGTTTCTCTGTTTAGCTCTGGCTATCCTGGAATTCCATTTGTAGACCAGGCTGGCCTCGAACTCAGAAATCCACCTGCCCCTGTCAAGGTGTGCCCCACCACCACGGCCACCCATCAAATAAAGAAATCATACATTGAATTTTGAGATTATGAATGTTGTGAACAAATATTAGCTAAAGAGGAAGGATCTCCGGGTGCCGAGATGTGCGTTCCAGGAGGGACAGGGGGCATGCAGTGGTTCCCAACCTTCCTAATGCTGTGGCTTTTTAATGCAGTTGTTCCTGTTGTGGTCATGATCGCTGCCCCCAACCATAAAATTATTCTCATTGCTGCTTCACAACTGTAATTTTGCTACTGTTGTAAATCGTAATGTAAATATTTTTAGAGCGAGGTCTGCCAATGGGCGGTCGTGACCAACAGGCTGAGGACCTCTGGGTTACAGGCTGCTGATATGGGCATCAGGATGGGTCTCACTGGGAGGCTGGGACCCACGTCAGGGTCCGGGTCAGTCAGGAGAATTCTAGAGGACAAATATTCCAAGCAGCAGGTAAGATGGTAATGTTGTATGCTTCTGTGGGGACCCTCTGCTTCAGCAAACGGGACACATACAATTCAGTGACACAGTCTATGGTCCCAGCCTTGTCTCAAAGTTCAGGCTCATTCCAGAGAGGAAGGGCCTGTCACCCTTGACCCTTGACCCTTGACCCATGACCCATGACCAAAGCCCTCCCTGATGAATTGAAAACAGTGAGTACACAGGAATATTCTCATTGCTGGGCACACGTGCCCTTCCTCCATACGACCACCCAAGAATGACCTGTTTTCATAGAGATGGAAGTGGAGGTCCAGAGAACTAAGGCTATTTGTTTAAGATTGTCTTGTCAGGAAGTCATAGGGACAGGACTCACTCCAGATCAGCCGGATTCTAAACTCCCAGGACCTGACCCTCTACTAATGGGGCATGAGCTGCCACAGCTGGCCCTCATATTAAAAGCTTACTCTAGCCGGCTGATAGTGGTTTCTGCCTTTCATCCCAGCATTCAGGAGGCCATTGCATTTCGCCAGGCTCAGGGCTCAACAAGTACAACTCAAGTCCCCAACCCCAGAGAGACAGCATCTGAGCCTGTTCTAGACAACTTCGTCAAGAAGGTGGCCTGTGACTTCATTGAGTACAGAGAGGAGAAGGAGCCCCAGGAAGGGAGGGAAGGGAAGCCCCAGAGGCCCATGCAAGCTGACCCTCGACGGACTGGCTAGGACCCTGGCATCCACATATAGGACAGCTGGGTGGGCAGGAGCTGGAGGCCTGAGCCTGGGCAGGAGGATGAGGAGGGGCATGTGCCGGAAGGACGCTGTTCTCTTCTTGCAGGTACATGGCCATTGTCCACCCTTTCCAGCCACGGCTCTCAGCCCCCAGCACCAAGGCGGTCATCGCTGGCATCTGGCTGGTGGCCCTGGCTCTCGCCTCCCCGCAATGCTTCTACTCCACCATCACTGTGGACCAGGGGGCCACCAAGTGTGTGGTGGCCTGGCCCAATGACAACGGAGGCAAGATGCTCCTACTGTAAGGCCCACCCCGGGGTGCATGTATTTTATGTATGGAGGTTCGTGTCTGTGTGTGTAGTGCGTGCCTAGGGTGTGTGCACTACTGTGCAGTTATATAGGTGAGTGCAGGTTTATACGGAGGCTCCTTAACTAATAGGGAGAGGCTCAGTGATAGACTGTTTATCTAGCATCCAGGACACGCTTAGTTCGATTCCCAGCGCCACACAATCTGGGTGTGTCTCACACCTGCAATTCCGGCATTTGGGAACTAGAGGGAAGAGGACCTACATTCAAAGCCTTCCTCAGCTGCATAGCACGCTCTGGTCAAGCCCGGGCTACTCGAGGCAAAAACGAACAATGAGGCTGCATCCCAACAAACTCACTGTAAGTGGGCAATGCCCGTGTGGGGTGTGGGCGATGCTCTCGTAACTGACCTGGTGACGAACCAGGAATGACAGCTCGCAGCCCCTGCCCAGCTTCTGGAGAGCAAAAGAAAGGGAAGAATTTAAGGCGGAGCTTCTGCCGAAGGCCTTGCTACATTTCCACCATCAGAAAGTCAGTCACTGAATCAGAACATAAGCTGGGCACCGTCCACACTGAAAGCAGTGCTGACCAGGTAACAGGCCTGCTGTAAGCACTTCATAGGTGCAGACGCTTTTAATTCTTTGACTGTTATGGAGCATTATATTTTATTTATTTCATTTTTATTAAATAATTGTATTTAATTTTAATGTTTATAGTAAATTAACATAAATATCAATGATACTATTTATAATTTATAGTATAATTTTATAATGAGTATTATAATATTTATATTGAATTAATATACATATCAATTATAAAATTTATAATTTATAGCATAATTGTTATAATAAATATTATAATATCTATATTGAATCAATATAAATATCAATTATAATATTTATAAATGATAGCATAATTGTTATAATAATAGTATAATATCTATATTGAATTAATATAAATATCAATTATAATTTATAGTATAACATTATAATAAATATTATATTTATATTAATTTAATATTTATACTAAATCGATATTTTTATTTATTTAATTTTAGACAGTACTGTCCTTGTCACCACCACACCTGCTTTATGTGGCACCTGGGGTGGAACCAAAGGCAAACACCCTATAAACTAAGCTACATCCCCAACCTCTTGTTTTGATTTTCCGGACAATCTCAATCCTAGACTGGCCTGAAACTGATCTCCCTGCCTCCTTCTCACAAGTCACAAGTCACTTGTGACCACCGTATGTATTGTAGTCTTCCGTCTTGGCGGTAGAGAAAGGATATTATAAGATGTGCTCCAGACAGCACAGTCAGTGAGCGCTGAGACACAGTGGTGAGGCAGGGGAATTGACCTGTCTGCCACCTCGGTGAGGTGGGGCATCAGCCGTGTGCATCTACAGACGGAGTGCGTAGCTCTGCACACATGCGCTGCACACATGTGGTGTCTGTGTGGGGGCTAGTGATGGATGTGTGTACGTCTTAGAGAATGTGTGTGTAGTCTGTGTGGAGGTCAATGCCAGGCGGCCATGGCCCCTCACCCTGTAGTCTCAGTACTCGGGAAGGGGAGTGTGTGATCTAGTGCAAGGTCAGACAGACAGACAGCCCGGGGGTTCAAACAAGAGACCCTGCCTCAAAACATGAGAGAAATCATCAAGGAAGACATTCCATCTCAACCTCTGGCTTACACACACACACACACACACACATACACACACACACACCTATTCATATGCAGATGCACATACACACATACATGTCACACATGCATACACATGCTTTTTTTTTAAGAAGTCGCATGGTGAAAGGGGATCCTCAGGCCCATTGCTTGACATTCCAAGGACCCCCTCAGTAGGCCTGCCTGAGAAGGAAGGAAGGAAGAAGGAAGCTTGGGGCCTATCCAGGAGGCCATGGCACCCTCAGAAATGGAGCCAGTGACGTGCCTCCTGCATAGTGTCTTCCTCAAAGGAAACAATGAGTGCCACTGCCACCCGTGGATCCTCCCTGGGGACTTGGCAGGCGTGATGGAGTGTGGGCCCTGCTCAAAGGTATTTGGTGACACAGCCAGTGTTGGGAGGAAGGAGGCAGAGGACATGGGGGCTATCGGTGTGGATTCTCCACTGCCCATCTCTGGCTAAGGCCTTTTCTGTAGTGTGATTCCTGCAATTCTATACAAATAATATCACGTATGAGCTACCTACTTAATATAAGTATATATTCACGTGCACCCATATCCATTCCTGCACACACAATATACCAATGCACAGAGATGATTCTGGGAGAAAAATATACCTTGTGAACAGTGTTGAGAGTGTTAACCTTTGTGCTTAATGGTATTTATCTGTGTTTGTTTGTTTGTTTTTTGAGACAGGGTTTCTCTGTATAGCCCTGGCTGTCCTGGTGAACTCACTCTGTAGACCAGGCTGGCCTTGAACTCAGAAATCTGAGTTCGCCTCTGTCTCCCAAGTGCTGGGATTAAAGGCGTACGCCACCATGCCCGGCTTAATGGTATTTATCTGAAATAGGGTCTTCTCTATCCCAGGCTGGCCTCTAGTTCACTGTGAATAGGGGATTAACCGTGAACACCCCATTTTTCTGCTTTCATACTTGGACTGTTCGGGTCACAGGCATGTGCCACCATGCCCAGAACACCCAATTTTTATTATCTATACACACTGTAAATGTTTCTCTTGAGAGAGAGAGAGAGAGAGAGAGAGAGAGCGAGAGAGCTGTATAGCTGTGTACATGATATGGCCACATATCATATGATCTACATGTGACTTCCAAGGACCCAGCTCAGGTCAGCAAGCCCCGATTCCCACTGTCTCACTGGTGCTGGTGTTATATTTTATATGATAATCAAACATAACATTTGGTTAGCTCCCCCGCCCCCCTTTGAGCCTTTTCCATAACACAGAAGAACGGTTGATGCTGGTTCATTTTTGCGAGGAAAGCCCAGCGTTAGTGTACATGTTAGCAAATGTCGCCTTGACTTGTCTTTAAACCGAACTCCAGGGTAGGGCTGCAAAGTGGGTTTGTGGGGTTCAGGAACCTTAATCGCAGGTGAGCATTGGTGGACCTGGCTACCCATTGCCCACCCAGGTCCCCGGGCTTTCTCTCCAGGTATCATTTGGTGGTGTTTGTCCTCGTCTACTTCCTGCCTCTAGTGGTGATGTTCGCGGCTTACAGTGTCATTGGCCTCACGCTGTGGAAGCGCGCGGTACCCAGGCACCAGGCTCACGGAGCCAACCTGCGCCATCTGCAGGCCAAGAAGAAGGTGAGAAGCGGGGGTGGGGTGGGGTGAGGGTGGGGGAGTGGGGGTGGAGGGTGGAGCAGCATGGGGGTGCGGGAACCTACTCCAGGGAGCCATCAGGCCCCAAACCCACCCGCTAGGGGGTGCTAGAGAGCACACAACCCAGGTCACTGGGCTTCTCAGAGAATCTATATAGGAACCGCGCACGAGTCTTAGCAATTTGGAGACCCAGGCTAGAGCAATCTCTCCACGTTCTAAGAATTCTCACCATAGCAGGGAGGGACGTTGTCACCCAGGTGTTCCTCCTCCTGGGAAGTTGCTCTCCAGTTGTCATCTCTAGCTTGCCTTCCGGTCCTCAGGGGTGCTGAGCCAGGCAGGAAGGCGCCTGCAGATGCCAGGCATGCGAGGTGCCGGGGGGGGGGGGGGGGGGGGGGGGGGGGGGACTCGGTAACCTGGCCTCTAGGTAGAGGATGGGATATCAGGTTGGAACTTCACCGCCTACACAGATAGAAGGGTTAAAGCAGACAAAGATCTCAGGGAAGGGTGGCTTGGGTCCCAGAGCCTGGACCTAAGGGAGCAGAGAAGACAGAGGTGTTCCGAGACAAAGAATCCCGGACACCTTATGGGAGAGGGGACCACAGATCTAGGCCGCTACACTGGAGGATTTCAATGGAAGGACAAGTCTTCCCTTGGCCAAGCCATGAGGTGGTGAGCTCTGGAGCATGTGCCGAGTACATGCTCCAGGGGATGGAGGCTGCAGAGCTGGGTGGGGTCTGACAGAAAGCTGCCAAGGTTGGGGTGAACCCCACACTGGTTCTAAGAGGGTTAAGGCTTGGGACTCAGATGCCCAGGACTGAGCCGCGTCTCTCCCTGACCAGTTCGTGAAGGCCATGGTACTGGTGGTGTTGACCTTTGCCATCTGCTGGCTGCCCTACCACCTCTACTTCATCCTGGGAACCTTCCAGGAGGACATCTACTACCGCAAGTTTATCCAGCAGGTCTACCTGGCGCTCTTCTGGCTGGCCATGAGCTCCACCATGTACAACCCCATCATTTATTGCTGCCTTAACCACAGGTGAGTCCCGCCCTGGCTCCGCCCTCCGCCCCGCCCTCCGCTCCGCCCACAGGGGGAGGGACCTCCACTCTAGCTCCTGCCAGAGCCTGGAGCTGCCCTTGACACCACATAGGAATGCTGGCCTGCAGATTAGCCAGTAGCCCATCACTCTCCCTCTGGCCTGAGTCCCATCTCCTTCTCAAAGCCTTGTCCTTTGCTGAGCCACAGTGCCTGTGTCTGTCCTCGTCTCTTCCGGGGTCTGCATCGGGGCGGGGCAAGGGAGAAGGCAGAGGGTAGAATCAGAGAGACGGAGGGAAGGAGAGAGTAGGGAGAGACAGAGGAGCAGAATGGGAGGGAGAAAGAGCCAGGGATGGTAGGACTACCTCTGAGATGGCTTTTTCGTCTCTTTAATGGTGTGTGTGTGTGTGTGTGTGTGTGCGCGCGCTGCGCGCGCGCGCGCGCGGGTATGTGCCTCAGCACATGGGTGGGCATCAGAGGCCAGTTTGTAGCAGCTGCCTCTCTCTTTCTACCATGTAGGTCTCTGAGATAGAACTTGGTTTGCCAGGCTTGTGCAAATACCTTTTCCCACGGAGCCATCTCAGCGGCTCAAAGAGCTGCCATTTAAAAGTGCTTCCTCCTAAGAAAGCACTGACAGCCTGAGTAGGAGTCAGACATAGTGTAGCAGACACACATAATGTGTGAAGGTGGGCAGGAAGTGCTGATGGTCTTAAGCACTGGGCTGTGTGTGTGTGTTTGTGTGCAGTTTACATTTGAGCAAAAGCTGGAGCGACTGACTCTGCCCTGCAGCCTGGGCAAGAGTTCTCTACAGAGGGAACCAACAGTCCTGAGGTCAAGGTCCTGAGGTCTTGGGCTGGTGCTCCAACAGGGAGAACTCTACAAGGCACTGAGCCAGCAGGACCTGGGAGACACATGCTCTGAATTGCCTTTCAGAAGAATCCGCTGGACAAGTGGCTCAGTGCTTAAGAGCACCGGCTGCTCTTCCTGAGTGGCCTGGTTCAAATCCCAGCACCCCCATAGCAGCTCAAAACCACCTGTGACTCCAGTCCCAAGGGATCTAGTGCCATCTTCTGGCCACCTTGGGTAATATATGACATGCAGGGAAAACACCCACACACATTTAAAAAATAACAACTCAGCACTTGGGAGGCAGAGGCAGGCAGATTTCTGAGTTCGAGGCCAGCCTGGTTGACAGAATGAGTTCCAGGACAGCCAGGGCTACACTAAGAAATCCTGCCTCGAGGAAAAAAAAAAAAAAGAATCAGGTCAAAGCAGGTCTGATGTAGTTGATGGGTGCTTGCCCGGCAGGCACAAAGCTCAAGGTTTGATCTCTACAATCTGGGCATAGTGATGTGTACCTGCAATCCCAGATCAAAAGTTCACAATCATCTTCACAACCTCAGATACAAAGGAGTCCGTGGCACTATGGTGGTGGTGGGGGGGTGGGATTGATTGATTGATTGATTGATAGGTCCTCCCAGGACTGGGGATTGAACCCAGGGCCTCCGGCGTGCTAGGCAAACGCTCTGCTAATGAGCAGTCTCGCAGGGCTCAGCTTACTTGTTTTGAAATGTGGTCCCCTGAGCTGCCCAGGCGAGCCCCTTGCGTCCATTGCGCCCCCCTCCTTCCCTATCCCCTGAGCAGCTGCGATTCCAGGCCTATGCCCCGCCTATGCCCCGCCTATGCCCCGCCTGAGTGAGAGCCGTTTATTTTGAGCAGACACACCCATACTTGGTAGCCCAGTGTCCCAGCTTTCCTTTGAAGCAGTTCCTGGGGGAGTTTCCCCACTCCACACACATGGCCCAGTTCTTTCTAAGATTCCTCTTTTTGTTAGAAATCAGTTAAGTCCCATGGAGCCTTTGTAATACACTTTGGTTTCTCTCCCACTCCCCACCCCTGCTCCTTCCCTCCCTCCTTCTCTCTCCCTCCATTCCTTTCTTCTTTCCTTTCTTAGACCTCGATGCCCTCTGTCTTGCCCATCCATGCTTAGGAAGTGCTGCTGTTACTGGCATGAAGTTTCTGACTGCTCCAAAAAACTAAATCCATGCAAGTGCACATGTCTCCCCAGCCTCAAAGTGAGGCTCCTTTGCAAGGGAGCTGCAAGTCTCCCGGAGCATGGGGCAGCCACATGGCTGACGGCTCCTGTACCCCTCGCTCCCTCGCTTAAAGTGACTCTCTATACTCATCAGGTTTCGCTCAGGATTCCGCCTTGCTTTCCGGTGCTGCCCCTGGGTGACACCAACGGAGGAAGACAGGCTGGAGCTGACTCACACCCCGTCCATCTCCAGGAGAGTCAACCGGTGCCACACCAAGGAGACTTTGTTCATGACAGGAGACCTGACCCACTCTGAGGCTACCAATGGGCAGGTCGGGAGTCCCCAGGATGGGGAGCCTGCTGGACCCTGAAGTCTTGAGCCTGTCTGCAGGGCCCAGGTTTAACCCCTTCGAGAAGCAGCTGTTTGCAAAGCCCTTATGTTATAGCTAGTCTCACACCTCATTCTTCAACACACCAACAGCATAGAGACAAGATGGTGATCTGAGCTCCACAGGCCATGCTGATACAATGAGCTCGGAGTGCAGAGCCCCATCGTTGGCATCCCAGTGACTAAGGGGCCAGGAAGATTGGGAACCAACACTTGGCCAATCTAGGAGCTGCAAAGTGAGATGTCTCCCTGGAGTATAGAGAGAGGTGGGAAACTGGATCCCAGGGAAGGAAACTGCAGTCGTTAATGAGAAAGGCAGCTGAAGGGTAGCGAGAGGTGGTACAGCCACTCTCTGCTGAGCTAACTGATCTACGTGCAGTTCCTGGAACCCACACGGAAGGAAGGAGCCGACTCCTCCAAGTTGTCTTCTGACCCCCTCAAGTGTGTATATGCATATGTGTGTGCAGGTACATCTGCACATGTATGCACACACACACACACACACACACACACGTGCATGCATGTGCCCACATACAGTGTTAAAAGGAAAGAAGGCAACTACTGCTCCAATGTTAGGGTCACAGGAAAAGGTGGGGACTGTGGCAGCCCACAGAGGACAGGCACCCAAAGGGGGCAACCCAGCTGCTTAGCTCTGGAGCACAGTTGCCAGGTTTTCCAAATAAAGCCTGAAATAGATAGATAGATAGATAGTTAAATCTAGATATAGATATAGATGATATAGATATAGATGATATAGATATAGGTGATATATAGATGATATAGATATAGACATAGATGTAGATGTAGATGTAGATGTAGATGTAGATGTAGATGTAGATATATAGATATAGATATAGATATAGATATAGATATAGATATAGATATAGATATAGATATAGATATATGCTCCAGGCTCTTAAATTTGGTTTGTGAAAATGCTTAGAGACACTGGCTAAGCCAGAGTGCGGCACAACCACGACACTGCCACACCACCTCCTTGCCAAAGATAAGCCACGAAGGAAGATGTTCCCCATTTGGCTGTGATGGATCCAGGGCTTCTCTGCCTTAGGATCTGGAAGCTCCCATCCAGCCCAGAGCAGAAGGCGGCCAACAGTCCGGGGGAACCGCGGCTGAGATATAAGTCACTCTGCCCCCCTTGCTCGATGGAAGCGGTGCCTTCAAACCAGCAGGCCAAATTCAGCTCTAACGCTCCATAGAGTACTCACGATGCTCACACTGTGTCAGCTGTTAAGACCCACAAGCCACCTGCAAGTCAGGAGCACGGCTCGAGTCCTCACTTCTGCAGCAAGGAGCTGGCAGGCGGAGCTCGCCGGTGGTCCCGGTTCTAAGAACGTCCGGCTCGGGCTGCTCCAGGGCTGTCCATCTCCCTGCTCCGTGGTGACTCATTTGCTGCCTGCCCAGTGCCCTCTGAATGATGAGATGTCAATGTGTTCAAAGTTTAATGTCATCTGAGCTGTCCCAGAGTTCGCTGTGCCAGTACCCCCAATAAAGGGCTCTCATGTCACATGAGCTGCAGCAGTGACCGGGACATCAGAGTGTTGGGAAATCCACCAAAAGTGGGATGAACTCCTAGCTGCAGAGCTAGGATGGGTAAATGCTCCGGGTAGGGGCTAAGGTTCCACTGTCCGGAGAGCCCCCCCCCCCCGACCCCCGCAGTCATTTTGTCTCTTTGCCCATTTTTGCCCAGAACACTTTGACTGGGGGTGAGGGGGGCCGGAATGGAGGCATGGGGATGAGTGTATGCACAGAACCAGTAGGGGCTATGAAACAGAGAAGCCAGCTTCTGGTTTAGCAACCCCCCACCCCTGCTGCCCCTCCACTCCCACAGAGGCAATGTCCACTTCCCTTGGGGCTTGGTTTTCCAATCTCTATGGATGTTCGATTCTTCAGACATTCAGATCTCGGTCTGTCCAAAGAAATGAGCTCAGAAAGAACCCAGACAACTACTGCCAGCTCCCTATGAATTTTCTTGGGATTTCCTGAGGCCAGTGTGGTGGTTTGTATGTGCCTGGCCCCGCAGAGTGGCACTATTAGTAGGCGTGGCCTTGTTGGAGTAGGTGTGTCACTGTGGGCGTGGCTTTAAGACCCTCCTCCTAGCTGCCTAGAAGCCAGGATTCTCCTAGAAGCCTTCAGATGAAGATGCAGAACTTTCAGCTCCTCCTGCACCATGCCTGCCTGGATGCTGCCATGTTCCCACCTTGATGATAATGGACTGAACCTCTGACCCTGTAAGCCAGCTCCAATGAACTGTTGTCCTTATAAGAGTTGCTGTGGTTATGGTGTCTGTTCACAGCAGCTAAAACCCTAAGACAGCCAGTAAATCTGACTGAAAGTAGAAGAGGACTTGGAAGTAACTGTGACTGTCCTGCACTCCAGGGTCAGTCTCATTCCCAGAGAGGCCCTTAATTCCACCCCCAACCCCCTACCCCAACTAGACCCATCCAGGTCCCACTCCGGCTGGGAGTAGGGAGACTCTGTGACCCCGCCCCCTAGGGCATTGCGCATCCTCCCTTTCAGGACCCTGGAGAAGATCCGTGGGAAGCCACACCTCTACCCACACCTGGCCTTTTGGGTCCTGAGCTAAGTGTAGGCACCTGGGGATTATCGGCCCAGGGGAATGAAGACTTGAGGATTTAAGCATGTATGCAAACCCTCGTTTACTAAGCCTTCTCTGAGTTCAGAGTGGGATACACTTAAACTTCATTTGGACCTGGGTCCTGGTGGGCTTTGGGGATAGGGTGGGGTGTCTGTCTCCAGGTAGGAAAGCTTTGGCTGTTTGTCCAGAACCCACATGGCTATTGCTGCTGTGGTGAGGCTCCTCCCAGGCCCACATTGGACTCTGGAGGTCTTCAAGCTGATGGGGAAGTGTGGGGGATGGCCCTCCATAGGCCTCTCTTTGAATGTTTGGTTCCCAGTTGCAGGACTCTTTAAGAAGGATTAAGAGGTGTGGCCTTGCTGCAGGAGGTGTGTCACTGGGAGTGGACATTGATGGTTCAAGAGCTCAGTCTTCTCTCCCTCCCTCCCTCTCTTTTATTTCTTCTTTCTTTTTCTCTTTCTTTCTTCCTCCCTCCCTCCTTTTTCTTTCTCTCTCTTTCTTTCTTGTTCTCTCCTTCCCTTCCCCCTCTCCTCCCCCCTCCTCCCTCACTCATCTCTCTCTCTCTCTCTCTCTCTCCCTCTCCCTCCTTCCCTCTCCTTCACGCCCCTTCATGCCTTTGTATCAGAGTATAAAGCTCTCAGCTCCTGCCCCATGCCTGCAGCCAGTCAGATCCCTACCCTGATGGTCACAAACTAACCCTCTGAAACTGTGAGCCAGCTGTCAATCAAATGTTTCCTTCTCCAAGCCGCCTTGCTCGTGGTGTGTCTTCACAGCAACAGAACAGTGACAGAGGCAGCAGGACAGGGTAGGAACACTGCTGTGGGGTGAGGTTGAGATAGGACTCCGCTATAGAAGGCTTAGCCAAGTGTGCAGGAGACCCTGGGTCTGTCGTCTTCATTACTAGAAATCTGCAGCTGCTGCGCAGAATCGCTCTGCCACTGTTGCCAGCCTGGGTAAGAAAGAAGCTTTTCTTTGTTCTCACCACCTCCGTTTGTTTCTGCTCCCACTGTACTCCTGGGAACCTCCACTTTTGATTTCATTTTACTCTGTGAATTACCAGCCCTAACACAGCACAAATATCTCCACAGCTGTGTGCAGATCCCAGCATTCTGTGAGTTAATGGATTTTTTTTTTCTGAGTAGAACTTAATAGGTAGTCTGTTTGCGGGCCCCGTGTTTCCTAAGTGTGCCTCAGTTGCTGCCTACTGATGCCAATAAAGGAAGTACACTCAACGCATCTCTAACACTAAGTCGATGCAAATGGCAAAAATTTGTTGTGCTCAAGCCGTTGGAGTTAGAGGGTTGGGCTAGAGGGTTAGAGCTACTGATGGATCAGGACCACAGAATAGACTGAGGAGTGGAACTGCAACCCTGAGCCAAAATGCTACAGAGCTTTTAAGATTCATACCCCAAAACATCTCTAACAAGTTATAATTAAATTCTTCCACAAATCAGAAAAAACAAACCCACCCACTCCTGTAAGGTCAGTCTAACAAGGCGTTAGTCTAGAAGGTTCCACAGTATAACTGCTGCGTTCCTTGTTCCCAGTGTGGTTGGGTCTCCTAGGTTCTTGCTTCCCTTGCTAAGGGGCAGGTGCGACTGTTTCGGGAGTTACTTGCAGCTGAACGCTAAGTCTCCCGGTTGTGGGTAAGTTGTACCAGGGAAGATATCCTGTGTTTGTTCCTGCTCTTGGTCCTGCTGAACAATGGCCAGGCAGGTGGTGGTGGCCTGACCTCAGTCCTTTCTAGTCCCTGGCCAGTGTCTGAAACCTTACTAGGCAACTCTGAAAGGCTCCAGGAACCTGCTTCAGTTGAGTGAACACGAGACTCAAGGCTAAAGGACGGCTGTCACCCCAAGCTTCCAGCCTGTTCATCTGGGGACCGGAAGGGGCTGTGACGGAGAATAGAGGCAAGCTTGTGAGGGGGACCAGTCCTGCCTGTTCACGGTGGCTCGTAGTGGGCTAGATACGGCCTGGTTCTCGAAGGTCCAGAGGGAAGCAGAGATTCCGTAAGAGCCATGGCTCCTCCATCTTGGAATCAGAAAGTGTGTGGTTCTCATGACTTCTCTGGGGTCTCTGCAAATGATACGAATTTCCCAGTTAGTGGGAGGGTGGACCCCAGAATGAGGCAGATCGACCTTGGCTCCTATACTTCTCAGGGCTCGTGGGCTAAATGAACCTTGAGCCCATCTAGTTCTTCCTGCTTCCTGTCTCCGGCCATGTGGGCTCGCGTGAATGACCGTGGGTTCCAGAATCATGCAAGGGCATCTGCAGGGTCACCTGCTCAGGGAACCGTGGAGCTTCTGCTGCCCTTAGAGCCTGGAAAGTGGCTCTTGGAGCAACATCAAGGAGCGGTGACATCAAATATCTTGGAGGAAACAAGGCAGGGCCCTGGGCCATGAACAGGTTCCGGATCCTAGTTTTGAGCCTGACCGCTCCCCTGGACAGACCAAAAGGCATCAGCCGCTCTCTGCCAACAGGCCGCACCTGCTTGTCCAGGCGGACAGGGGGATGACGGTGGGGGAAGGGCAACCCCGATGACCCAAGACTTCTCTCCCTCTTTCTGACTCGATCTCATTGCAGACTGGACAAACTGACTTTACGATTCCTCCAAAAATCGCCACTGGGCTACCTTTCCATACACAGGACAGACTTAGACCCTCAGACTCTCAGAAGCCCTGATTTTATCAGGAAGTGATATCTTCTTGGGTGATGGCTTACAAGATGGCCACGTCAGGAGATCTCAATTGTAATTCTGTTTTGGGGTTTTGTTTGTTTTTGAGACAGAGTCCCACTACATCACTCTGGCTGTTCTAGAACTCTCTATGTAGACCAGGCTGGCCTCGAGTTCACAGAGATCCAGCTGCCCTAGGATTAAAGGCGGCTCATAATACTGTTTTCAGCTCTGTAGGAGAGGATCATAGAAGGCTCCTCATGTTCAACTCCTCTTATCTCTGAGCCCACTCAGAGTCGGTCCACAACTGTCAGCAAGATTCTGTTTCTTTGACTACCCGGGGTTCAACTTTGGCTACCCCAGAAACCTCCCCACCATATCCTAGAGAGCCTCGGGGAGTTGAACCTAAGGCACCCCAGCCACGCCCAGGGTCTCTAGAGAGGTTTTCCTTGCAGGTGGCAGGAGATTTAGGACCCATATAGGTTCACAGACTAACCCTGGCCTCACGAGCAGAGCTTAAAGATAATCAAAACAGAGTCAGGGAGGGCCAGGTGAGGTGGGTCATACTTTTAGTCCCAGCACTTGGGAGGCAGACTCAGATGGATCTCCATGAGTTCAAGGCCAGCCTGTTCTATGTAGTGGGTTTCAAGCTAGACAGAGCTACATAGTGAGACCCTGTCTCAAACAAAATTAAAAAATAAAGCCAGAATTAAGGTAGTTTTGCTACAAATCCTGACCAATATGAACAGGCCTAAGGCGGTTCTCAACCTTCCTAATGGGTCAACCCTTTAATACAGTTCCTCATGTTGTGGTGACCCCCCAACCGTAAGATCGTTTTCTTTTTTTTTTTCCATTTATTTATTTATTTTTATTTTATTTTATTTATTTATTTATTTATTTTTGAGTCAGGGTTTCTCTGTAGCCCTGGCTATCCTGGAACTCACTCTGTAGACCAGGCTGGTCTCAAATTCAGAAATCCACCTGCCTCTGCCTCCCAGAGTGCTGGGATTACAGGTGTGTGCTACCACACCTGGCCATTGTAAGATCATTTTCATTGCTGCTTTATTTTTTTTAATGGTTTTTTTTTTTCTAGACAGGGTTTCTCAGTGTAGCCCTTGCTGTCCTGGAACTCACTCTATAGTCATTGCTACTTCTTAGCTATAATTATGTGAATTGCTACCGTTATGTAAATGGAAATACAATTATTTTGGGGAATAGAGATTTGCCAAAGGAGTCTCAACTCACAGGTTTAGAAATGATATAGACCATTTTCAAACAATCTTTACTGCGTGGCCCAGAAGGATGGTATACTTGTCTTAGATAGGATCGTGACCTCAGTGGAAAAAGACGGCGACAGGGAAGGCAATAGCTTTGGTTCTGACCACTACATGGCCCAGACCAAGACTCACAGGCCAAAGTGCCCACAGGAGCCCAGGTTGTCCCTTTGATAGACCCATCCAGGAATGTCACTGACACCATAGGTCACTGGGAGAAAAAGCACTTTATTGTATTTCTGGGGGCTTCAGGAAAGCCAAGACCAAATCTTAGTTGCTCTCAGCTGATGGTTATTTACCAGGGAGAACGTGAGTCTTATATCACCTTTCTCCAGAGATTACAGAAGGCTGTCGGGACACATGTTGACGCAATGCCAGAACCCTTGGAGGTCCAAAAGGCTCTAACACAGCCCCAGATATTCGTAGAGAATTACAGAAGCGGGTCGTGGTACAGTTATTCCTTTAATCCCAGGACTCAGGAGTCAGAAGCAGGTCTGTGAGTTTGAGGCCAGCCTGGTCTACATAACGAGACCGTCTTTAAAAAAAAAAAAAAAAGCTTTTGCAGAATTTGGTGGCTCAGTCAAGTGAGATCCTAGACCAATTGTTCAAGATTTGATAACCTCAGTATGCTGTAAACTTGACCAGGACAGGGAAAGGAAAAAGGACACACAACATACTGACCTGTTAATGAGTGTTGCCCAAGGAGGGGGCATCGTGAAGGGTGCCTTGAGGGCATGCTCTCTCTGTCGGACAGCCAGGGAACTTCTTGAAGGAGTACCCAAGGACAGAGCTAGAAAGGTGTCTTAGGGTTTTACTGCTGTGAACAAATTGGGGCTGGCTTACGGGTTCAGAGATTCAGTCCATTATCATCAAGGTGGGAGCATGGCAGCATCCAGGCAGGCATGGTGCAGGAGGAGCTGAGAGTTCTACATCTTCAGCTGAAGGCTGCTAGCAGAATACTGGCTTCCGGGCAGCTAGGAGGAGGGTCTTAAAGCCCACACTCAGTGACACACCTATTCCAACAGGGCCACGCCTTCTAATAGTGCCACTCCCTGGGCTGAGCATCTACAAACCATCACAAAGGCAACTGAGAGAGGGTCTTCCTCAGGGTTATGGGCTTCCAAAGAATATGGATTTCTGGCTTTGCACAACTGGTGAGTTCTGTTTCAACAACTAGAGTTTTTGGTCAACCAATTGCCACCGAGTGGGAATGGTCACGCTAGACTGGCCCACACTCATCTTACTGTAATGTCCTCTGATTGTCTTTACTCCTTTAGTCCCATGGTTCCTATAGGGGGTCCGGCAGATGGCCGCATCACTCAGAATTTTACTGGGTCTCCCCAAACTGGCTTCAGAAGTCTGTCTCCTGGGAGTAGTAGTCTGTCTGTCACATACCCGCACACAGAGTCCATTTCCCCCTAACCTGCCTCGTCTTAGCATCTGTCAATCTCTGAGAAGGAAGGATGGGAAGGGCCTTAGAGGGACATAGACAGCCTCCCTGAAATGGTGGCTTCTAGTTCCCAGAAAACATTGCGGAGGTTGGGGGTTGGGGGTGGAGGGTGGCACACAGAGTCCATTTCCCCCTAACCTGCCCCGTCTTAGCATCTGTCAATCTCTGAGAAGGAAGGATGGGAAGGGCCTTAGAGGGACATAGACAGCCTCCCTGAAATGGTGGCTTCTAGTTCCCAGAAAACATTGCGGAGGTTGGGGGTTGGGGGTGGAGGGTGGCGGGTGGCTATCTAAAAAGGACCACCAGGGAGAACTGAGAGGGCTCAGAAGCTCTAGAGAACACCCAAGCCAGACCTTGAAAAGTCCTGGACTACAAAGGCTGTATCGTCTTCTCCCTGACCCAGCCAGCCCCAGGAAGTCAAGTTCAATGTTTCCCCAAAAGGAAACAGAACTGACAATCATTTCCAGGCTACAAGGTTGGGGCTTAGGGTGTAAGCACCAGGCAGGTGCTGGGACATCTGGCCAAAAGCTACTTGGGTGATATTTTGAAGTAGAGACGCCCTTGTCTGAACCAACTCTGGGGGCTGGAGACTTATTTTCATTGTTTCATTTTGGGATGGGCTTTCATGTTGGATAGACTGTCCTGAAACTATGTAGCCAATGAGGGTCTTGGGGTCTTGACCTCACTCCTCCGGTTGTTCTTGGATTATAGGCATACCCAGGAAGTTTTTAAACTTTCTCCCCGACCCAGGAGTCCATCAAGCCCCTAGTCTGGCTGTCACCATATGCTAAGCCTGCGCCCCCACCCCAAGGAAACGCCACTCTTACTTTTGAATCAGTACAAAGTTTACTAGACGAACAACAATGGCTCACTAAAGCGATGGGAGATTCCAGTGATGGCGTTTTGTGGGTTGCTTCCTTCTGACCAGATGGAGAGACCAGATGTTCTCCCACAGGACTGCCCACCTCAGCGCACCTCTACCACCCCCGCCCCCACCACCACGAGACAAAACAAAATGCAAGACTGTCAATAATGGGGCTAGGATTGGCTCCACGGACGGACACACAATTCAGTGGCATCAATACATCCAGATGGGATGGCAGGCTGCGGCGGGTGCTGGGAGGGGAAGGGAACAGCAGTGCCGCCATGTCCATGCTCGCCCTTCAGGCCACGCCCCTGTGGGCAGGAGTCCGGCAGTGTCTGCTGGTGATAACACACTTCACGCAGGGGTGGGGTAGAGTGGGGTGGGCAGGGAGGCGACTCCACAGATGGGCTTGGAAGGGCCCAGAAGACAAGTCCAAGAGGGCGGGGGCTCTTTTCCTGGCTGGACGACTGCGGTAGACGTGGGTGCCGCTACGTTCACGCATGGGCAATGCATGGCCAGGTCGCACTTGAATCATGCAGAGTGGCAGGGTGGGTGGGGGTGCGGGGTCCAGGCGAGAGATCAGATCTTCAACAGCACGCGCTCTGGGTGGGATTCTAGGTGATGCTCCGTTACTGCGGTCCCCCCTTCCTCCCTCGGCGGCAGAGTGGGTGCCAGCGTGGGGGGGTCTCCCAGCGGGGCTTGCTGGGTGGAACACGGGGGTGTGGGCGCCGGATCTAGAGAGGAGTGCTGGAAGGGTGGCGGGCTGGGGACTGGGAGGATCCTGGCTCTTAGGGGTTCGAAGACTCTCCCCTGAGCCTCACGCCCACAGCTGTGATGAGAGCAGCCCCCTTGCCGCTGCCGTCTTCGGACAGGAGGAAGGACACGGTACACTTTGGTGACAGTTCCTTCACAGTTTGGTGCATGATTCTAGAGAAGCTGAAAAGGCGAAAGGCAGGGGGGAGAAGGCCAGAGGAAGATGAGGCTCAAGGACCGAGGTTGACGGAAATTAGATGTGCTCCTGCCTCAGCGTGCAGGAGGCCCCGACCCTGAATCTGGTTCCCAGGACTAGGGAGGTTGAGGCAAGGAAGATCATACATTCAAGGTGACCCTCGATTACATATTAAGTTTGAGGCTAGCCTGAGCTACCTCAAAAAATTGTATAAAAAAATCTGTCATAACGTGGCTAGCTAGGACTGATATGATACTTGATACACACAATTTCTAGTCCAGTCAGGAATCTATGAGGTCTGGCAATACAGGGAAGCTTCAAACTCCCTCAGACGCCTGGCTTATGTTGTCCTGCCAGGAGAATCTAGACTTCATGTGTAGAGGCAAGTGCTCTACCACCCAGCCACGCCCCCGGTGGGCATAGCTTCGAAGTAACAGTTCCATGTCATAGCTACATGGTAAATGAACAAATGTCTCCAGGGCACTGGGTCAGACTGTAGCCCTGTTTGGCTGAGACGGTCTCAGGTGGCTAACAGTGTTCTTTTTACTGGTCAGGGAGGTGTGATTGCTTAATTTTAGTTGTCAACTTGACTATGTCTGGAATTAACTAAAACCCAAGCACTGGGCCACACCAGTGCAGGGATTTTTCTTACCTGGACTATTTGAGGGGGCAGGGAAGAGTCACCCTAAATCAAGGCCACACCTTCTGGTGACAGCACACAGAAAGGGACATGGAGGGAAGCTTTTGCTTTCTGCCTGTTCCCCGCCCCCCCACTCCCACTGGCAAGTTCATCTACCCTGGTGCTGAGGCATCCCTTCACTGGTATCCAAGATGACTACTTGGGGATTCCAATGCAGACTGAAGACCAGCTGAGACGTCTAGCCTCCCGGACTGAAAAACTATCAGATTCTTGGCCTTACTGTTGGGAGGCAGCCATTGTTGGACTGGCTGGACCGATGAATCTACTTTTAATATAGATTCATTCTACTTTTAATATAGATTCATTCTACTGCGTCCCTTCCTCTATAGAAGGCTAACTAATCCACAGGGCTTCTGTTCAGACGTGGTCACCGTCCCTAAGACCCCAGCTTTGGAACATTCAGTGGGCTCAAGTAAAGGGTCTGTGACACTGATAAAAAGGCTCCTCCCTGCCACAGAGTCTGGGCCCACCCTGCTCCCGTTCTGCCTAGTTCTGATTTTTACCACGCACAGCTGGCCAATGCGCATGCTCATAACACAAACATACACACACCTTAGAGGGCCAAAGGGAAGCAGGCAGAGTCCCACCCCATGCCAGTGTGAGCCCACCCAGTTGAAGCCCTTCTCTGGTTCCCCAAAGTCCCCTCAGATACTAAGTCTACTCACGGCCTCAGGCTCCTGCCCCCAAATGCCCCAGGCTGCTGTGACCCCGTGAGGAACCGAGTCAACACCCTCTAACCCTCAACCAACTCCCCAGCCGGGAGGAGGCCGTGCTCACTGTGGGTGAAGTTTGTAGAGCGTCCCATCCACTCCCACGGTGACATTCAGGTGGTCGAGGCCTCTGTTCTCCCTGATCTTCTCCACCACGGCGGCCATGCCGGCGCCACACAGCTGAGCCGCCCGCTTGGACACCACCCCGCACACGGTCTTGACCAGGATGCTGTCGTCGCACGTGCTGTTCAGACCCAGCTGCTGAAGGATGGCCCGCACCTGGAGCAGCGCTAATCGGTCACTGCGGAAGACAGAAGCCGGTGAGGCGGACAGACGGACGGATGGACGACAGAGCAGGCCCGTGGGACCCAGGACAGGTACGAAGTGCTCTGCTTGTCTGTGAATGGTGTCTTAGGGGTTCATTCCCCTTCTAAAAAGATTTTTAAATTAAAAGAACACACACACACACACACACACACACACACACACACACACGTATACATTTGTAGGCAGGTGTGTCTATGTATATGCCATGGGTGTGGTCCAAAGAGGCCAGGAGGTGTCCGATCCCCTGGATCTAGTTGTGATTGTTCATGCTGAGAATCACACTGTGGACCTTCAGAAGAGGTGGGAACCATCTCTCCCGCCTCAGCTTATAACTGTGTCTGTCTGTGTGCATGAGTTACAGGTTCCTGCGGCAGCCAGAGGCCTCAGGTCTCCTGGAGCTGGGGTTACCGGTGGCTGTGAGCGACCTGACCAGAGTGCTAGGAACCAAACTCAGGTCCTTGGCAAGAGCTATATGTGCTCTTAACCTCTGAGCGACAACCTCTTCGGCCCATTGCTTTAAACCAGTGATTCTTGACTCCTTAGAAATCTAACGGCCTTTCCATGGGGGTCAGCAAGGCCATCAGAAAACACAGGCATTTACATTATGATTCACAACAGTAACAAGATCACAACAAGGAGCAACAATCATTTTATGGTTGGGGGTCACCAGGACATGAGGGACTGTATTAAAGGGTTGCAGTGTTAGGAAGGTTGAGGACCACTGTTTTGTTTTGTTTTGTTTTTCATGACAGGGTTTCCTTTATGTAGCCCTGGCTGGCCTGGAACTTACTCTGTAGACCAGGGCTGGCCTGGATCTCAGAGATCTCTGGAGTGCAGGGATTAAAGGCATGTGCCAGCCCTACCCAGCTTGCTTTAAACTTTTTAATCAGTCCAAAAGTACCACATGCTAGACTACAGAAATGCAAGTTGAAAAAATTAAAACTAAATTAAAATTAAAACTCTCCCTAATCCCAGTGACCCCAGAAGTGCTATCATATTCTTTTCTCTCTGTCTTCTGTTTGAGGGAGACGGTTGCCCAGGGAGACCGAGAGACTTACCAGCTTCCCACCTCCCCATGCTGCCCAGCTACAAGAGATCACTTTGAAACTCTAATTTCCTATAGGCGACAGTGGGGCTGGGAGGTGGCTCAGCAGGGACAGCTTACTTGAGGATGCTGGGAATGGCCAATAGAGTGGTCGTTTGGGAAATCAATATGGTGGGTCCTCAGGAAATTGTAAAGGGAATTATTACCGAATTGCCATAGGGACCAGCCAGTCCACTTGGGAGTATATGCACAGGAGACAGAACAGCAGGGAACAAACGGATGTTTACTCCCCCCCCCCCCGCCCCCGACCCCCCGCCCCATGTTCGGAGAGTCATTTAAGAGAGCCAAATGGTGGAATTGACCCAAGCTGCCAGACAGTAGCAGAAGCGGGAAAACAAAATCTGATAGGTGCATCCAATGGAATATTGCTCAGCCCTAAAAAGAGAGGACCCAAAGCAGATGAACCTCAAAAATACTGTGCTAAGTGAAGTACTCTAAACCTGAGTTTGGAGTTGGCTGGAAGCAAGATGGCGCTCAAAAACCCTATCAAAGGATTTTCCCTGCCCAATTACAATTAGTGCAGAGGGGGCCTGTGATCGGACAGGGAAAAGGGAGGCGGGGCTAAGAGTTGGGAGACAGATTTGTCTCAGGACCAGGAGGGTGGAGGAGAATGAAGGCAGATGTTTACCAGCTGCAGGTAGTTATGATGTCATAGTTATGACATAAGATTAGAATAATTGGGATAAAGCTTTTATCATTATCAAAGCTTTTACCATCGGCTCTGAAATTATTGTATTAGCATCTTGTAAATTGAGAATTTGTTGATCATAAATCTGATTGGTTAATTATAACCTTCAAGAGATTTGATTTACTTGGTTACTGGAATATAGGACTGTCATTTTCAGGGGTTTATGGCAGAGAGAGAGACCCAGATACAGGGAGGGGAGGGGCAAGCTGAAGAGTTACTGGCAGCAGGAGTGCGGGAGCTTGGTCCAGCCCCGCTGGGGAGTTGGCGGGCTCTTTTTTTTTTTTTTTAATATTTCCCGCAACAGATGGCTACAGGCCTCCTCTGCATTAATGTAACTGGACAGGGGAAATCCTGCAACAAAACCCTTCCCTGCTCACCTCTCAATCTGAGAGAGAAACTTGGTCTCAAAGATGCCTCGGGTCTTGAGCGGCTCCGAGATCTGTCCCCGGAAGAGGAAGCCTTTCTTGGTGAAGTCAATCAGGATGTTGCGGACGATCTCACCCAGGTACATGCCGCTGATCATCTTCTCAAACCTGAGTGGAGAGGAAAGGAGGGAGACAGGTGAGTGAGTGTCTCGCCGAGATCACAGCCCGGCATAGTACAAGGAAGGCCCACAGCAGTTCCACACTAAGCAAAAATCTCAGTGGAGTCCTAAATGGACAGAGAGAAGGTTCTTTGGTTTTTGTATCTATATACTGACGGGGTTGGTTGTTGATGGTTTTGTCGTTAGCAGAATTCGGATTGAGCACAGTGTGGGGCAAATCGGGTGAGCCACAACACTTTCGAGATTAAACTGAAGCCAATTTGTTTTCCAAAGGACATAACTTGGGCCATCTCATCCTGGCTATGCCGGTGAACAAGGACTATATTCTTGGTAAACCCTTTCAGAACCAATCGGTGACCTGAGTTGCAAAACTTTAAACAGCCACAAGGGGGCGCAGGATCCCGCAGTGAGAAGGGAGTCTTCCTCATCCACAGAAAGAAGCCGGCATGGGTAAGAGACCTTTGAGGCATGGCTAAACTCTTTCAGACCCCAAAGGCAGTGCGTCCACTGTCACAGTCACTTCTGGAAATAGTCCTGTCGCATGCCAGGAATCAAAAACCCAATTATACCAAAGGGATGGGTTTCCAAGCCCCTGTGAGGGCTGCGTCCTTCCAGCAACGATAGAATACAGTGAGCACCCAGCACCCCTCACCGGCACCCAGCACCCCTCACCGGCACCCAGCAGGCTCATTACCTTTGTTTGCCAGCGTTTAGAGAATATTCGTCCACCACCTTGTCAAAGTCTGTTCTGATGTCGTCCAGACACCCGTTGTCACCAAAGGCACCCCACTCCATATTGATGCACATCTGTCCCTGGTTCCCCTCCACCATCTCCACATTCTTCATCTCCTCCATATAGCAAGCGTTGCTGCCAGTCCCTAAAACACAGGGCCATGAGTAAACAATGGGGCTGGTACCTGGGGGATGGGGAGGGCCGCTTTACACCTGGGGGCTTCACATGGGGGAGGGACTTCATGCTGGGGGAGGGGGTCACACAGGGAGGGGTTCACGTGGGGGGGGCGGCTTTACACCCAGGGCTCTGATGTGCAGGGCAAGGGTTGCTTACAACTTTTAAACTAGTTGTCACACAGGCACAGATTTGGATTGTCTACTCCCTCCCTTCCAGTCCCTCCTCCATCCTCTACCACCACAGGGATCTCAGCTCTAGGTGGTCCCCTCCACACACGCCCACGGAGCACAGTCCATGCTGCCTGCTGTGGGTCAGGGCTTGGGTGCTGGAGCACAGGCAGCGAGCGTCTCAGGGTCCACAGCTCAGGAGAAAACTGAAACACTGACTCTCCTTCCCCCAGCGGTGCCCACAGCTCCTCAGCTAGCGGTGGGATCGCGACCCTCCTCCCCCTCAACCGTGCCGGGAGTTTGTCTGCCTTGATCTTGCACAGGATCTGCCTGCAGTCAGAGCCTCCAATTTCATGTGTGCAGCTGCCCTGTCAGGTGCGCAAAAGACCCTTTTTCTAGACTAGCCAAGCACCCCCTGGCTCTTACAATCTTCTGCCCCGTCTTCCACAGCGATCCTTGATCCTTGGCAAAAAGGGACCGGGTTACTTGCATTCTATCAACTGAACTACATCCCTTGCCCTCACCAGTGTGTACATGGGTGAAGTATATATACACACATACATAGGGTTTCTCTGTGTAGCTTTAAGCTGTACTGGAACTCGCTCTGTAGACCAGGCTGGCCTCAAACTCAGAGATCCGCTGCTTCTGCCTCCCGAGCACTGGGATTAAAGGTGCTCACTACCATTACTCAACATGTATCTCTCTCTCTCTCTCTCTCTCTCTCTCTCTCAAATGTACACTTGGTGTTTGTCCTACATCTGGGTAAGTGGGTCAGAGTCACTGGAATTTCGGTTACAGACAGCTGAGAGCTGCGAAGCAGGTGCTGGGAATTGAACTCTGATCCTCTGGAAGAACAGTAAATACTTGTAACCACTGAGCCCTCCCTCGGGCCCTAGAGTTTTGGTTGGTTTCCCTGTGTAGCCTTGGCTGGACTCGAATTCTCAGAGATCCACCTGCCTCCCAAATGCTGGGATTTAAGGCGTGGACTACTGCCGTCCAGCTGGGTATATTTCTTGAAAACAAACAAAACATTTGGTTTTTCCCATTGCTTCTAGGAACTTACATTTAAAAGGCAAAGCTGAGGTAAACGACAAGGAGGGATGGGTTGATTGATCTTTAAAACAAGCAGACAAAAGAACAAGCCGACCCCATGGTCTACGTGACCCTCGCTGGCCAGGTACTTACTATGTTGACTAGGATGACCCTGAACTTAGAACAATCCTCCTGTCTAGAGTTTTCCATAAAGCCTGACCTGTTGGTCTGTTCAGACAGGGTTGTATTTATGTTGCCATATGCTCTTATAACAAAGGAATGTATTGCTACTGCGCATGCGCGCGCGCACACACACACACACACACACACACACACACACACACACACACACAGAGACACGGTGATACACAGGAGCCAGAGGACTGTCTACTTTTATACCTCGCCCATTCACTTGTGACTACATCTGTCAGCAGGGTTCTCAGTGCTGGGGACACACCCCACCTTTCTGAGCAGCGGCCCCTTGCCTTACTGGTACCACAGACTGTCTCAGGTAGGGTCACCACTGCTGTGCTGAAACACCATCACCAAAGCAACTTGGTGAAGAAAGGGTGTATTTGGCCACTTCACTGAGGGAAGTCAGGACAGGACCTCACTCGGGCAGGAGCCTGGAGGGTGCTGCTTCCTGGCTTGCTGCCCCTGGCTTGCTCAGCCTGCTTTTTGATAGAACCCAGGACCACCAGCCCAGGGTGGCTCCACCCACCATGGGCTGGGCCCTCTCCCATCATCTAAGTAAGAAAATACCCAATAGATTTGAGAGCAGCCCTGTCTTACCAGAGGCATTTTCTCAGTTCCATCCTCTGGTGCTAAATTAACATAAAACCAAACAATACCCTGACACCACAGAGTACCTGCTGCTTCTGAGACAAGGACAATTCCCCTGGGTGGCGTGTGGATCCCGGGAAGCCTTTGGTTTCCACGTCTGAGGTCCCGAGAGCATATCTTACTCAGTATGCCCCAAGACGGGGAAGGGGCACACAAGTCGGTGTCAGCTTTAGCCCACAAGGGGCTATGGACACAAAATGGGAGGCATATTTTCACAGTTTGGTTAGTTTTAAACTGTAAAGCGTACACTCCTGTATGGGCCTGCGCATATATGGGATCAGAATTCACCTTGCAGGGGAGTTCAGTTCTCTGGCGCTACTGTGGAGTGAACCCTGGGGCTGGGCTCAGGCCCCGAGGCTTGGCAGCAGGGGCCTTTAGCCACCGAGATCCTCTGTGCAGCTAGCCTGCCACACAGCCCACCGAGACCCTCGCTGCTAGCCTGGCGCACAACCCACCGAAACCGGCCCTCCTAGCCTGCCACAGTGTAGTTTTAACGTTGTGACCTCTGGCTTGTGGTCACTGGACGTGTCCTACTGCATAGACTGAAAACTCAGTCAAGGGCGCATTCCCACAGACGCCCCCGGAGCCTGAATTCATGAAGATCTTTTCTAGGTCTCAAAGAAACCCGGGACAAGTCTCATCCAGTACCCGTGGCTCCTCCCACATTTCTCACCCCGCCCCCTACCCATAACCCCTCCTCCGACCCCCTCCACCTCTGCTATCCTGGCCCAGTCTCTCTAGCTAGCCATGCTCAGTCTGGTTTCTTGCTGATGCCTCTGGCTGAAGTTTCCCTCGTCTCTACGATAAAGCCCTTCTCGGCAACCATACCCTAGAGCGGCCATGTCTGACGCAAGGGGTCTAGAGTGAGGCTCCCAGAGATGTTGCTACCATCAACTAGCAAAACCTGCAGGGATGAGTGAGCCTTCCCTCAGCTCAAGGGGCAAGGCTCCCCACTCTTACCGCTGGGCTGGACTGTTTCCGGTTTCCCAGTTCCCTTCTACCCAAAGTACAAAAGAGGAAAAAAGGAGCCCGGGAAATAGAAGATGCAAAGAAAGCCAAAGTGTGTAAACTGTATTCCCTGGCCATGAGAATTCTAAACAAAGAGGTTGGTTGATGGAGGCAAGGAAAAGCTGGCTGGATCCTGGCACCAGCTCCTCTCACGGGGCAGGACGGTGAGGCCTGGCTTCAAAGAATGTGCCCAGTCACGCTCGATTGGCAGGTCCCACCTAAGCCTATTCACGGGCAGGGCTGGGTGGAGAACGTTTTGCCAAGAGGAAGAAAGGAATAAAATCTCTCAGGGGCAGAAGCCAAATACCTTTCATCTGGATGTGCTTCCTGATTTTCTATTTCAACAGTGGATTAATAACAAATACGAAGGCTTTCCCCGGTACAGAGGGCAGCCTGTGTGAGTCCTGACCTTCAGATGCTGGAAATGATCTTGTGGGGTGGGGTGGGGTGTAGGGGTGGTGACATTTTGTGATGTCCTGGTAGTGCTCTGCCGGTATTACTGAGAGAAAGCGGTCAAAGAGTGCAGGGGTTAACTTTTAACTGTCAACTTGACACAGCCTAGAGTCACCTGGGAAGAGAGTCTCAATGGGGGACTAAGTAGAAGGAACATCTTCTGTTAGTTGAAGACCCAGCCCACTGCAGGCAGCACCAGCCCCTAGGCAAGGGTCCTGAGCTGGGTAAGGGGGCGACAAATCAAGTTGAGTACATGCATTTCTTTCTACTCTGGACTATGGATACGATGTGACTAGTTGTCTCAAATTCTTGCCTATTTGTAACCTGGAACTGGGGGCTAAAATAAACCCTTTCTCCCCAGCTATTGTATTATCAGGTAGAGGTGAGGACCAACACCCAAGGTTGTTCTAGGACCTCCACAGGCACTGTGTGGCCTATGCATTCCTGCATGCACACTGTACATATAACACACACACACACACACACACAGAGTTTAACCTTCTTGTGGTCTAGACATTTGACATGTTTGCAACACAATAAAACAACCTATAGGGCTGGGGTCACGTCAATGGTGGATAGTGCCAGCTAGAACATGGTCAGGAGTGGACATGGTGTCTACTTCCTTTTTAGCGCTTATGTCTGCAGCCCTGAGGCTCTTACACGTGGTCTGGTTCCAAGCCCCCCTCCCCATCTACCCAGGACACAAGGGCTTTCCTGTGCCTCGTTCCTGGCGAGCTTACCGATGGTCCAATCCTAATGGATGTGGAGCATCCTGGGGTGTAGCCTGCCTCCATACAGAATTCTAGAGTGGGTAAAAATGGTACCCACAGATCAACCGTCCCCCCAACTAAGGACTGAGTTGTTGGGTTTCTACAAAGGAGGAAACGCCCCCAGCGTCTCCTTCCTGGAGAAGAACCTCTTTGACGGCACTTACCCACGATGAGTCCAATTTCACAAGTGGGTTCTTCATAAGCACAGGTCATCATGGTGCCCACGGTATCGTTGACCACAGCAACCACATCCAGGTCAAATTCCTTTGAAAAGAAGGGGACGGGATGTAAGGAAGGGCCAGCTGGGCCTGGCTTGAATCCCGCCAGTCCATGCTGTGGGCTGGGCGCTTCTGGGAAGCAGGGCTGACATATTCTTCCTGACTGCTCAGTAATTTGACACAGAGTAACAACACTGTCTCTAAGTCTGTTCCTGCAGCAGCGCAGCGAGCGTCCATGTCCATGTCCGACCGATGCTTGCACTCTGAGAAGCCTGGCACTTCCCAGCTGTATGGGCTGTCGGGATGTGATTTTACCTCTCTTTGGATGTGACATTCTTTTCACAATTGTTTAGTGTGTGCACATGCGTGCAGGTCAAAGGATGATTCTCTCCCTCTACTATGTGGGTCCTCGGACCCCAGGCTCGACAGCAGGCTGCCGTCTCATCTCTTAATGACACAAAACTGACAAGCGCCACTCGAATGCTGACAGTGCAGTGACTAGAGCGGGAGGTGGAGGGGCGGCTTCCAAATCACAGGCCTCTGTGGTGTTCCAATTCTTCACACAAAAAGAGCAAGCTTAATTTTCGTAGCACACCCCCTCCCCCACCCAAAGCAAACATTTTAAAAAATATCAAGTTACCTCTCTCCTTTTTACTGCATCCCTCAGTAAAGTCGCTACATCGTGACCCACACAGTCACTGGCTTTGAAACCCTTTGTCCACGTGATCAAGATTCCCTAAAACAGGAAAGGCACCCAAAGAGTTTAGGTGAGTAACCTTCAGGTCACTCTTCAGTCGGGAGAATGTGATACCCTACCTCCCAGGCAATAACCGCAGAGGCCATGTATCTAGATGCTACGACAGCATCACACCCAGGACAAGAAAGCATGCGTGGGATCCTATGGGCTGACCCCCTCCCACCACCTTCACAGACATCTGCTTCCTAAACCCACTTCACAGATGGAGAAATGGAGGCACGCAAGGTTGGCTGCGGACTTGTTAAAGGAATGTGAAATTGCAGTAACACTGTTACTTTATAGGCAAAGCTTCACAGGTCTGAAGTTATACACCACTGGGGAAAAGTGTGTGTGTGTGTGTGTGTGTCCCATACCTGGAACCTCAGCACTTGAGAGGCTGAAGCAGGAGATCACCTGTTAGTTCAAGACCAGCTTGGGGTACATAGTTAAGTTCTAGGCTAGCCTGAACTATATAATGAGACCTTATGAAAAAAAAAAAAGATCAGACCTACAATAAGAAGCTGCAATAAACAAGGGGTGAGGACCAGAGACGCAGCTCAGTTGGTAGAGGGTTTGCCCGAGTGCAGAGCCCTGGCTTTGATCTCCAGCACGGCACACATCAGGTATGACAGTAGGTACTCATAACCCCAACCCATGGGAGGTAGAGGCAGGAGGATTAGAAATGATGGGCCATCCTTGGCTACACATTTAAAAAAATGTTTAGAGAGAGTCAACTGATGTTAGATGTGTGTATCAGTATGTTGTATGTGTGTGTGTGTGTGTGTGTGTGTAAGGTAGAGGCAGGAGGATTAGAAATGATGGGCCATCCTTGGCTACACATTTAAAAAAAATGTTTAGAGAGAGTCAACTGATGTTAGATGTGTGTATCAGTGTGTTGTGTATATGTGTATGCATGTGTCCGTGTGTCCGTGTGTGGTGTGTGTGTGTGTGTGTGTGTGTGTGCGCGCCCGCGTGTGCACTTCCCTCCTTTTGATGTTGCTTGTCTGGAATTATTTAATCCCTGTTTTCATGGCTGTAGGCGACCTCCTTAGGTTGGCGTATTTCTGATGACACCACCTTACTTAGCCCTCCAGGGCTGCCAATCAGGCCTTACACCGTCCCCTCAAGCCCCTCCCTGGCCGTGTCTCCACTTGCACCATGCAGGGCTGCCTGCGTATCTTCCTCCCTCGGGGATCTGCCATCACCTTCTCCCTCTCCACACACAGTATGCCTACCCACGCCTGGCCCTTCCCGCACAGTGGCAGAGTGCTGGTACATGCCTCTGATACATGGGTATCATACTCTGGTACATGGGGCACTGGCATAGGAGACCCCCCAAGGACAGAACTTGTAACTGGATGGAAAGAAGGGGAAAAGACACAGGAGGAGGAGGCTATGCTAACTCCTTTACCGTCGACACAGGGAGAAAGCAGGCAGGGGGAAGAGCCCAGGCTGAAGACAGCAGGCAGACTTAGACAGGACCAAGAGGAGAGAGGCAGGGAGGGAGAGCAAGAGAGGAATCACCAACTAAACAGGAGCCTGGTATAACCAGAAGGACTGAGATCTAGAGGGAGATCTGGTGGGGGGAGGGGAGCGGAAGCCCAGCCCCCAGGAGGTTCAGGGTCGGGGTTGGAGAGGGGAGGAGACACGGGCATAGAGCAAGACTTGTTGAGCCCTAACAGAAACCCTCCACCTGCTCCCACACCTTATTTCTGAGGGGGGGGAGGGAGACCCACACCCCATCTGGGACCCTTTCCATCCCACAGATTGAGCAAGACTAAATAAAGGTCTATTCTAACAGGGCACTGTGCCAGGGCCTAGGGGCAGCCAGCACCTTGCCACAGGGAGCAGCCAGAAGGAAATCCCCGCCGAGGGCTGAGGATGGACCTAGCGGGCAGAGTGCTCGCCTAGCATGGTCAAAGCCACCCCAGTACAGGGAAAGCCCAGTGCGGTCTCGCATGCCCACAATGCCAGCACCTAAAGTGGCGGGCACGGTGGTGTCAGGAGAGAAGGCCATGGCTATAGAACTAGTTGGAAGCTGGCCTGGGATAAAGGAGTGTGGGGGGCGGGGGGGAAATGGGGTTGAGAAGGAAAGAGCAAAGAACCAGTGAGCTACCAGGAGGTGCACAGTTGTGTAATGGAGGTCATTCTTTGTGCCTGGAGGCCCCAAGAGTTCTCAAAAGTCAGGGCTCCATTTTTGTTTTCTTTGTTTTGGCTTCTCGAGACAAAGAGTTTCTCTGTGTAACCCTGACTGTCCTAGAACTTACTCTGTAGACCAGGCTGGCTGGCTTCAAACTCAGAGATCAGCCTGCCTCTGCCTCCTGCGTGCTGGGATTAACTGTACACTGCGCCACCGCCTAGTAAGACAGCTTCTTTCAACAGTGACTGAAGAGTAGATTCTTAGGGACGTTCTGGAGAGGGGGACCCACGAGACGTGTGAGGCTGTCCTAGACGTCTAGGGATACCACACCGAAGTCAACACTGCCAGGGCCCACAGGAGAAAAGACTCACACAATCCAGGCTCGTCTGCTTGCAGGGAAATGAGAAGGTGAAACCCAGAGGCATCCGGGGGCCTTTGATCCCCATGTAGTCCAGGAAGTCGGAAATGCAGGAGACAATGTGGTCAAAGAGCTGCAAGAAAGGAGGAATGGGTTAAGCAGGCTCTCTTTGGTGTCACACCGTTAGCATGTAAAAACATACACACACACACACACACACACACACACACACACACACACACACTTTCTTTAGGAACTTCCCAGTCCCTGGAGTATCATCGGCTCAAAGGGCCTGATGCTTTAGGGCAGATATGGGTTATCTCACGACCACCAGGGTCACTAGCCAGGTTGTAGGATGCACCCTCTCAGGTCTGCATGCCCCCGCCCCCGCCCCGCCCCCTTACCTCGTCCCCGGTGCCCTGCATGATCTCCATGGGAATGGAGTAGATCTTGTTGTGCATCTCCACCGTTCTCTTCTTCCCGCTACGGATCTTTACCAGCAGGACACGGAAATTCGTCCCTCCCAGATCCAAGGCCAGGAAGTCACCGTGCTCTGCCACGGGGAAGAACACAGAGAAAAAGCCTCAAGCGGCTGAGTGCGTCTTGGTGGCCAGCAGTCCCCCAGACCGCCCCCATGCAGCATTACAGAGACTGCTGGGGACGGTCCCTGCGGTATACGGTATATGGCGGGGTCGAGACTCTGAGTCACGCGCTGGGCTGGCATCAGAACGGTGGCCCCAGGAGGGAGAACCACTAGTCACAACTAACTTCACTGTCACTTAGAAGCCTGATGACGACAGTTTCTTCGTTTTAGTGGTCCTCATATAAAAATGCATAATTTGTGTCAACGCATGAATTCAAAAATGACCACGCCCTCCCTTCCCTTTTTGCAGTGTGGGTGTACGGCTGGTTTTGTTGTTATTGTTGCTGTTGTTGTTGTTGTGGTTTTGAGCCATGGTTTCCCTGTGTAGCTGTGGCTGTCCCAGGAACTTATTCTGTAGACCAAGCTGGCCTTGAACTCACAGAGCTCTGCCTGCCTCTGCCTCCTGAGTGCTGGGGTTAAAGGCGTGTGCTGCCTTTTGGCTTGGGTGTATGGTTCCTGCCGTTGGGAAAAAAAAAAAAGGTTTCTCTCCTTTTTGGATTCTGGGACCCAAAGGGAGTTGCAGGGCCTCTGCCTGCCTCCAGATTCTGCTTCTATCCGGTTGTAGAGCACAGTGACCCACTATGGGACATCCATGGACAGCCACCCTGTACTGGGTATATAGTAACGACTGAGGTTGGCTTCTCAGCTGACCCCTAGTGGAGATCAGCAGACCCTGGCCCGGATTAGCAGATGCGCACAGCTGACCCGTGGACCCGTGGACAGTAGTGAACAGTGGTGGTTTTATACCACTAAGCTTGAGAAGACCCTGGCCCACTTCCGCCTCACCAAGCTGAGGCTCATGGAGGTCAAGGTGTGTTTTCTATCCCAGACAGTCATTATTCTGAGGGTCCATGGAACTAGCCTCGGTGAGGGGCGGAATGCTGGGATGCTTCTCCTATCTGTCCAGGTATGCGAAGCCCCAGGTCCATCTCCCTCACAGATACCCTGACACTACTCAAAAGATGAGGACTGTGTGAATTCCTCTGTTGGTTCATCTCGTGTAGCCCAGGCTGGCCTTGAACTCACAGTGCGGCCTCAAACTCTAGAGCTTCCTGAGTGCTCAGAGTACAGGTGTGTACGGCTTCGCCAGCGTCCCATTTTCCAATTCTAACATGGTTTTTCAAAGAGCACCAGTGTGGGCAGTCTCAGTAGGAAAATTGAAGTGGTCTAAAGTCCCCAAGCATGCGCGCGCACACACACACACACTGCACTGGGTTGGGTAAGATTCCAGCTCTTATAAAATTAGACATGGCCAACCCAACAGCATCCTCAAGAGAGTTCTAATATGTCCCTTACCCGTCCCCATCCCTACCCCACCCACTTCCTGGGACCGAGGTGTGGCAGCCCCAGCAGGTCCTCACCAGTCCCATCCGGGGTGCTCCGGACATAGGAAGGCAGCATTTTGACGGTGGCTCTGGGGTGGGTCTCCTTTCTCAGCCCCATTTCCATCTCGGCCCGCAGCTTCTTCTTCACCTCCATCAGCGCCTGCTTGGTGAGGCGGAAGCGGGCCAGGGTTTGCTCGATCTGCCGGTGCTGCTCGGCCAGGCGGTAGGCCACGGCGGTCACCATGGCGGCTCCCTTGCCGCTGCCACTCTCTGAGAGGAGGAACCGCACGTCGGAGTCGGGCACCAGGCGCCTCAGCGTCTTGTGGAACCGCCGGGAATACCTGAGCAGGGGAAGGAGGAGCAGTGGATGAGCCGAGACCGCGACCACCGACCACCGCAACCACAACCACGCGTGGGCGTGCGACCGCTGGACCCTGCCACCTGCTGGGGCGGCTGCTGCGAACTCTCTGCTCAGAATGCTTTGATCCCATTCTGTTACTGCTCTTACCTCATTGCCAGGGAAGAATACAAAAAAAGTGTCCAAAAAGTATCTACATGCGCAGAATACAAAAAAGTATCCAAAACTGCTTATAACAATAACCACAAGGGCTGTAGACACCGCTCAGGGGTTAAGAGCACTGACTGCTCTTCCAGAGGTCCTGAGTTCAATTCCCAGCAACCACATGGTGGCTCACAACCATCTGGAATGAGATCTGACTCCCTCTTGTAGTGTGTCTGAAGACAGCAACAGTGTACTTAGATATAATAATAAATAAATCTTTAGGCCGGAGCGAGCAGGACCAGAGCAAGCACCCACCATTCCCAGCAACCTCACAACCTTCACTACAGCTACAGTGTATCTATATACATAAAATAAGTTTTTTTTAAAAAAAATCTGTGTAGCTTTAAAAAAAAAACAATAACAACAAAAAAAGAGAGCTCATTATTTTATGATTATTACCAACAACAAAAAATTAGAGGGCCCAAACCATCTTTGTGTGAGGCAGAATTACTTGCTAACTCCAGACCAACCCGGGCTACAGTGTCAGTTCTAAGCCAGCTGGAGCTACAGAGCAAGACTTTGCTTCGAGGGAGGGGGATGGGATGGGGAGGGACTAGTGGGGGGAGGGGCTAGTGGGGGGGGCAGGGCACGGGAATGGGGTACAACATTTGAAATGTATATAAATAAAACAACCAAATTAAAAAAAAAAAGACTTTGCTTCAGATGATCAAAAAGGGGGTGGGTCCGTCCGTGGTGGGCGTTTCTGTCCTTGGCTGTATTAGAGGACCACGGGCCGAAGGCAAGCGCTTCAGAGTCAGACCTAAGACCAGGACAAAAGCAGAGCTCTACCTTCCAAGGCAAGTGACCTTGAGTCAGTACTGACCTTGGACTCTAAGTGGGCGTTGTCTGGCTGGGGGTGGGGCTGGGAACCGAATGGGTTTAGTGAAGAGCAGACCCAGGAATTAACGGAGGCAGGGCTCAGTAACCTCTCTTGTTTGGTTTTGATTTTTTGGGTTTTTGGCTTTCATTTGGTTCTGCCTCTTCTCTAGGAGAAACGCTTAGGCCGGCATTGAGACACAGAGCTTGCGGTCTCCGGCAGGGATGGCTGCAGGCCAAAGAAAACAGGAAAAGCCATCTCCCCAAAGACCAAGGAATGGGTTAAGAACGGCTTCTGCTCTTTTTGAAACTCTTGTAAACGGCCTCAAGTTTCTAGTAAGGACGTTGAAAGGACGCTGAAAGGACGGACGGACGGACGCACCTGTTCCCAGGTATTCTTGGTTTTGAGCACGTGCTCCAGATGGTTACACACGAGTGTGCATACATGAGCCCCTGTGTGAGCACATGCCTGGAGGTCAGAGGTTAACCTAGGCGTCTTCCTTGATCGCTCTCCGCCTTATTTTTAAAGATAGGGTCTCTCCTGAATCTAGGGCTCACCAGCAGGCTAGACTTGCGGCCAGCAGGCCCCAGGGATGCTCCCGTCTCCACCCTCCCCTGTGACTACAGGCGCACGCTGTTACACTTGTCTTGGATTCTAGGGATGTGCATCTTGTGTTCGAACTTGGGTAACCTGCACTTTCCCGACCATCACCCCAGGTCAAGGTTACTCTAGAAAATCTGAAGGTGTGGGCTCTAGAGAGATGGGTCTGCGGCTAAGAGCATTTGCTGTTCTTCCAGAGATCCTGGGTTCAATTCCCAGCAACTGCCTGTAACTACGGTTCCAGGAGATTCAACAGACAAATGTGTAGGCAAAACACTAATGTATGTAAAATAAAAATAAGTTATTAAAAGAAGGGGAAGGTGCAAACAGAAGTAGTTTTGGAGCAAGGAAAACCGCTGACACCACCCCGGCATGCTGCCCAGCATGGACACCCCCATCACCACCAGACTGTATACTGAAGACTAGCTATGGTGATAGACCCGGGTGTCATTAAACCTCAGCAAAGACTCAGGGTTTACTTTCAGCCATTTCAACCGTTGTTTCCGCCACATTGTCAATGGCCGGGGAGACTTCCAAAGCTCAGATGGGCCAGCACCATCATGCAAGCAAGCAAGAGGGCAGCTCAGTAGGAAAGCCTCTCCCGGGCTGTAGAGATCATTTATAATGTTTCTGCTGTAGAGATCATTTATAATGTCTCTATCTCTGGTTCTCAGACCGCAAAGGCGGGCGTGTGCCCACTCAAAGCAGCAGTGTCTGAGGCTGACGGATTATATCGGAAGCTTCTGATACAAGAACATGGATTCCACCAGCCATGGCAGGCAGCACACGCCTGCAATCCCAGCATTCTGGAGGCAGAGGCCAGAAGATCAGGAGTTCAAGGATGGCCTCTGCTACACAGCAAGCTTGGGGCCAGCCTGGGTTACCTCAGACACTGTCTCAACAACAACAACAACAACCACTAAAACAACAACAAAAAAAAATGCAGAACACTTATGACCAAGTTCCAATTCTAATGGGGTAAATGGATACAAGGTAGCCACACTACACCTCACATTCTTGTCTGGAGAAACTTCTATCTCACCTTGGGAGATAAGGGGCCAAAGCAGACTACAGAAGCAACTTGTGATAATGCATGGGGGGTGGCAGCAAGAGAGGGGGTTGAGGCATCCTAGATGAGCAACTCTTAGCCTCACTTCCCAGACCCAGGCAGTGTCTTCTCTTCCCAAACCATACCCTGGACATGCACATCTGCCTTCTGAAGAAGGGCCTTGGCCTCAGATGGGTTAAACACAGGGCAGACTCACTGTGGGTGCATCTTGTAGAGGGAACCGTCCACGCCAACCGTGGTCCGCAGCCGGGGTGTGCCCTTGTTGTCCCGCAGGCGGTTCAGGATGGCACCGAGCGTGGCAGCTACCAGGTTGGCAGATCGGAAGGAGACAATCGTGCATACGTGCTGGACCGACACACAGTCAACATCCGACGGCTCCACTCCCAAGCGGGTCAAGATTTCCTTGGCATTTTGAACGCCTTCCTTATCCCTGGAAAGTAAGAGAGAGATTTCAGGCTCACGCCAGGCTGTGGAGAGCACCAGAATTGGGAAGAAAGCTGGGGAAGGCAGAACCCACAGCATGGCCTGGCATGGGAGCTGCTCTGTGGAATGCCTGAGGTGGGGCTCCTATGTGAGAACTATCGGCAGGTGGAAAAAAACGCTACCAGGCTGGGTGTGTCACGCCAGGCCTTGGAAAGGGGGGACTGCACACGTGGCCTGGGAGCAGGTGGAGAAAGAGCTGTTTTTTAACCTGGGGGTTAATTAACATAACATGAGGGGACCCTCCCCTCGTGGAGTGTCGGGGTTGCTTACACAGATACCAACGTTGTCTGTCAAATTCTAAGTTTCTGCCTATGTGTCTTGTGTATCGTTTGTTGGTTTCATTCAGAGGTGCTGTACGGTTCTGTTATACATGGTTAATCTTAAAAATCTTTCTGCCGGGCAGTGGAGGCACACACCTGTTAATTCCAGCACTCTGGGAGGCAGAGGCAGGCGGATTTCTGAGTTCGAGGCCAGCCTAGTCTACAGAGTGAGTTCCAGGACAGCCAGGGCTATACTGAGAAACCCTGTCTCGAAAAAACCAAAAATCCAAAAAAACAAAAAAACAAAAAAAAACCCAAAAAAACAAACAAAAAACCCTTTCTTCTGTCTGTCTGTCTGTCTGTCTGTCTGCCTGCCTGCCTGTCTCTGTCATCTCCTACCCTCTTGCACTGTAGTTATGGTTCTCAATAACCAAAGACCCAGTGGCAGAGAAACAGGCCAAGATGAAGAAGGCACTTTCCTGACTTCGTCAATGACTGTTATCACACACACACACACACACACACACACACACACACACACACACACACACACACACACACAATCTCGGGACTGAAGGAGAATGACCTTCTAACAAACTCTAACACGCAGTTTAGGCAGAGAATGAGTCCAGGAAAGCCCTCGCTCTCCCTGCAGCCTCTTTAGCCACAGCGATGGCTGTGTGGATAACTGTCAGAGCTGAAGCGAAGCTCCACTGGCCTGGTGTAAATACCCAGGAGCAGAGGGCACACTGTGGGCTGGCTCAGGTGGGGGCCGATGGTGCAGAGCAGCGAGCTGTCATGGCCTTGCGTCTTTGCCGATGGCCTTCCACGGCTACGCGGGGCCTCCTGAAGCAGGGCTAGAACCCGCAGGAACACAGGAGCCACACACAGGGCTCATTTGGACGGCACCGCGCTGTGCACCTCTCGAGTCAGGACGGAAGCTTCTGAGCATCCTATGGGATGCTTTCTTTATTAATAAGTATTTCTCACCTTTTGTTTTTGTTTTTTTGGGGGGGGGGATTTGGTTTTTTTGAGAAAGGGTTTCTCTGTGTAGTCCTGGCTGTCCTGGAACTCACTCTGTAGACCAGGCTGGCCTCGAACTCAGAAATCCGCCTGCCTCTGCCTCCCAGAGTGCTGGGATTACAGGCGTGCGCCACCACTGCCCGGCTAATAAGTATTTCTCAAACGTGAATGTTTCTCAAACATTTTCAGAGAACACGTGGAAGCCAGGAGAGGTTTTGGATCCAAAAGACGTTTTGGGGAATGATGGGTTAATCACAGTAATCAGTGTTCTAATTAATGAATACTGTAAACTATCATTTCCCATAGAACTGTCCAGTCATTGGCTTCCTAGAACACAGTTTGGGAAAGGCCATGATCTACCAAGAGAGAATTCCAAGAATTGAGGCCCAGGTTTGGTCAGCCTCTTGCTCAACATCAGCTTCCTGGACCCAGATCTTACCCAGAGGGGTGTTGTGTGTTTGCTTGTGTGATATATGTGCAGTGTGCTGTGTGTGTGTGTGTGTGTGTGTGTGTATATTTGTGTATGGTATGTGAGGGCGACAGAGAGTGACTGGTTTTTGTAGCCACACAAGAAAACCATCGGTGAAAAGCTTGTGCTAAATCCTTTTCTCCTTAACATGTATTTGTTTTTATGCCTATGAGTGTTGTGTGTACACCACAGGCATGCCTGGTGCCTGCAGTGGCCGGGGAGAGTGTGGGTCCCCTGGAAACAGAGGCAGATTATTGTGAGCTGCCATGTGCGTGCTGGGGACTGAACGTGCTATGCCATCGCTCTAGTCCCCCTAGGCTGTTCTTAATGACCAGAAAGGGCAAGCAGGAGAGCAGCTGGAGTGGTCATCCGAGGGTGAGGGCGAGGGGAGATGGGCCCCAGGCGGCCTGGCACATGGGGAGAAGCCCCAACCCCTCCCCATTCCCACCCTAACCATGGTATAGTCTCAAGAGGTAACAGGCCCCGCCTCCCTTCCAGGCCCCGCCTCCCCTCCAGGCCCCGCCTCCCTTCCAGGCCCCAGGATGGTACCTACTTTTCAATGGCGCACACGTCACTAGTGTTGAACTTGCCCCTCGTGAGCAACTCTGGAGTAATGCGCCCTTCAAATAAGAGGCCCTCCTTGGCCATCTTCACCAGGATTAGCCGGACAAGCTCCCCCATGTACATGCCGCTCACCATCTTCTCGAACCTGCGGGAGCAAATGCCAGGTGTCAGCATTCCCTATGCCCTGCTGCTGCTGCTGCTGCTGCTGCTGCTGCTGCTGCTGCGTCCACATCCAAGGAGGGGACAGCACAAGGGCAGAGGGGATTCCGCGGTGTCTGTCTCTCAAGCTCCCAGTCTCCACAGTCAGCAAGGGTCACGGATGCCCATTCTAGACAGGGCGGTCACCCAGGACGACACTGCAGGGTGGAAGCAGGCAAGGAAGGCTGCCTGGAAGTAGGGGGATGTCAAGACTTAGGTGAGGGGTGTGACAAGTGTGAAGAGTCATCTCTCCCATGACTCCCTGATGTATTTTTCACAGGGCTGTCAGTCCTATCTGCCCATCATAGACCCATCAGGGGTAGAGGTAGCCAGGAAGTACCCAGCTCATAAGATGGGCAAAGCTGTTCTCCATGGGGGAAGGGGGCTATTTGTATATTTGGGGGGGGTTGGCTAAGACAAACATTTAGAAATTATTAATTATGTCTTGTGCGTTGTCTGTGCGACGGAGCATGTGTGACCATGAAGGACGGTCGCAAGCCGCCTGACGCGGGTGCTGGGACCTGAACTCAAGTAAGAGCAGTGTAACTCTCTCTCTCAGCTGCTGAACCGTCTCCCCAGCTCCTGTACAAGTGTGGGTTGCAGCCTTAGTGGTTGATGACGGCGAAGAAGACAGAGATGATGAAGACAGAGATGAGAGGTGCCAGGAGGTCAGGGCCTCAGTGCGTGGCCACCCTGAAGCTCCCATCAGCAAGGGACCTAGAGATCACTCTAAGAGGGGTGGGGGTGGGGTGGGGGTGGGGCTCAAGGAGGTCAATTCACTTATTAAGGGAAGAGCATCAATAGTGGATCTGAGTTTGGATCTCCGCTCTGGAGCCCTACATCTTCACGGTAGGGGTGCAGGACATGAGACCTGGAGCTGGTAACCAGGTCAGAGCTAATGATCAACTTGTCTCTACGTGTGATGGGTTTGGCATTTGTGGATTTTTCTTTCTTTCTTTTTTGAGACAAATTCCCACAAAGCCAGGCTGCTCTTAAATTGGATGCAGAGCAGAGGACGAATGACCATGAATTTCCGATTCTCCTGTCTCTACTTCCCGAGGGCTGCTGGGATTATAGGTAGGTGCCGTGGGGTACTGGGGTTCTGACTCAGAGCTTAGTGCACGCTAGGCAAACGTTCGATCAACTCGGCTGCATCTCTGGCCTCACCCTAATGCCCAGGGGTGGGCTTTGAATAGATGAAGGCCAATCAGCTCCCCCCAGCACTCTGGGTGAATTCAGGGATAGGCCAGTCCCACAGCGAATGCGGTGAGATGTGACTCCATATCTGAAGCCACCTTTCTGGGTCCAAACACTGTAGGGGAGCCTGCGGATGGAAATTAACTCATGCTGTGCTGGAGACTCAGTCCAGGGGCTCCCGGGGGTCTAATACCCTTACCCCATTGAGTCAGATTCAGACCCAAGTATGGCTGATCGGGGAACCGGAAAGAACCCCTAAGCAAAGCAGATCAGAGGCCTCCTCTTGAGGGCGGCTGGTTAGCTGGCACTCCCGGAGCTGGCAGTGACACAGCAAAACCAGAGCCATCAGGCAGCCAAAGATGCTGCCGGGCCCCCGAGCGTCCGGCCCTGGCCTGTCAGCACAGCACGAGCCTGTTTTCAGACACAGCCTTTATTGTTCCTGTTCCTGACTGGCCCAGGCAGGTTCACCCAGATCCAGAGAGTGGGTGCTCCCTGGCATGAAAGCACCGTCTGTGGCCTGGCTGTTCGGCTACTGCTCAGGTCGCTGTGGTGAGTGCCCTGTGGGGTCTAGGCTGGGATACCCAAGCTGGCAGAAGGCAAGCAGGGCCCGGCTGCCTGGCTCCTCTGACTTCTGTTACCATCGTGCCCGAGGCTTCTCATCTGTGTGACGGGAAGACAAGGCCTTCCTTCGAAGCTCTTCAGAGGGCATGTGCTCATGCAGGTCATGACCGTGAAACCTGCCTACTGGGTGTTCAGGACATCTGCTTGTGTCCGGTGCTTCCTAAGCTACTTATTTTTGCATTTGAGATTGGGGTCTTGAAGACCCCCCCCCATGACCTTGAACTTCTGACCGTCTCCTATCACAGACGGATGGGAATACAGCGTTATGTATCACTGTGCCCATTCGAGGGATGGAGCCTCGGACATGCCTGGCAGGCAACTCTAGCAAATGAGCTACATCCATCCCAACCATACGATGATTAAACAGAAAGAATGCTATTTAAGAGCTTTAAATTGTTATATTAGTTTACACTTATGGGGATTTTGCCTGACTGTAGTACACTCAGTGTACTAAGTGTGTGCTTAGTACCTGTGGAGGTCAGAAAATAGAGTCAGATCGCCTGGAACTGGAGCTCTGGATGCTTGTGAGCTACTATATGAGTGTTGGGAATTAAAACCCCGTCCTCTGGGAGAGCAGTCAGTGCACTTGACCACATAACCATCGCTCATCCCTAAATTTTAAAAAATATTATTGGGGCTGGAGAGATGGCTCAGCGGTTAAGAGCCCCGACTGCTCTTCCAGAGGTCCTGAGTTCAAATCCCAGCAGCCACAACCATCCATAATGAGATCGGATGCCCTCTTCTGGGGTGTCTGAAGACAGCTACAGTGTACTTACATATAATAAATAAATCTTTAAAAAATATTATTATTATCATTATGCTACTATTATACTATTATTACTAGTATTATTGTTTCTGTGTCTCAGAAAACAAAAGACTTAGTTCTCTCCTGCTACCTTAACGTGGGCTCCAGGGCCTGAACTCAAATTGCCAGGCTTGTGGGCTAAGACCGCCTAAGGCATCGAGCCTTTAACAGCATGAACTCCACAGTCATGCATCTGACCAAGCGAGAAGCGTAGTCCAGTTACGCACATCTGAAGTAGGGCTCAAGTCAGTAGTGCAGGCCTGTTATCTCAGCCACCCAGGAGGTAGACACTGGACGATTGTAAGTTCAAGACCAACCTAAGCGGCTTAGTAAGACTCTTGTTTCAAAATAAGAGCATTTTAAAAGGCTGGAGATGTGGCTCAGTGGTAGCGTATTTGCCTAGTATGGCTGAGGTCCTGGGTTCCACCCAGTGTGAGGGGGGGAAAAAAAACCCAATGGGTGACAGTGCTTGTGGCTACCTGGTTTTATGGCCCAGTCTTTTGCTAACTACTTCCTAAGTCAGACATGTAGCCAGAAGAGAACTCACAGCTGCTTCCCAGGGTTGAGGGATCCCCGGTCTAACTCTCTGTCAAACTCGGTTCGGATGTCTTCCAGGGACCCATCGTCCCCAAAGGCTCCCCACTCCGTGTTAATGCACATCCTCCCCTCGTCGCCTTCCACCAGGTCGATGTGTCGCAGTTCCTCCATGTAGCAGGCATTGGTGCCAGTGCCTGGAAGAGACAACGTGGGAAGCTGTGACCACACAAGGCAAGGAAGGGCGCCCGCCGCACGGGCTGGGCAAAGCAAGAATCTCGGGGTCGGAGCGGGGTGGCCGGGTACCCTACCGATGATCAGGCCGACTTCACACTGCTGGTCGTCGTAGCCGCAGGTCATCATGGTCCCCACTGTGTCATTCACCACAGCTACGATGTTAGCGTCATAGTCCTGGGGACCGATAGGGAAGACAATGTGACCATCCGCTCTCACATGGGAACAGAAATCCCAACCAGGCGTGCTCCAATTCTCACACGCCATCATGCTGGTGGGTGGCGGCGGCTTCACTGAGGCCAGGACTCAATTAATTGGATTAGACAGCAGTGATTACACTATGGAAACCGCAAGGTCCCCTTAATTATCTGGCTTAGGATTCTTCGGGGAGTGGATTTTACTCACGGAGCTACATTCATGGGCAAGCCTCCAAAGGAGAGCTAAGAACCCCGTGCGCATGCACAAGGCAGATCCTCCCTCTAATCTCTGCGCGCAAGCAGAAGGCAGCTCTGTTCCCCTGTAATCCCTGCGGATTACAACAGGATGGTCTCTGCTGCAAACTAGATACTTTTTGGTGGCACTTCTGAGAGCTCCCATCTGACCTACTACCCGGGCTGGGATTCTTGTTCCCCCCGCTAGGGTGTTAAGGCCACGGCACGACTGTGCCCCTCACGCCTGACGACATGAACCTTAAACCATTTTAAGATGGAGACTCCCCCACCTCTCCGCAATAACGGACGATGCACAACCCAAGAGAAATTACCCCTCGCTTCTTAATGGCTTTATTCAGAAGCTTGACCACATCCGTCCCTTCCACGCCACTGGCTTTGAACCGCTTCGTCCACGTGATCAGAACAGCCTGCGAAAGAAAGTGGAAAAGTGGATGATTGGAGGCAGAGAGACTTCAGGCGCCAAGGCTTCCGGGGCCGCTCTAGCACAGGGACAAACAGCCTCTACCAGGTCATAATGGAGATAGAGCCGGATCTGTCTGTCTATCCACTTAATGGGTTTCCCTCAGGAAACTTTCTCTTTGGATGATTTATTTATTATTTTTTTAAGTGCATTGGTGGTTTTGCCTGCATGTTTGTCTGGTGAGAGTGTAGGATCGATCCACTGGAACTGGAGTTACGGTCAGTTGTGAGCCATCATGTGGGTGCTGGGAACTGAACCCAGGTCCTCTGGGAGAACAGCCAAGGAGAGATGCTGACAAGCCTAAATCCCTGGGGGATGGTGCATAGGTCGGGACTTAGATTTTACATTACATTTTGTATGACTTTAATGGTTTTACACATAGCCTTTAAAAAGAAAAGGACAAAGAAAAAAAGATGGCTGAACAGTTGTACTTGGCCTACTCTTCTGTCAGGCGGAAAGGTCGCTATGGACACAGCAGGTTGATGGCTCTCAGGCCCTGCCAGCCTCCGGAGGGTTACTACAAAGAACAGAGGCCTGGCCTCACTCTGAAAGATGTGTACACTGCGCAGGAGGGGGTGAGCCCTGTTGAGTCTCTGATCCTTCTTCACTCCAGAGAAACCGTGACGAAGGCCGGGGCACTGGAAATGTCCCTGGACATTGTTTTCGTCCCCTCAGGCCCCCAGCGGAACAATCACACATCGGATTGTGGGGAGAACATGGACTTGGGTGTCCAGACACCCTGTCCTTTCTCCAGGCTTCTGCCCACTTCCTGGTGCGGGGGAGGGCTGTCTCATTCCACTGGGGGGCATTCTGTACACAGAGAAGAATGGAGTTTGTCTAGATCTGGGCAATGGAGGTCCCAGCCTTGAACCCTTCCCGGAGGGGGTTCCCGGTTGGTGGGTAAGAGCCACGCTTTAGGCTCCTGTGCTGCCCCACCATGCCCCACCCCGGAGACTCCTGTCTACAGGAGGATGCGCCTTCTGCCATACCCCCTCCCGCCCTTCAAAGGCTGCTTTCCGAGGCCAGGCCATGCGTATCTCTCGGGGCCCAGCCCGGTACCCACTAAACACTCATCTACTTGTTGATCACTTAGTGGCCATCTCGGATGCTAGATCTACTGCCACGTCTTGAAGAGTGACTGATTTTGAAACAGGGTCTCGAGTGTCTGTCTAACTTTGGCTTTGAACTTGCTATGTAGCTGAGGACCTGAGGATGACCCCGAGTTTGATTCCCCTGCCTCCACCCCCTCCTGAGGACTGGGTTACGGCCATGTTGGGCTTGCGAGCGTGCACCATCAAACCCCAGTGACGTCATGCTGGGACTTCACGTACCTCTTATTATAGTAAACAGAATTGATCCACCATTACTTATGGTTGCTGATCTCTTAGTGTATTTAATGTATGTGATGGCTTGTCTGTGCTTGGCCTGGGGAGTGGCACAAGTAGGAGGCGTGGCCCTGTTGGAGTGGGCGTGGCCTTGTTGGAGTAGGTGTGTTACTATGGGCGTGGGCTTTAAGACCCTCATCCTAGCTGCCTAGAAGCCAGTCTTCTGCTAGCAGCCTTCAGATGAAGATGTAGTACTCTCAGCTCCTCCTGCACCATGCCTGCCTGGATGCTGCCACGTTCTTGGGGGTAATGGAAGGGGAAGAAGAAACGTGGTGGCACTATAACCTCAAGTTAATTTTGACAAGTGATTCCAAAACTAAGAGGCAGGGGTCGCCCATTAGCAAGGGGAAAGGCGAGAGCGTCCATCGTCTTCCGAATCCAGTCATCTCCAAGGCCTCCTTACCTCGTCTATTTTGGACTGTCGGCAAGGGAAGGAGAACGTGAATCCCACGGGTAGTTTCTTGTCCTTGATCTTCTTTTTCTCCATGAAGTCTCCCAGGCACTCAGCGACGTGATCGAAAAGCTGGAAGGTACAGAGTGAGGGGGTCAGGGGAGGGGTGGGGGAGGGTGCCCTGGCTTCCGATCACGCTGTGCACATGTGGCACACTCTCACGGGACACCTCCAGCCCTCCAGAGGAACTGAGCCCTTAGAGGTCACCGCACCGGTTAGGAAGTCGGCAGAGTGTTTTCCATGACACACTGGCCATCTCTCGGCCATCCAGGAGGAGTGACCACTGGCCACTCCCAGCGATGACCCAGTGAATCCTGGGAAATCCATCAGAGCACTGTGCTTTGCTTTACCCACTGAAGGAGAGATGAACACCCCCTAAACATGCACGGATCCTAGGTGTGGAGGTCACATGGTTCTGCCCCTGCCAATACGTACCCCAGGAAGTACAAGCAGGACGGCAGGCATGGCTCATGGTACAGCACCTGTCTAACTACAACATCCTTGTCAGGTTCCCCAGGAACAAACCCCCAAAGAAGTATACCACTATCAAACCCCACGTGACAGTCTAGACACGAGCCAAGGCTAGCTACGTCGGCTCATGTCTAGAATTCCCTGCACTTGGGAGTCTGAGGCAGGTGGATTGCCCTGAGCTCAAGGCTGATTCATGGATCTGGGGTCACTCCTGGCACTGTGGTTTCAAACACCCGTGGGTATAAGTGAAAATGAAGCCAGGCAGTAGTGGCACACGCCTGTAATCCCAGCACTTGGGAGGCAGAGGCAGGCGGATTTCTGAGTTTGAGGCCAGCCTGGTCTACAGAGTGAGTTCCAGGACAGCCAGAGCTACACAGAGAAACCCTCTCTCTAAAAGGAAGGAAGGAAGGAAGGAAGGAAGGAAGGAAGGAAGGAAGGAAGGAAGGAAGGAAGGAAGGAAGGAAGGAAGGAAGGAAAAGAAACAGAAAAAGAAAAAGAAAATGGAGCTGGCCGTGAGTCATCGCCCTGTATCTTTACGGACAGTCTGTGTTCAGCACTGTACGATTGCATGAATATGCCAGGCTATGAATAGCCCACGTGTACGTCTGGCATTGCCATGCAAGCTTGCTGGCTCTGACTCGTGAGGTAGTAGACACACTGCAGGAATCCACTGCAAAGAACGCAGAAGCCTGGCTTCCGGGATTCTGCATGTATGCTGAGGACGGTCTCCTGCCTTCTGGACGGTCTCGTGCCTTCTAAAACACAGACCCAGGAGGACGGTGTCAAAGTGCCAAGCCACAGTCACCTTGAGCCAGCTTTAGAGGGGACCTGACTCACTGCTGGGGTTCGGGGAATACCCAGTCTATTCCGACTTGAGCGCCCCGGTCCTGAGTCACACCGCAGCAGTATCTCTGACTGAAGGGACACGTGACCACCTTCCCTGGAGAAAGCAGCTAAGCTTCCCGTGACCTACTTGAGGCTGATACAAACCCATCGCTAAGTCAGCCCCTGAGCCTCATGTGCCATCTGCAGTCTGGGCTCCGGGCATTCCTGGGTAAGTGAGCAGGAGGAAGGAAGCGCAGGGTGTGGGGTCTGAGGTGGTTGGCTGCTGCGGGCCACGCCGGGAACCCAGAGCCAGCCCCTGAACCAGAGCCAAAGGCATGTCCCCACAGCGGCTGAGCGGGCCAAGCTGCCCTGGGTAGACTTAAGACACACCTATGGTCTCAACGCTTGAGAGGCTGAGGGAGAAGTTTCCAGAGTTCCAGGCCAGCCTGGGCATCTTAGCCCTGTCTTCTAAAATAAAATGAAAGAAATGAGCTTGGGGATGAACTCAGTGGTGCGGTGCATATCTAACATCCTCAATGCCTGGGATTCAATACCCAGGACCACAAGTGAATGAATGAATGAGTGAGTCAATGAATGAATGAGTGAGGGAATGAGTGAGTGAGTGAGTGAGTGAGTGAATGAATCCTCAACACCTTCCGGACAATATGCCCATTACTTTCCAAATAGACACAGAAGCTAGATGTAATGACCCGCACGCACGTACAATCTCACACTCAGGCGGCAAGAACGGGATAACGCCGTTGAAGCCAGTCTGGACTATGCAGTAAGTTCCAGGCCAGCCGGACTTAAAATAAATAAATGACAAGGGAAACATTTTAGGGCGGAATGAGATGGCTGAGCGGCTAACTGCTTCCCACCGAGCCCGAGAGTCTTGAGGTCAACGCTTGGGACCCACACAGTGCAAGGGAAGGCCCGACTCTCACAAGTTGTCCTCTGACCTCTGCATATGCGTGCTATGGCATGTGTGTGCCTACACACACACACACACACACACACAAGAAAAATCAAAAAATTTTTTAAGAGGTGGGGAGATGGTTCAGTTGGTAAAGTGCCTTCCATGCAAGCGTGAGGACCTGAGTTCGGATCCAGCCGAGGTAGCAGACTACAGCCCTGGTGCTGGCGAGGAAGAGAAGAGACAGGGACAGCTCACTGGGCAGCCCAGTCAGTGAACTCTGGGTTCGATGACAGATCTGTCTCCAACAAACAATGCAGAGAGTGTTGGAGAAAGATTACACGACATCAACCTCTGACCTCTATGCTGTGCTCTCTCGCATGCGTATGAGCACCCACACAACTTGTACAATACACATGCTACACACACACACACACACACACACAAATACTCAATCCCTCTGACTAGCAGGGAAAATAATAGCCAAAAGAAACCCCCCAAAAATTTTTTTTTAAATCTTCAAAACTAAGCAGGATGTGTGTGTGTGTGTGTGTGTGTGTGTGTGTGTGTGTGTATGTGATGTACATAAGGTATACACATGTGTATCAGTGCATGTGTGTCCTGGTGCTTGTAAATAAGGCCAGAGGAAAAGTATCAAGTGTCCGCCTCTACCGCTCTCTGCCTTACTACCCGGAGACAAGGCTTCTCACTGAATCTGGAGCTGGCTGGTTGACCAGCAAGCTCAGGTCATCCCCCTGTCTCCGTTATCTGACAGTATTGGGGTTACAGCCATTTGGGCAGCCACAGGCAGCTTCTTATGTGAGTGCAGGGATCCGAATTCTGGTCCTCACGTTTGTGCAGCGAGGAAAATTCCTGCTGCTCTGTCTCCCTGGCCACGCAAGTCCTGTTTTAACAGTGCTGCATGCAGCTTCTGACACTATACAGCTATAAATTGTAGGGGACGTTTGAGATACCATGGAGTGGAGAAGAGAGAGAGAGAGAGAGAGAGAGAGAGGGGGGGGGGGGAGACACTGGGGGGGTAGTGCTGCAGGATGATCATGGACAGCGTACGTTCATCTTTATGTCCAGACACGATTGTGGCTGCCAAGAAGTGCTTGCTGACAGGATATGGCTGTCTCCTGAGAGGCTCTGCCAGAGCCTGAAGAATACAGAGGTGGATGTTTGCAGCCAACCATTGGACTGAGCACAGGGTCCCCAGTGGAGGAGTTAGAGAAAGGACTGAAGGAGCTGAAGGAGTTTGCAAGCCCATAGGAAGAACAACAATATGAACCAACCAGACCCCCCAGAGCTCCCAGGGACTGAGCCATTAACCAAGGAGCACGCATGGAGGGGCCCATGGCTCCAGCCGCATATGTAGCAGAGGATGGCCTTGTGGTGCACCAATGGGAGGGGAGGCCCCTGGTCCTGTGAAGGCTTGATGCCCAGTGTAGGGGAATGCCAGGGCAGGGAGGTGGGAGTGGGTAGGTGGGTGGGGAAACACCGTCATAGAAACAGGGGGAGGGGGGATGGGATGGGGATGGGAGGACCAGGAAAGGGAATAACATTTGAAATGTAAATAAAGAAAATATCGAAGGCTGGAGAGATGGCTCAGTGGTTAAGAGCAATGACTGTTCTTCCGAAGGTCCTGAGGTCAAATCCCAGCAACCACATGGTAGCTCACAACCATTGGTAATGGAATCTGATGCCCTCTTCTAGAGTGTCTGAAGACAGCTATAGTGTACTTACATGTAATAAATAAATAAATCTTGAAAAAAAATTTTAAAAAGATAAAAAGTAAAACAACAACAAAACAAAACCAACAACAAAAAAACAGTTTTTCAGGGGGGCTGGAAAGATGGCTCATGGGCTGGAGAGATGGCTCAGCGGTTAAGAGCACTGACTGCTCTTCCAGAGATCCTGAGTTCAATTCCCAGCAACCACATGGTGGCTCACAACCATCTGTAATGGGATCCAATGACCTCTTCTGGTGCGTCTGAAGACCGCGACAGTGTACTCACATACATAAAATACATCTAAAAAAAAACAAAAAAAAACAAAAACAAAAAAACAACAACAGTATTAAGGAGACTGGTTTAAGATCAACTTTTAAACACCTACACATCACAGAGGGTGAGGATCCCATAAAATCCAGACCCTTAAGACGTCATTGTTCGTGGTCTATGGGTCTGAGCAGCTCTGTGGGTAACAGGAGGACCTGGGTCACCATGGAAGAGGTCAGTCAGAGAGCTCAGGAGATGAGCCACTCGACACCAGCTGACTGCTAACTTCAGAATGCTGGGGAGATGCTCCGGCTCCATCTGTGTCCATAATCCTACCTCGCTTCCCTCACACCCTAATCTGAGCTCCTGTCTGCTGCCGCCACACTTCACTCGTCATCAAAAAATCTAAGAAAGGGGACTAGGGAGAGGGTCAGAGGTTAAGAACGCTTGCTGCTCTTCCAAAGGACCCAAGTTTGGTCGGCAGCACCTGTATCAGGAGGCTCACAACCCCTGATCCAGGGCACCCAGTGCCGCCTTCTGGCCTCTTAGGGCACCTACACACGTGGTAGACACTCACACAAGTCACTCACACACACTTTAAGACATTTGTGCTGGATGTAGCAATTCACACCTTTAACATTAGCAGTGAGAAGCAGAGGTGGGGGGTGGGGTGGGGGGATAGGGGGTGGGGGGGTGGGAGGTTGGGGATCTCTACAAGTTTGAGGTCAGCCTGATCTACAAGGTGAGTTTCAGGGCAGCCAGAGCTACATAATGAAACCTTGTTTCAAAATAAATAAGTAAATTGGGCGGGGGTGGGATGGGGGGTGGGGGGTGGGGGGTGTTCCCTAGTAGCGGAAACTGTAACTTCTAGTGAGAGACCACCTCAGAAATCTCAGAATTTGGCAGCTACTAAATAGCTTTTCCCCGTGTGTAAGCTGGACATGGTAAAACTCCACAGGGTTGACATTGATGATTAAATAGGTCAATGGGTCACTTTACTCCCCGGCTTATACATTGGCTATGACACAGAACAAGTGTTACCACATCGCCACCATCAACCGTCTTCCTGGAGGACTCAGAAGGGGCAAAGGAACAAACGGGAAAGCGAAATGATCCTGGGGATGGGAAGGTACCCTGGGATGGTGGAACCCCCTAAACAAGTCCTGCACCTAAAACGATGCAGAGTTTTCTGGAGCCCATCACAGTGAGCATGGAAAGGGGCCCTGTGTTTAGGATCGGCAAGCCGCCTTACAGCTAGCCAGAGAGGCAGGCAAACCACCCATTAGGTAGTCCCACTTCTGTCACTAGGCATTGGAGACTGGTCCCTTCACCCCAGTGCTGCTGTGTGGGGGAGGGGCCCTCTCAGCCACGCCCCCACTGCTCGCTGTGTGGCTTCTTTCTGCAAGCGGCCAGCAGTGGACTTGGCTGACCCTGCTCCATGTACCAAGTACTGGCTTATCACTGTTCCTTGGGGTTGGTCTTTGGGTTGAGCCGCTGCTGAGACTGTCAGTGTGCGAACATTCCTCGTGTCCCTTGGCCTTGCCTCAGTCCACCCCAAAAGCCGTGGCTTTCTCTGGAGATCCTGAGGCACCTCAGCAGGGACACACAACCTTTCCCAGGAGCAATCTGGCAAGCTTTCAATAGCATGGAGACTCTGGCCCTAAAGTGGAGTATGGGAGGGGCACAAACTCCATCCATAAGAGGAATGCAGCACCCCCATGTTATAATCTCAGGGGACCCGCATATAAAATAAAACCCTGAGGCTATTGCCTGAACCTCAGCCCAGGGTCTGGTGGAGACCGGTGGAGACAGAGACCCACCGCACAACACAAAACAGGCCCTCTGCAGGGTCAGGAAGAATGGCCGTCCTCATGGGCCGGGGGCAGGAGGGGAAGCTTTGGCTATGACCATGAGGAGGAGGAGTCATTCCAAAAGCAAAGTCTGCAGCCTCTGGCCACATGCCCGCCATCCTATCAGAATACAGAGTTCCTGCTCTCCTAAGCAGAGAGCCACCCCTCAGGGCCTAGCCTCCAGCGGGTGGGTGCAAAAGCCAGGGGTCCAAGAGAGGAGCATTTCTACCCAAAGGCTAGGCCAAACCTGGGCCTAGGATGAGCGAGCCACCCAGGCTCCTTTGGGAAGAAAAGCACTTACCACAATGCCACAGGGCCTCCCTCCCCAGAGCCTTCACCCACTCGCAGGCCCCCAGGTGGTGGGTGCCACTTCAGGCACGACCCAGCCCCCTACACCACTGCCTCATCCCTCTCACTGGGATGTCCTGTACAACCCATACTCTATGTCAGACCTCCGGGGAGTCCCGGCAGGGCCCGGGATGGCAGCTTTCAGAAGCCTGGCCCTCCAAAGGAGGTACTCCAAAGGATTCCAGCCGGCTGGAACAGGATGAGGAGAACAGGGGCCCACCTGGCTTCCGCTGCCATGGACGATGTTCTCTGGGGTGTCGTAGATCTCAGACTCCATGCTGACATTCTGGCTCTTCTCGTGGTTCACTTGCACCCGCAGGATTCGAAAGGAAGACCCGCCGAGATCCAGGGCAATGAAGTCCCCCTTTTCTGATGAGCGAGAGAACAGGTGTCAGGGTCAAGCGCGGGAAGGCCACTGGCGGGACCCGCTCTCTGGGTCTGGCCCTGTCTGCTCCTCCGTCCCCCTCCCCCATACAGCGCCTGCTGGACCAACTCTAGTCCCACACTGAGGAGGAAGAGGCATCAAATGAGGCACAAAGCTCTATCCCAACTACTGCCTTGCTGCCCAAAAATAAGGACTACACAACACTAGCTTCTTATTTTGAAGACAGTGGGGGGGGGGGGGGCGCGGGTCCTCATGTAGCCCAGGCTAGCCTCAACATCACTATGTAACAGAGGATAACCTCAGTCTCCCGACCCTCCTGCCCAAGCTTCCTAATCACAGGGATTAAAGGCATGTGCCACCACGGCCACCACGAACAGAATTTCAGCACGTGAAAAGCCTGTGCTGAGGTCTATCCTATGCCCTGGGTTCCTTCCGCGTTGGCTCAGACACCAATTACTGCTTGCCCAAAGCTCCAGTCACTCTTTGGATTGTGTTTTCGTTGTTATTGTAAGATAAACAAAATTCGAAACTTAATGCGGGGACCGTTTGCTGCGCTGAGCGCACAGCTCGGTGACACTAAGGACATTCACAAAGTTAAGCAGCTCCCGTCACCATTTCTGAGAAACTTGGATATCACCCCAACACGACTTGGTAACCATTAAGCAGCAACTCCTCATTCCCTAGCAACCTCCACTTTCCTCTCGGAGAGCTCCGGACCGTTCCTATAGGTGGAATCCGGTGTACGTTGTCTCTTAGCGGCTGGCGCCTTTCACTTAGTGCAATGTCTCCAGGGTTCATCCGCATTGCAGCCCGTGTCACCAGGCCAGGAGTGACAGCCACCCTGGCCTCCCTAAGTCCCAGGAGCCCCCTCCCCGCCCCGTCCCCATGACTATCAATATCATATCAAATCCTACCCTGGAAAGGATTACCCAGAGACAACCTGCAATCTGAGTCACGTAACAAACCATTCATTCAAGGCGTATGGACGGTCAAACCAAGTATGGCGGTGCATGCCTGAGATCCCAGCACTTAGCTAAGACAAGAAGGTTGAGAGTTTGAGGCTAACCTGGGCTACACAGTAAAAACTTGTCTCAAAAGAGGATGGTGTAAATAATACTTTTTTTTAAAAAGGTTGTTGTTATTATTATTATTATATTGTTATATATATTATATTATTATATATATTATATACAATATATTATTATATATAATATTTTATATTACCATATTATTATATATAATATATTATATATACTATTTTATAATGTTATTATATTATTATTATTATATAATTATTATAGGTTGGTGATGTAGCTCAGTGGTAAAGTGCTTCCTTGCTCAGGATATGTGAGGCCCTAGGGTCAATCCCTAGCACCATAAACAATAGATGCAGACAGACAGACAGACAAGACAAGACAAATGAATTTTGAAACCTCTTGTTTGGGTATTAAGCACAAATGGTTCCTTGTGACTGGCTTTTTTTCACTTAGCAAAATGTTTCTAACCAGCTCCTCTGTTACGTCATCCTTGCGAGTTTCATTCATTTCGGTATCCCATCATCTGCATGAACCACGCTTCACACGTCCCTCCCTCAACTGATGGCCACGGACTTCCGGCTACTATGATTAACACTACTAGGGATGAGCTGTCCCCAGAGGATCTACAGGGACACACTGCAGGCCTGCCTTCCTCCTTCAACTACCCTGGAGCCTCAGGCTGTGTTTGTATCTGTCAGCCTGGAGTCACAGACAGGAGCCTAGAGTGACTGTCCTGAGAGGCTCCGCCCAGCATCTGACCGGAAACAAAGGCAGAGACCCACAGCCAAACATCCACAGACCTTGGGAAGTCTGGTGGAAGAGTTGAGGGAGGACTGCAGGTCCCGGAAGAGATGGGGATTGCATAAGAAGACCCCGAAAGTCAACTAACCTGGACCTTAGGGGGCTCGCGGAAACTGAACCACCAACCACAGAGCATCCCAGGGCTGGATCTAGCCCCCTTTCCCCTGACTCCCATACATGTGAGGTCCCCCAACAACTGGGGCAGGAGCTTCCCCTGACTCCGTTGCCTGCCTGTGGATCTTGATCCTCTTAACTGGGCTGCCTGCCCTGTCTGGCCTCAGTGGGTGAGGATGTATCTACTCCTACAGTGACTTGAGGTGCCAGGGTGGGTTGGTTCCTCAGGGGGGGCCCCTCCTTTTCAGAGGTGAAGGGAAAGAGGGGATTGGGGAGGAGGGCGTGTGAGGGGGGACTGGAAGGAAGGGGGACCGCAATCAGGATGTGAAGTGAATTAATGTTAAAAAACACGGCTAAGCACATCGGCACACACGTCTGTGTGCGGATGAACGTCTTTCCTTTCTCTCAGGTGTATTTGTGGGTGACACTGTCTGATAACACACGGTTAGCTTGTAGAAATGTAGCCTGACAAAGTGGCTGTATCACTTTCTGTCACTATCCATGATGGAAGAAACCTCTAGTTTGTCCATATTCCCAATACTGCGTGAGTGAGGGGAAAAGGAATGGCTACACGGATAACTCAATAAAGTGGCTGACAGGCGAGCACGAGGACCTGAGTTCAATGCCCGGAACCCATGTGAGAGAAGCCAGGTGCAGCACCGCACACGCCTGTAACCCAGCACCGGGATCCCCAGCGCTCACCGGCTGGCCAGCCCAGCCTACTTGTTAGGTCCCAGACCAATGAAAGCCTTTATGTCAAAAAGTAAGATTGGCATTGCTGACGGATGACATGTAAAGCTGACCTGTGGTTCCCACACATGCATGAACATGCTTTCACACGCACTGACACAAATGTTCATATGCATACTAATATGAGGGCTGCGAGCTGGGTAAAGCCCTGGCTCAGTCAGGGTTTCTATTCCTGCACAAACATCATGACCAAGAAGCAAGCTGGGGAGGAAAGGGTTTATTCAGCTTACACTTCCATGCTGCTGTTCATCACCAAAGGAAGTCAGGACTGGAACTCAAGCAGGTCAGGAAGCAGGAGCTGATGCAGAGGCCATGGAGGGATGTTATTTACTGGCTTGCTTCCCTTGGCTTGCTCAGCTTTCTTATAGAACCCAAGACTACCAGCCCAGAGGTGGTACCACCCACAAGGGGCCCTCCCCGCCTTGATCACTAATTGAGAAAATGCCCCACAACTAGATCTCATGGAGGCACTTCCCCAACTGAAGCTCCTTTCTTTGATAACTCCAGCCTGTGTCACGTTGACACACAGAACCAGCCAGTACAATTGACCCCTTGTCAACTTGACACACAAACACATCACTATTAAGCCTCAGCCCTTACTTTCTTATTCATCCCCAAGATCTAAATAACTTTAAAAAGTCCCACAGTCTTTACATATTAAGAGTTCAATCCCAGCAATCTGGGAGGCAGAGGCAGGCGGATTTCTGAGTTTGAGACCAGCCTGGTCTACAGAGTGAGTTCCAGGACAGCCAGGGCTATAAAGAGAAACCCTGTCTCAAAAAAAAAAAAAAAAAAAAAAAAAAAAAGTTCAATCCCTTTAAAATGCCCAATATCTTTTAAAATTCGAAGTCGTTTAAAAATTCAAAGTTCTCTTAACTGTGGGCTTCACTAAAATGCTTTCTTCCCTCAAGAGGAAAAAATATCAGGGCTCAGTCACAATTAAAAGCAAAACTCAAACTTCAATGGTTCAATGTCTGGGATCCAACTCACGATCTTCTGGGCTCCTCCAAGGGCTTGGGTCACTTCTCCAGCTCTGCCCTTTGTAGCACACAGCTTGTCTTCTAGGCTCCAGCTGCCTGTACTCCACTGCTGCTGCTGTTCTTGGTGGTCATCTCATGGCACTGGCAACTCCAAAACACTGCTGTCTTCCACTGTAACTAGGCTTCACCAACAGTCTCTCATAGGCTCTCTTCAGGGTGATAAGCCTCTGCTCCTATGCATGACCCCTTCAAGTCCTGGGCCATCAACTGCAACTGAGGCTGCACCTTCACCAATGGCCTTCCACGGCCTCTCACTGTGCCAAGAGCTTCAGCTGCTCTTCATGACCCCTTCATGCCTTCAAAACCAGTACCCACCTGGGTGACTCTTACACAGTACCAAGTCCAGCCACAGCACAAAGTACAACCGTGGCTATCTCTGGAACACATCCTCTGTGCTCTCAGAAAACACTTCCCAGAAGATTTCACCTCAGGGATGCTGGTCTCTTCTTAATCATTGCTAATTTCTTAGCTCCAGCTAACCAGCATCAATAGTCCCAGTAACACGAAGGTTTGCTTTAGTGGTTCTGGTATCTTGTTAATCACAGCTGATTCTTCAGCCCCAGCTAACCAAAACCACAGAATCTTCACAATCAAAACATGGCCCTGTAAAGAGTCTTTAATTTTCCCTCTGAAATTTCATGAGCCAGGCCTCCATCTTCTACGCTGTTCTCAACATTATCTTCCAAGCTCCTACACAACATCCCACAGAGGTCTTAACACTGAATGGATTGTCTAACCCAAAGTTCCAAAGTCCTTCCAGAGTCCTCCCCAAATCATGGTCAGGTTGTCACAGGAACACCCCACTATGCTGGTACATATTTGTATTAGTCAGGGTTTCTATTCCTGCACAACATCGTGACCAAGAAGCAAGTCGGGAAGAAAAGAGTTTATTGAGCTTACACTTCCATGTTGCAGTTCATCACTAAAGGAAGTCAGGATTGGAACTCAAGCAGGTCAGGAAGCAGGAGCTGATGCAGAGGCCATGGAGGGATGTTTCTTACTGGCTTGCTTGCCCTGCCTTGCTCAGACTGCTCTCTTATAGAACCCAAGAGCACCAGCCCAGAGATGGTACCACCCATAAGGGGCCCTCCCTCCTTGATCACTAATTGAGAAAATGCCCCACAGCTGGATCTCATGGAGGCACTTCCCCAACTGAAGCCCCTTTCTCTGTGATAACTCCAGCCTGTGTCAAGATGACAGACAAAACCAACCAGTCAAAGCCCTTTCAGTGCGAGCCTGAAGACCTGAGTTCAATGCCTGGATGCCCCTATAAAGGCATGAGGAGAGAGCCAACACCGCACAATTGTCCTGAGTTCTACGCACACGCCATAGTACATGCCCAACTCCACACACACAGGCCACACTTCCACAATAACAGTCAATAAATCCAAGTCATAAATTTAGTAATAATAAAGAAACACTGACGTCTTTAATTTTTTCTGGCTATTTTTGTAGTGCTGGCCATTGGGCTTCTCGGTCTCACCTAGCGCCATCTGTTTCTGGGTTTGTCAGTTAGGACTGTGCTGTGTATAGGATTCCAGCCGCCAAATGCAAGGTCAAAACGGTCACATCTGTTTTCCTTTCCGGAGTTTGATGGCGCCAGCTCTTCTACATAGGTCTTTAATGTACTTAGAGCTAATTAGTGTTTTGTACAGGGTATGAGGTAAGGATACAACGCTATTCTTTGTGGGCATTCGGCTTCCTGCTACTGCTAGCTGCAGGGACTCTTGTCACTTACTGAATAGCCTTGGCTCCCCTGCCAAAAGCCTACCGGCCACGAAACTGCATCTCTCTGTCTGCCTGTGTGTTTTATTTGTTTTGGGTTTTTAGGAAACAGGTTCTTAACTGTGTGACCCTGGATGGTCAGGAACTCTATGTAGACCAGGCTGGCCTCAAAATCAGAGATCTGCCTGCCTTTTCCTCCGGAGTTAAGTTCATGTACCACCATACCCGGCTTTATTTTTGGTTTTGAAGTAATTTTTCTTTCCCAACCAAAATATAGTATTCTCTTTTATACAGTGGATATGTACTTATATTTGATTCATTATAAACTTTTGTAACTGGGAAAATGTTTTGCTGCCAACTAGGTCTCGTGGTTAGAGACCACGAGAATAAAAGAAAATAGGGTTCCTGTCACCGAACCTCCAACGGTGGCTTGGGAGAAGTCGGCCACCCTGGGCTGGGCCACCCTGGGCTGGCCCGCCCCACTCTGTCCTGTTCATCTGCCGCGTCCACTTGGTCTTTGAAACAGGATCGGGCCAGCAAGGTTCCGGGGAGTTCAGGTGGGATCAGAGAGGATGACCATGACAAGGGCCAAGACAGAGTTAAAAAAACAAAACAAAACAAAACACCAATATGGGTGACAGTGAAGGAAACGGTGGATTTGAGAGGTAGCTGGCAGGTGGCTGCTGAGAGCCACGAGGGTCTTTCTTGAAGCAAGGGCCTCTCTACCTGTGGTGTTTCTAGCTCCATCTTCAGTGTGCTGTGTGGCGGCTGAGAAGAAACAGTTGCTACCTCTATTTGAAAATCATTTTTACAGCCCAGAAATGCTAGAAAAATATTAAGTCCATGTCATGGCGTAAGGAGGAAGTGCCAAGCAAATCCGGCCCACCAGTGGCCAGGGGACCCTCCCTTCTCACAGACTCAAAAATACTTAAGGCTCATTGGGTTTGTTTGTTTGGCTGGTGGATTTTTTTATTTTTTTATGTCTGTAAGTGGTCTCTCCTTCGTAAGAGATAAGCAAGTTTGAAACGGGGGGGGGGGGGGGGGGGGGGGGGGGGAGGGAGTGTTCCCTTGCAGCGGGAGTCTGCAGGTCTGCAGACAGCAGACAATCTGAGTGTGGGAGCTGGCTCAGCAGAAGAACAAGGTCTGCTTGTCCTCATTGTCTGCCGGGCCAGAGACAAAGAGAATCGACTTCAGGTAAGTGCCACGGGGCATTTGGTAAGCTCTGCTGGATGCCTGGCCAAACTCAGTAGCTTCCTCTCCTGCCTAAGCCTCTTAAGTAGCTGGATTATAGGCATGTGCCAGCTTGCCTGCCTACCTGCCTACCCATCCATCCACCCATCCATCCATCCATTCATCCACCCATCCATCCATCCACCTACCCATCCATCCATCTATCCATCCATTCATCTACCTACCCATCCATCCACCCATCCATCCATCCATACATCCATCCATCCATCCATCCACCCATCCATCCATCCACCTACCCATCTATCCACCCACCCACCCATCCATCTACCCATCCATCCCTCTATCCTTCCATCCATCCATCCATCCACCCATCCATCCACCATCCATCTGTCCACCCATCCATCCACCTACCCATCCACCCACCTATCCATCCATCCATCCACCCACCCAAACATCCATTCATCTACCCACCCATCCACCCATCCACCCATCCATCTATCCATCTACCACCTCACACACACACATACATACATACATACATACAGTCCTCTGTGACAAGGTCGCACACAGCACTGCCTTGTCTTGAAGTTGCTATGCAGCTAAAGGTGGCCTTGAACTTCTGATCTTCCTGCCTGCGCTTCCCGAGTGCTCAGATGAAGGAAGGAACGCTAGCCGGCCCATTTCAGGTTTACCCAGTGTTTCCCCATCTGTCTCCTTCCACAACCTCAGCAATACCAGCGAGCTCTAAAACCCTCTTCATCCTTCCGGGAGCTGGGCTTAAACAGCCCCAGGACGGGGTCCCATAGCTGAGGGCCTACAGCGAGTCCCTCCGGAGGAACTACAGAGGGTGCGGGCGGGAGGGCAAAGAAACCCTGCAGGCCCTTCCTCTTAGTCCCGCCTTTTACAGCAGTCGGAGGAGGGAGGAGAGTCACGTCCTCCGTCTTCTGTTTATCATGTTCATTCAAAAATATTTTAAGATTTATTTATTTATTTTATGTATATGAGTATGCCATCACTGTCTTCAGACACACCAGAAGAGGGCATCCGATCCCATTACAGATGGTTGTGAGCCACCATGTGGTTACTAGGAATTGAACTCAGGACCTCTGGAAGAGCAGTCAGTGCTCTTAATCTCTGAGCCTTCTCTCCAGCCCCTCAATCAATTTAAAAACAAAACAAAACAAAAACAAAAAACCCAGAGGAACTCATGGCATTTCTTCTGCCTCAGCATTCCTAAGGGCCGGAATTGTAAGTATGTGTCGCCAGACTCCCTCACACCCATTTAACAGAAGAGGCAAAGCGAGGCTGAGACTGAAGTGAGCTCCCCCGGGTCATGCTGAAGTGGTCAGAGTGCGGGAGACGTCTCCATTAGTTTGGATTTTATTTCTCTCTACCTCCTCTTACTGCTTCAGTGGGCTTCGGTCCAACTTCCTCTTTAGTATTTAGTTTCACATCGGCCTTCCCTGCCCCCACGGGGCCTCCTGCTCTAACCCCTCCCAGCATTTCCCATAGTTCTGTGGGGAGGGAGCTGCTCTTCAAGAGGAGGCTCATTAAACCGCGCTCTGAAGGGCCAGGCACCTCTCTGCCCACCTAATGATGGTCATTATTACTAGGAAGTAATGGAAAGCAAACACAGAGGCAGGCGCCTCTGCGCCCCGTCCTGTGCTGGAATATAAGGCAGACAGAAGCTGCCTTCCTGAAGTGCCCTGCTCCGAGAGGGAGCTGCCGGCAAGCCAGCGCCCATGACAATCTTTATCCTAAACGCCACCAGAAGCAGCCATGAAAGCTGGATGCCACCCGAACTTCAAGTCACCCCCAGATCCATAGCAGCTTCCAAGGCAGCCAGTGCTGTATCGGACCCTGTCTCAAAAAGAATGGAAACAACGCGTGGTGGCCCTCACCTTCAATCCCAGCACTCAGGCAGAGGTAGGCAGATCTCTGTGAGTCCAGGACCAGCCTGGTCTACAGAAAGAGTGCTAGGACTACAGGACTCAAAAAAAAAAAAAACAAACAAACAAACAAACAAAAAACAAACAAACAAACAAAAAACAAAAAACAAAAAAAAAAAGAGATTATGCCCAAAAACACTATAAATCTTTCTGCTTCGAATGGAAAAAGGTAACAGTGTGTGTGCCGTTTGCTTTCAGAAAACTGTCTGTGGCTTCTCCTTTGTAAGGAACTTGTTGTGACCCATAACAAAGAAGCAGACATCCAAGAATGCATAGCATCCCATAGCTTCCAGGCTAACCAAGACCTACAATACCTTTAGCGCTAACCGGGGCAGGGGGGGTGGGGGATGGGGGGAACCCCAGGAATGACAGTCAACTGAGAGGAACTTCACAGGAAATACTGTCCTTTAAAAACATGGGGGGGGGGGGGGTGTGAAGAGAGAAGCTCCACGGTTAAGAGCACTGACTGCTCTTCCAAAGGTCCTGAGTTCAAATCCCAGCAACCACATGGTGACTCACAACCATCCATAACGAGATCTGACGCCCTCTTCTGGGGTGTTTGAAGACAGCTACAATGTACTCAGATATAATAATAAATAAATCTTAAAAAAAAAAAATCCAAGAGGGGGGGTCTAAAAAGACGGCTCAGTGATCAAGAACAGGGGCCGAGATTGCAGAGGACCCTGGTTCTGCCCTCACCTGGTGACTCACATCCATCCCTAACTCCGGTTGCAGGGCATCTGATGCCCAAGCACACAGAGCACATACGCACAGACATGCAGGCAAAACAGTTATTAAAAAAAACTTCACACCTTTAATCCCAGCGCTTGGGAGGCAGAGGCAGAGGCAGGTAAGTTCCAGATAGATAGATAGACAGATAGATAGATAGATGGATGGATAGATTCACTTTCTCCTTTCCTTTCTCTTTTTCTTATTAATACTCAGCTGTGTTCCTCAGATCAGTATTGATCCTGTCAGCCCCAGAGGAAGCAGGCGTGGGGGGAGGGGTGGGGGATGGGAGCGCAAAGGAGGCTCAGACTCCCCAAACCCCGCGACTGTGTCCCGACACGGCTGGCTGCCGGGCTGCCGGCTGTGTAGCTGCGTGAGTCACCACAGTTAAGATTCCACTGATTGCGAGACACACCATTATCTGATGAAACATTGATGAAGGAAAAATGCTACCGGGTTGATTATGAGGTTCAAGTAACTGAACGGAAAAGGGGGGGAGGGACCAACGGAACGCTACAGAAAACAATTATGATTTCAGAGGCTTTTTAAGAATAGGAGATTCCAGATAAATGAGATATGGAAACAGATTCCGGGGAAGCAGTTCTGTAAGGCAAGCAGATCCCTCTCGGCGCTGGATTGCCTTTAATATCTACCTGGCTAATGGATTGCCTTTAATATCTACCTGGGGGGCAGGGTGGGGGCTGTCGCCAAGAGGGAACTAGAGAACAGGGTATTTCCAGAATTCGTGGGCCTGGTCTGGAAGCTTATCTGAGGGGGAAAGCGTCCAGGTTACTACTGTCCGGCACTGAGACCCTCAACCCTAGAAACGATGGTGGGAAGGGGGGGGGCACAGCGGGGGAGGGGCCACAGCTCCAGATAAGGGTAACAGGAGGGAGGATGCAATTTCAGAAAGAACTCCTCCTCCTCCCCTTACCTCCTACTCCTCCTCCTCACTCCCAGCTCCTCCTTCCTGGTCACACAGGCTCTCGGTCATCTCCCAAGTTCCCAGGCCCAACTCACTCGCCACTCTCTCCCGACTCAGCGGCCAAAGGCACGGCCGACCTCAGCTTAGACACGGAACAGAGTCTCTGCCTGCTTGTGGGTCAATGCAGGGCTGAGAAAAACTGAGAGTGAACACAAGACCCACCCCCACCCTCCACCCCCACCTCCGTCCCCAGCCGCAGGCACTGGAACACACTCCGGGAGAAGTGGCCAGGGTCACTCGGCGGGCCAGAACCACTTCAAAAGCTGAGCCAAACCCTGAACAGGCAAAAAGTCCCGAGTGGCACCAGTTCAAGTCTTGAACAAAGAGACATCAGAGACAGAGACTCCAGTGTGCGCGGACAGTGGATCCAGGATACAAAACAGACCAGACCGAACGCCACCAAGTGGTAACGGGGGCCCCAGACTCATGGAGGACATTCCCAAGGCCAGGGATAGCCAGGACTATTCTGGCCCCAGCCAGGTTGCACACACAGCAAGCCCAGCACTTGGCTGCTGCTGGAAAAACAGCTGTAAAAGGCCGCAGCTTTGGGGAGATTAATGCACGAGCTGCTGCTTCAAATTGCTAGACAAGACTGAAAATCCAGGCCTCCAGAGCAGGAGAGAATCTTGGAAGTGTGTAGGCCACGCTCATAGGTGTAAACTCAAAAAGAAACATGACTTCCTGGAACGTAGCTCCCCTCGTGGCACATATGGGCGAACCCCCATTCTAGTGCTGGTGTGGCTTCAGCACCCACCTTTGCAAAGGAGTAGTTAACCCCGAATCGGCCGGGCAAAATGGCTGCCAATGAGCAAAGAAAGCCAAGGGCTCCCCGCTTCCACTGGGCGGTGAAGAAGAGATGCTAATTCCCAGAGAACAATCCCATCAGTCTTTGGGGAGTCCTTCAACTGCAGCAGGCAGGGGCCACCAGAATGCAGATCGAGGGGAGAATTCTTCAGGCTGCCTTAACTTATTGTGTAGGGAACGTGTCCAAATAGGGACTTGAAATGCCCCACCTCTGAGCCCAAGGCCCACCTGGCCACTAGGAATGCTACTTGTCTGGAGCAGCAAAAGGAGGACAACCTGGTGCTTGGGATTCTCCAGAACAAGCCTCTAGTTTACTGTAGAGATGAAGGTGCCCCCCATGGCACCTGTGAACCCCTAAATGCTGAACTTTCCTAGTGCCACATAGTCCTGAGGGTGGGTAGGTCAGCACTGTCCAGCGTAGTGATATTGGTGCCTGGTGCGTGCTAAATGCCTGGCAGACATATGACACGTGGATTGATGTATGGAGGGAGGGAAAACTGGATCAATGGGGGAACAAGAGGATGGGTGGGTGGGTGAGTGGGTAAATGGGTGGGTGGGTAGGTGGGTGGATGGGTGGGTAGGTAAGTGGGTGAGTGGGTAGGTAAGTAAATGGTTGGGTGGGTGGGTGGATGGATGGATGGATGGATGGACAGATAAGTGGATGAGTGGGTAGGTGGGTGGATAGAAGGACAAAGGGACAGAAGGTTGGATCAATGGATGGAATCGTGAACGGGGGTACCAAGAGCAAATGAGCCCACGTGTTGGGAAGACAGGTTTCCCAGAGCGCTCAGCTCCCAGAGCTGGACCGCTCAGAGACTCACCCGAGCCGTCCGGAATGGAGCGGACGAAGGTCGGCAGCATCTTGACCGAGGCCGTTGGATTATAATCCCGGGAGAGGCCATTCTTCATCTCCTTCTTGAAGCGGGTCAGGATATCTATCAGAATTTCGTCAGAGAGCCGCATGGCATACAGATACTTATCAATCTGGGGGAAGGACAGGAAGGGAGAGGAATTAGGCTGAGCTCAGGGGGAGTTCAGTTCAGCTTCAGCCTGGATGGGCGTGGCAGGGCAAGAAGCCCGTGGGCTGGAAGGAACATCGCACTGACCAGGCTGCTGACTCCCTCAACCGTGCCACCCGGGGCCATCCACAAATGCTGCCCCCCCTTCCCCACCCGGAAACAAGACAGCCCCAAGGCCCATTCCAATCCCGGAACACCGCATGCTAAGTGTTGTTTGGCCCCATGATACAGGCAGGTCCCCCCTCCCCTCCCACCCCCTCACCCCTGCACTTGAGCATCCCTCCCTCTGTGAGGGGGGGCTAGTTCGTCAAGGCTGGTTGCCAAGGCCATACGAGTTAAGAGCATTGGTTCTAGAACCAACCACCTCCCTTCAAGACAGAGCCCTGTTGTTCAAGAGGTGTGCGCGCGCTTTTCTGTTTCTTGGATTGAAATAAATAGGACCTAACCAGGCATGGTGGTATACACCTATAATGCCAGCACTCAGGAAACTGGGGCAGGAGGATCACAGGTTCAAGGACAGCCTGAACTATATAAGAAGACTCTAAAAAAAAATATCAATAAATGAATGAACAGATGAGGCAGTAATACCAGTGGATTTCTTTGGGCACATAACCTTCTTTTAAGTTGCATTTATTTTTTATCTTATGTGTGTTAAGTGTTTTGCCTGGGCGTATGTTAAGTGTGCTGTGTATGTATGTGCCTGGCACCCGAAGGTGCCACATCTCCTGGAACCGACATTACAGACGGATGGTTGTAAGCCACCATGTGGGTGCTGGGAATCGAACCCATGGTCCTCTGCCAGAGTAGCAAGTGCTCCTCAGTGCCACTCTCTCTAGCCCCAAATATAATCCCTAAGAAGGCAGAGTAATAAGTGGAAGGGCTAGAACCATTCAGACAGCACGGGCAGCTGGCCTCAAGGGGAGGCATTAACAGTGGCTTCAGAATGTATGGCGTCAGCCCAGGGGCCCCACGCCCACACGTGGGGGACTGTGTGCCTACTTTTGACATGCTCACAGCTCCACACACACAGGCCCTGGGTCATCGCTGATTTTTTTTTCATTGCTCAGTTAGTGGAATGCTTGCTTACCCAGCATGCATTGAGGCGCTGGGTCAAACCTGGGTCTGGCAGCATACGCCTCTTAAAAAATAAAAAATTTACTAGGGAGCTGGTGGCATAGCCCAGTAGAACAGTCCCTTCTCTGCTCAACATGAACTAGAGACGTTTCCGGTAGCATCGTCCGTCAGTCCTTCCACTCTGCCCACTGCTGTGGGAGTCTCTCACAGGACAGGCCTGGTCGGTGTCCTCCCTCGGTTCCTGTGAGCTGCCTTCCCCATCCCACAGGTACCCACACTCAACAGCAAGGCTGCCTATTCTCTGTACTTCCAAGCACTCTCTCCATCTCCGGCTGCTGCTTCGGGCTTCTCTGGTCCTATGGTCACTCCCGCCCGAAACGCCTTTCGTCTCTTCCCGGCTATCCAACCCTTCCCAGCCCCTCAAGGTCCAGGTCTCGTGAAGTCTTTCTCCTGAAGCCACCCAAGTCCTCCAAGGGGGTGGATAACCCTTCCGGCGGGTGCTGAGCCCCCAACACACCCATCACAACCTCCTGTATGCATTCCTTTGGCAGAGGTAATTATCTGCACTGTGCCTCAGCCTCTGCCGTCAGTGGCTCAGTGGCCCCTTTGCCTGCAGGAGGCTCCTGGTGCTTGCAGCCAGATTTATGACCCAGTAACACTGCCGAGACCTTGATTTCGATTGGCTGCGGAGAACGATACCCTGTACTCACTGTTCAGAATGGCTGGAAATGTCCCGCCTTGAGGACAGAGTCCCTAGGCTAGGTCCCTTCTGAATATTTGCCCCAGGCTCCAGGCCCTGCTGTCTCTGGTTGGATAGTCATGGTGCTAGGAGTCTACTAGCCTTGGTGACCAGAGGGGATCACTGTCCCGGGTCTTATCATCATTCCAGTCAGTCTTTTTTTTTCTCCTTCCTGACAAGCCACAGGCAGGGCAATCAGACACCACACAGAGCGGGATAGAAAGTGCCAGAAGGACAACCCTAGGTGGAGACACACAGCGTTCTACCCCGAGGCCAGCAGCACCAGAAGAAGCATGGGGGCCTTAGTCTGGGGGTGTCCACAAAGAATACAAGAATACAAATCCTGCCAGGCAGTAGTGGTGCACACCTTAAATCCCAGCACTTGGGAGGCAGAGGCAGGTGGATTTCCTGAGTTCGACGCCAGCCTGGTCTACAGAGTGAGTTCCAGGACAGTTAGGGCTACACAGAGAAACCCTGTCTCGAAAAACAAAAATAAAAATAAAAAAATAAAAACAAAACAAAACAAGAATACAAGTCCTGAGGGGGTGACGGGCTGACATCAGAAAGCGTGTCCAGGCACAAGGAGGTACATGTGTGGCCGAAGGTGAGTGGAAATCAGTTCCGTGCGGATGGAGCCGACAGATCAAGAAATGAGGAAACCAAGGGAGCTATGCAGTGGCTGCATCACACGGGGTCCCAAGGCCAACAAATACTGACCTGATCCCAGCGCATGGTGAACCCGAGAGTGTCAAAGAGGACCCAACGAGATGGCGGAGGTGGCGGAGCCTCTGGAGGAGCGAGAAGGCATCTGCAGGCAGTGGGGACCTGGCCTCCAGGAATAAGTCACACAACCATCCCAGCCTTCTGGACCCGCTCCGTCCGTCTGTCCATCCGTCCGTCCGCCCGCCACCCTTCTCACACAAGGTCCTGACTGTCTGGTGATGACTATTCCTTCTGACACAGTGTGGGTGCCCCCAGGGAAAGGAAGTGTGTTGAATGGAGCCTCTCAAGTCCGCCTGGCACAGAGGAGCAGGTCGGATGTTGCTGGAGTCCTCCTGTAATCCTAGTGTGTTTCCATAAACACATCCAGCATGTCATTTACCCTTCCAAAAGACCTTGTTGGGGACACGCTCTTAATCCCTGATATACGGCTGCAGGTGCAGGGCCACAGGTAGCTAAATGATCCATTCAAAGATCAAGACCAGGGAGGGCAGTCTTTCAGGAGCACGTCTAAGCTTAGCTCACCGTGTAACCCAACCCTGACCCTTGAGGGCCTACCTAGGGAGAGCTGTTGAGGTCTTCCAGCTGGGTAGGGAGAACGTTCTAGAAAAGACAGGACTCTGAAGAGCCCAAATATCTTGGCTTCTAACTGGAAGACTATCTTCATACAGATACTATATCATGAACCCCAACATTTTAAGTTGATCCTGGTCCATAGAGAACAAAAAAAGTTCACATGAAAAAGCAGGTTGGGGACCCTTCCTTCCTGCTCAGGTCTAAGAGCCACCATGGGACGGAACCCCTCTCAGAAGAGACATGGAAACTAAAAACTGGTGTAACTGGAGTTCTAGCTGCCTTAACAAACTAGGCTCGGCCACCGGTCCCCAGCAGGCCAATCAAACAGACAAGAAAAGCAGAGAAAGGAGATTTAACCTGAAATAGAGGGTAAAACGTATGCAGAGCCACGCAGTCCTGTCACCTGAGGTCTTTCACACTATGGGCCCACCACTGGTTCCGGTCCTGGACGCTGGTGGGTCCTGCAGGTTGTCAGCACCAGATGAGACCCCTTCCCAGGAGGCAAGCTCCTCCTCCGGCTGGTCCCAGGGCTACGGCCTTTTCCTTTACTAGCGTGAGACTCGAGGAAATTTCATTTCCACAGGGTCCATCGTCTCAAAGGTCAAATAGGCCACAGAAGGGCAACCCCTCCCTTTACCACATCTCCAGCCCTGCCAAGACAGTTCCAGCCCCCAAGCTTGTCTGTCTGTCCCTATGCTTGCTTTAAGGGAAAGAGAGGCTAATCCTGGCTCACACTACAGGGGGTCAGTCCATCCTGGCTCAGGACGCACGGCGGGGTGGGGTGGGGCATAAGGCGGTGGGTTATGTTAGTCAGCAGAGAACACACACACACTTAGTCAGACACAGAGACACACAAACACCCATACATACATACACACAGTCACACACACAGACCCACACGTACACACAGATCCATACACGCACACACACACAGACCCATACACACACACAGACCCACACACACAGTCAACCACACAGACCCACACACGCGCACAGACCCCCTCCACATATATACATACTCACACATACACTCACATACATACATATACACACATACTCACATGCACATACATACACATTCATGCTCATACACAAACTCACACAAATTCTCACACACATACACACTCACAATCATATACTTTTTTTTTCTTTTTGGTTTTGTGAGACATGTAGACTTTGAGTAGCCCTGGCTGTCCTGGAACTTACTCTGTAGACCAGGCTGGCCTCAAACTCAGAAATCCGCCTGCCTCTGCCTCCCAAGTGCTGGGATTAAAGGCATGCGCCACCACTGTCCGGCTACAATCACATACTTAATCACGGACAATCACACACACCACGCAGACATGCACACACATACATACATACATACTCATACACACATTCACACAAACACTTGCACAAATACTCACACATACACATACACTCACAATCATATACTAAACCACACACACACTCAACCACACACTCAGACATCCATACACATTCATAACACACCCACACACCCACACTCATACTCTCACACATACTCATTTACACAAACACACACATACATTCACACATATACACACTCACAATCATATACTCAATCACAATCACACACCACACACATACATATACACTCATACACACACTCACAGATATACATACATACTCACACACATACACACTTGCACAAACACACATTCACACATATACACACAATCATATACTCAATCACACACCACACACTCACACAAATACATACACACACTCACCCACACATGCACACTCATATACTCTCACACACACACACACACACACACACCTTCTACTGTGATTCTGCTCCTGTCCACTGCTGCCTTGGTGCGCTGGCCAGGCACTGGTGACCACAGGCTCTGTCCTATGCCTCCAACTCTGTCTTATAATTGATCACAGGGAGGGCTCAGCACAGCACAGCACATCTTCAGGTGGTTTCTCTCACATCCCTCAGCCTTTGGAACACCTCACCTTAGGACAGGGACTCCCGTGAGCTATGATAGAAGCTCTAGGCTGTCACATGCTCCCTCTGGTACATGGTGCATCACGTGACGCTACAGGGATCTACTCGGGTGGACAGGGACATGGGTACCCCGTGCCAAGCCTGTAGCTCTTGCCCAAGCCAGATCAGCCTCCAGGGCCCATGGCGCCACCCCACGTGGGACGAGCCCCTATCCATGAGTCGGCCTCCCTGCTCCTCAGTATGGACCGACAGGGCCTTGACGCTCTGCACCCTGCACAGATGGACTTGGGCTGAGGCAGCAGATGCCATCAGCAGAGAGAATGTCACCTTGCCAAGTCCCCTGGCCACAAGCCCTATGTCCAGTGAAAGAACTGGTAGCCTGGCACTGGGCCCTGTTTACCCACATGGCTGTGCCTGACCCCAGTCCCACCCTCCTGATCCCCAAAGGACAAGCACAGAAACACAACTCAAGACTAGACATGCCCAAGTGAGCAGGCTGGTCGGGACAGGATCGCCGGTAACCACTGGCAACATGGGCGCTTTCACTTTCCATGGAAAGGGCGTGGTTGTGGAAAATTTTGCCTCTCCTATCCACTCTCCACCACGGGAATTGAGAACGAGAGAGATGGGAGTGGTGAGGCACGTACGCCCATCATTGCTGGCACTTAGGAGGCTGAGGCAGGAGGATTGCATGTGTACTTGTACACTGGGTAAGAGCACTTGCCATGAAAGCAGGAGGTTCTGAGTTCAAATCCCCAGCAGTCATGTAAGTCATGTATACATTCTATACATCCCTCTAATCCCAGTTGGCAGGTGGTGGTTAGAAGCTGAGGCAGGTGACTCCAATAAATTCACTGACTAATCAGCCAAACAGGGAGCTTGAATTCAGTGAGTGACAGTATAAATATGTGTGTATATATATAGTGTGTGTGTATATATATATATGTGTGTGTATATATATGTGTGTATGTACATATGTGTATATATGTATGTATATGCACACATATATATGCATATATACTAATTCATATACTAATTCATATACAAATTCATACATATATACATACACATACACAGTGGAAAGTGATAAAGGGAGCTACTCAGTGTCCTCCTCCGACTTCCACATGTGTATACATGTGTATACCCACACACACACACAAATGTATGCATATGGCATACACCATTCACAGCACACACCTACAAAAGTTCAAAGTCACTCTCCTCTACATAGGAAGTTCAAGGTCAGCCTGAGCTATAGATGAGACTCAAGAGATTGAAAAAAACAACAACAACAACAACAAAACCTAGGCAAAGCGACAGAAGCTCAGGACAGCTTCCAAATGGAGATTTCCAAGCATGGTACCATGCAGAGAAAACCGGGGCAACTAGGAGCAAAGGGCTAACCAGCGGGCACACGTGTGGCGGAGATGTCAACACAGGCTCACTGCCCTTTTCCAAGCGACTGGCGTGGGGACCCGAGGGGCGCTGCCCCTTGCAGAGGAGCTCTGACATTTATATCCAGGGCTTTCACCTGAGCCACAGCGGAAGCAAGGCAAGGTCCCAGTGCCAGACATGAAGCAAGGGCTTCAGTGTACTGGCTGCTTTTCCCCCTCCACCAGCAGAGGCCATTGTCTCCATGTTAGAGGGGAGGAAACTGAGACCCGGGGAGGCCCCACAAACTCACAGGGCTTCTAAGTGGGAGGGAGCAGCCCCTGGACTCTAGATAGATGTTTGAGTCAGAGTTTGACTACTGTGAACAGATACAGTGGCCAAGGCAAGTCTTATAAAGGACAACGTTTCATTGGGGCTGGCTTACAGGTTCAGAGATTCAGTCCACTATCATCAAGGCGGGAACATGGCAGCATCCAGGTGGGCATGGTGCAGGAGGAGCTGAGAGTTCTCCATCTCCATCTGAAGGCTGCTAGTGGAAGACTGGCTTCCAGGCAGCTAGGATGAGGGTCTTAAGCCCCAAGCCCACAGTGACACACACCTACTCCGTCAGGGCCACACCACCTAATAGTGCCACTCCCTGGGCCAAGCATATTCAAACCACCACAATAGGGTAACCCCTAATTGGGGCTCCCCACTTCTTTTCTCACGTGTTAGAAAGAGCAGCTGGGTTCGGATTAAGCCCTGTCATACGCTTCCTCCCTCCTGCTCTTCTCACTGCTGAGATGAGGCCAATGCTCTCATTTACCAGATGCAAGATCAAGATTTTAGTCATGCTCAGAGTGAACTAAAAGCATTTCATTTCCCCACCCCACCCCCGAGCGACATAATCATGCACTCTCTCAATTCCTTTAGTTCTTTTAGCCCATTTTATGAGAAAATAAATTACTTTTATTTTACATGTATGGGCCCACATACATGTATATTTTGTGCACTGCGTGCCTGCCTGGTGCTCCTGCAGGCCAGAAGGCAGCACTGGGTACCATGGAGCCACTGTGTAGGTGGTGCTGGGAACTGAACCTGGGTCTCTGCAAAAGCAGTTAAGTGCTCTAACACTGAATTACCTCCTCCATATTAGCCCAATTAATTAAAAACTACCAGGTGGCAATGTACCAATGACATGCTCGCCCAACCCCCCCCCCCCCCCCCCGGAGCACTGGCAGTTTTGATGCCTGAGTGCAAACTTGTACAGCCACTTTGGAAGCCAATATGGCGGCTTCCCAGAAAACTGGGAATCCATCTACCTCAGCGCCCAGTTATACTGCTCCTAGACATATACCGGAAGGATGCTCCACCATACCACAAGGGCACTTGCTCAAACTATGTTCCCAGCAGCTTTATTCAGAATAGCCAGAATCTAGAAACAATGTAGCTGTCCCTCAACTGAAGAATGGATACAGAAAATGTGGGACATGGACACAATGGAGTACTACTTAGCTGTTAAAAACAGTGACTTCAGGACATTTGCAGGCAAACGAATGGAACTAGAGAGAAGATCTTCCTGAGTGAGGTAATCCAGACCCTGAAGCCAAACACGGTATGTACTCATTTATCAGTGGATGTTAGTCATAAAGTCCAGGATAACCACGCTGCCATCCGTGGCAGCTAAGAAACAAAGAGGGTGCAAGGAAGGACGCACCGAGAAAGGGAGGCAGGTCAGACATCACAGGCGGAATGGCCAGCCAATGACTGGTCCAGCTCGAGACCCACGCCATGAGAGGGAGCCCACCCTGACACTGCCTGGAGGGCCAGGACACAGAGGGTGGCGAGAATAGAACCCAACATAGCTGACAATTTTTTTTCAACGAGTCAATGAAGTGATTCTGGCACCTAGCCCAATTGTCAGCAAGAGGCTTCACCCAGCAGCTGATGAGACAGATGCAGAGACCCACAGCCAGGCATTAGGCGGAGCTCAGGGAATACCAGGCAAGAAGGGGAGGAAGGGCCGTAGGAGCCGGATGGATGAAGGACATCACAAGGAAACCTAGAGAATCAACCAACCTGGGCCTATGATGAGACTGAAGTACCAGCAGGGAGTCTGCATGGGGCCACCTAAGGGGGCTCCTGGGATAGGCTGTATATGCATGGCCCAGGAAGTGGCACTATTTGGAGGTGTGGCCTTGTTGGAATAGGAAAACCCTAGTCCTAGCTGCCTGGAGGGCAGTCTTCTGTTAGCAGCCCTCTGATGAAGATGTAGAACTCTCAGCTCCTCCTGCACCGTGCCTGCCTGGATGCTGCCCTGCTTCTGCCTTGATGGTAATGGACTGAACCTCTGAACCTGTAAGCCAGCCCCAATCAAATGTTGTTCTTTATAAGACTTGCCATGGTGTCTGTTCACAGCAGTAAATCCCTAATTAAGACAACTCCTAACAGTGGTTGCAAGGTCCAACCCCGACTCTGTTGCTTCTGTTTGGGAACCATTCCTCCTACTGGGCTGTCTCATCTAGCCTTCAGAGGAGGGGAGGTGCCTAGTCTTACTGCAACTAGAATGCCACGATTGGTTGATATCCCTGGGAGACCCTGTTCTAAAGAGAAATGAAAGAGTGGGAGGGAGGGAGGGACTGCAGTTGGGATGTAAAGAATTAATTAATTAAAAGCCTTGTGAAGACAAGGCCTTTCACAAGCTGCTCCACCCCATACTGTCTGAAGAACACAGAACACAGTGATTCCGATGCCCCAAGGAAAAGCTATAGGTCAGAGAGGCTCCTCACCTGGCCGGTGAAGAACTCGGATAAAGAGCTTCCCAATCCGCGCGTTCAGCCTGGTCTACAGAGTGAGTTCCAAGACAGCCAGAGATGCTGAGAACCCTGTCTCAAAACCAGAACCAAAACCGAAATTTCTTGCTCGAAAACCCAAACCAAGTTTTCCGTTTAAAAAGCAAAAGGAAGGGCGGTGGTGGCGCACGTCTTTAGTCTCAGCACTTGGGAGGCAGACACAGGTCTGTGGGTTCGAGGCCAGCCTGGTCTACAGAGTGAGTTCCAGGATGGCCAGGGCTATACAGAGAAACCCTATCTCTAAAAAATAAAATAAAATAAATAAATAAAAAAAAGTACAAAGAAATCCATAATGTCCTAAGTAATTGTTTTATGTTGGAGTGCATTCACAGCTGTCCTCAAAAATGGGGGACACACACACAGACACACGAACACACACAAACACAGACAGACAGACAGACAGATACACACACACACACACACACACACACACGCACGCACAGACATACAGACATACACACAGACACAAATACACACAGACACACACAAATACACCAACACAGACACACAGACACACAGACACACAAACACACACGCACACACGACCAAGTGAGGAATGGGGGGGGAGGGGACACAAACTTCTGGGGACCATGTGATGAAGGAATGCAGGTGGCAGACACTGCTGTCACAACTCCAGCCAGCCCATAAGCAGTACGCCTGCTGAGCCTTGCAGAAAGCACTGCACACTTATGAAATGTTCCAGGAGAGCCAGACCACTTCCCAGCAGGGGCTGGCTGCCTGTGTATCCATTCCTTCCCCAGTCGTCATGGGGACAATGTTCAGAAGCTACAGCAAAGCTGGGAGACCCAGGCCTCTTAGGCCCCCCAACCCCCCACTGTGTGGTTGGTGGCATCTCAGGGACAGGCCGGTATCTCCCAGTCTACCTCCTGATGCACGTGGCTGCCCCAGCTGCCAGCCCCACCTCACCGCTGCAGATAGCAGCCCAGTGGGAACTAGTTAGTCTCTTCCCAGCACTGGTAGCCAGTTTCTGAGTAGGGAGGGAGTTAGCTTCAGGGAGGGGGGGGGGAGGCACCTACAATCCTTCGGAGGTTCCTAGAGCAGCCATAACCCCAATACTCTCATGCTGTGGCCGCATCAAATTTCACCCATCAAATTTCTTCCTTGAAGTCACCACCCAAAGGCCCCTGTGAGTCCTCCTTTTGTTTTTTTGAGATGGGGTCTCACTATGGAGAGACCTAGCTGGCCTGCAGCTTGCTACACAGATCACGCTGGCTTTGAACTCACAGAGACCTGCTTCCCTCTGGGTGTTGTGATTCAGGCATGCGACACCATGCCAAAGAGACCCCTGAGCTTCTTGTTCCCTCAAGCCATCTGCAAACTCACCTTCTGCACAGGACATGCCATGATCCGCCCGGCCTCACGCCGCTGTCTGTGCCTCTCTTCAGCATCCCCCTAGCCTTACGTGTCCTCTATACGGAGGTCAGCTGGCCCCAGTGCACACCTCATGGCGTGTGTCTTTCCCGACGCCGCAGGGACACAGGCATGGTCCACAGCTCTGCTGGACGGCTAATGCCTGAGGTGCAGGTGCCTTGTCCTCTGCCCTCTGTGTGTCCCCAAGTCCTCAGGCTGGTGCCACGATGTGGCTCCTCAGCTGGGCGCGGTGGCTTCTGGGTGACGCCTAGTTCAGGGAAGTCACCGAGGGTGCACTGGCTCAGATAAGGCCGACTGTCTCCTTTTCCCCAAACGGTCCGGCACCGCTGTCACATCCCCTAACCCTCTCTGAGTTCTAACCCGCACTGTCCCTTAGTTGGCTGAGGCCCAGCAGAACACCGGGGCCCTGAAGCTAATCAGATTCTCGTGTTCCTGTAAGGGGGACTGGACAACCTGCAAGTCACGGAGGAACAGGAGTCTGGAAACTGAATTCCTGGCAGAGGCTCCTCAAAGACCTCAACTATCTCCAAAGCAAATCTACAAAACAGAGACCCTTCCTCTTCTCCCAGGCTCACACGGGACACTCCAGTGCAAGGCTTAGTGCGTATCCGGATTATTCCTTCTGCCTCAATGATCATGGATTAAACTCCAAGGACTCTCCACACAACTCCATCCACAACAAAAAGAAAAGAAGTTCCCCCATTTTTCTTTTTGGTGTGTGTGTGTTTGTGTGTGTGTTTGTGTGGTGTAGCGTGTGTATGTGGTATGTGCATGTGTGTGTGGTGTGTGTATGTGTGGTTCTGTGTGTGGTATGTGTGTGTGTGCATGTGTGTGTGGTGTGTGGTGTGTGTATGTGTGTGGAGTGTGTGGTGTGTGTGTGTGTGTTTGTGGTGTGGTGTGTATGTGCAGGGGTGGGTGGTATGTGTATGTGTGGTTCTGTGTGTGGTATGTGTGTATGTATGTGTGTGTGGTGTGGTGTGTGTGTGTGTGTGTGTGTGTTTGTGGTGTGTGTATGTGGTGTGTATGTGCAGGGGTAGGTGGTGTGTGTGGTTGTGTGTGTATGGTATGTGTGTATGTGTGTGTGTGTGTGTGTGTGTGTGTGTGTGTGTGTGTATGTGTGGTGTGTGTATGTGGTGTGTGCAGGGGTGGGTGGTATATGTGTGTGTGTGTGTGTGTGTGGTGTGTGCAGGGGTGGGTGGTATATATATGTGTGTGTGTGTGTTATGCACCTGTTCATGTTCACATACATGTGCATACATGTGGAAGCCAAAGGCTGATGTCGGGTCTCCATCTTTCTACCTTTTATTTTTTAATTTTTGGTAGTGGTGCTTGTTGTTTTGGGGGGCAGGATTCCTCTGAGTGGCCCTGGCTGGGCTGGAACTCACTCTGCGGACCAGACTCAGAGACTCTCTTGTTTCTGCCTCCTGGGGATTAGAATCATTGGCCACATCTGGCTTTTTATTCTTTTAGACAAAGTCTCACACTGAACCTGGCGCTCGCTAGTTCAGCTAGGCTGGCTGTCATATGTACCATGGGCGTGCCTCATGCTCGCCAAGGTGGAAGATGTCAGACCCTGTAGAGCAGCGGCCTTGATGCTGCGACCCTATAATACAGTTCCTCCTGCTGTGGTGACCCACCCCCACCATAAAATTGTTTTTGTTGCTACTTCATTAAGTGCAATTTTACTACTGTTATGAATCTTAAAGTAAACATCTGATGTGCAGGACATTGATATGTGTGTGACCCCTGTGAAAGGATCGTTAGACAACAGGTTGAGAACCACTGTGCTCTAACAGAGGTTTGTGACCCACCACGGTGGGTTCTGGGAACTAAACCCATGTTGTCTGCAAGAGCAACAGGTGATTTTTCCCATTAAGTCATCTAGCCATCTCTTCCTGCCCCTTTACCTGGCCTTTATGTGGTTTCTGGGGACCCAAACTCAGGTCTCCGTTTGCACAGCATCACCTCAGGCCACTGATTCGTATTTGCTTTTAGATCTGTGCTAGTGCGGACGAGTCCAGAAGAGGGCACCAGACGCCCCGGAGCTGGAGTTGCAAGCCTTTGTGAGCACCCTGGCACAGGGCTGGGAATCGAACTCGGGTCCTCTGGATGAGTAACACCCGCTCACTCGCTCGCTAAGCACTGAGCCATCTCCCCAGCCCCATCGTTGCTTGTTTGGGGGCTTTGCTTTCTAAGAGAAAGCCTTGCCGCATGGCTGCTCAGGATAGCCTGAAAATGGATATGAAAGCCGGGGCCGACAGCACTATTAGATAGCCATAAAACTCTCTGAGCCTCAGTTTCCTTCTCTGTCACATGAGGTCAATGAGTCTGGCCTTGTCACCTATCCACCAACCACATTTGAGAACAACTGTGGGCTGGCTTGGAAAACTTAGAGATGTCACAAATCCCAGGTGGGGTTACTGTGACTCACCCAGAACGTACCCCCAGCTCCACCCTAGACACTTTAAGCAACCAGGTGAGGGGCCATGACTTCCTAGTAATCAGAGCTCAGGTCCCCAGGCCAGGATCCTGGGCGACATCTGCCTTGGTTTCTAATCCAGTGGAGAGCTCATAGCCCTAGCCAGTGTCCACGTTCCCTAGACAAATGTTCAGATAAAAGCTACGATGTGTATCTTAAATGCCTACGCTCAGAGGCGTCCCTGTGTCTGTGTGTCATTACAGATGGAGACAGGGAGTGACTTGGTCTCCTAAGGGCTGACTTAGGGCTTTTCAGGTTCTGGCCTAGCCACCTTTCTGAGCTGCAGAATACTGAGAGAAGAAGAAAAAAAGGATCTCGGATCTCACTTCAGGTGTCACCTTTGTCTTGGGCGCCTAGGACACGGGGACTGGGTGGCTGGAGGCTGGTTCCCTCCCTAGCTAGCTAGCTAGTCACAGGAAGTATGGAGTGAGGCTGCAATTCTTGCCCTGTCGCATTCCAGGGACAGGCTGTCTTTCCCTGAGGGAACAAGGCCTCCTGAATTTTTAGCGAGTTCAACGCGACACTTCAGTTCTCTTCCCGGGCAAGGTCTAGACCACTTTCCCCAACAAGCCTCGTTAATGGGTGCCAAGGTCACCCTCAGCAGCAGGGGACCTTGAGGGTGACCTCAGGGTATTATTATCCTGGTCCCCCAGGCAAGGGGAGTGAGGAAGGTGACTGAGCTTACAGCAGCTTGCCAGTGTTGCCCTGGGAGCTCAGACAACTTCCCTGTGTGGGAGGCCTGCAGTTCTCCCCCTGCACAATGGGGTCATTAAGTGTCCCTGTGCAGTGACGATCAGGGTGGGTTGGCATATCTAGGTCCTTGTTTCTAAAGTCTTAGCTTCCTCGTCACATGGGAACTTTTGAGCTGGGTGCTGCGGCTCTGGCCTGCAATCCCAGGATGCAACCCGAGCCATATGGCAAGACTCAACATAATAAACTGGGGAAGGACTACAAGTCTGTTTGCTCAGATTCTTCTATTACTCTAGATGTGGGGTGGGGAGTGGGGTGGGGTGGGGGCGGGGCCTCCTCCTTTAGTGGAAAGCCAGAAAAATCCTTCCTGTCTTCCGCCCATATTTTGGGACAGCTTCCCGTGCCCTGCCCCATCAGAGGCTCTGGGAACCTGAAGTCCTGGACCACAGTTCTGCTTCTGTATACATCTCCAGAGAGCCTCCCATGGTCTCAGAGACGCCGGGGTGCTGGCACCAGCCCGCCTGCTTTCTGCTCACCAAGATCGCATTGACTCTACTTCTAGGACCTCCTCTGCACCCGATGTAAGATGCAGAAAGAAACTTTTTACGCTCCCTGGAAGGACTCAGCAAAACCAAGCATCTTGTTTTAACAAGTGTTTCGAAAGTGGGACACAACGGCTTGCCAAGAATTATGACGGCGGCCTGGGTCTTCCAATGCCACTCACCCCACTCATCTGGGATGGGTCCTGGCAGGTGCCAGGGACCCTGAGTGAGAGAGAGGAGGTCTGGGGCAAGCAATGCTGCTAAAGACAATCTGCATGTGTCAACCAAGTGATGGAGACGACAGTGGCTTAGTTAGGCAAAGCTCAACAGTGGCCACTGGGACAGGCGTCGACATGCGTGAACTTTCTGAATCAGTTTCCCAAATGGAAGGCATCCTCAGCTCTGTGTGTGTGTGAGAGAGAGAGAGACAGACAGACAGACACACAGACACACAGACAGAGACAGAGAGACAGAGGGAGACCAGATCACAAGCACGGGGTTTGTGTGTGTGTGTGTGTATGTGTGTGTGTGTGCAGAGCAGAGCTGGTACTGGGGAGGAGTGAACACCCGGTGGCCCCAAGCCATCCCTGCCTCTCCCATCCTTCCTTTCCTCCTCTGGATCTGTTTCCCTAAACTGCCACAGGAGAGCTCTGGGGTGTAGTTCTGAGTCGGGGCGATCTGTTGCTGGTGACACGCAAGCCTTTAACAAGGAGCTTCACCACTTGAGGGGGTGGGGGATCCTCAGTTTCCTCATTTCTACATGGAGGTGTCCTCCTCCACGGGTCTCTCTCTCCCCCCCTCACACTCACACACAAATACACACACACACACACAAACCCTCCATTCCCACGCATACAGACACGAGACACACAGAGGCAAAGGTCCACGAGAAAATGTGTGCACGAATGCTCACCGCGGCGTTCAGATGACAGCTGAAAGGGAATCTATCTCAGATGCCCATCAACTGGCAAAAGCACAGACAAACACGGCAGGGGCAATGGGTTATCAAAATCCCAGGAAATGCTACCCGCTGTTTTCTTTGAAGCTAAGAAGCCAGAGGTGGTACAAACCTATAATCCTGGCACCTGGGAGGTTGAGGCAGGATTATGAGTTCGAGGCTACGCTGAGCTACATAGTGAGTTCCAGGCTTGCTAGGATTACATGGAAGAATCAAGGCTGGGAAATGGCTCCCATAGTGAAGGAGCAGGGGGGGCCTGAGTTGGATCCCCAACTCCCACATTAGAGTTGGGCACAGCAGCACTTCTGTAACTCCAACACTGGGGGAGCAGGGGACAGTCAGTGACAAGTGGATCCAGCCAGTCCAGCCATATGGGCAAGCTGCAGGTTCAGGGAGAGACCCCGTCTCAAAAAAACAAGAGGGACCAGCTGTAGATGACATCGCTTCTGGCCTCCACACACACAGGTACACACATGTACCCGTGTGCACACACACACACATACCAAAAAATCAAAATCAAAATCAAAGAAAAAAAGACAGCACATAGTAGCAGGCACTGAGGGACTCTGCCACACCCTACCCCACCACAGCCTCCATCTCAGGGCGAGTTTCCCTGCAGGTTTTAGATTCTGGAGCCAAGGGGCAGCATGGACTGCACACTGAGCCTGCGCTGGCATTTTTTTTTCTGCCCACACTGGGCATGCTCAGTTACTGTTTGCAAAGGGCTGGGCTTCAAGATCCACTGTTCAATTTTCCCTGAAGCGCAGGGCACATCCACCCTCTCCTTTTACGGAAGATAGCCAGAGAGGCTGTTGGCTTGAGTTCTGTCTGAAGAGGGCTAGGCACGCTTAGGAGACAGATAAGCCGACTCTGCCATGGGCGGATCCACGGGCGGATGGGGGCAGCTCTGCAGCCACCGGGGACCCATACAAAAGGCCAGCTTCAGCCTATGGGGGTGGGGGGGAGTTGCACATAAATCACACCCGGACCTGTCAAGTTCACTCACTGAGACTGTGACCAGCCGAAGCCACTTGAAGGTAAATTAGGAAACAGGCTAATTTCTGCCAGATGCCCCAGTACTGAGACTGGAATGCAAACCACTTAATGCGCTCTGTCACAAATATGTAAAGGACTGAGGACCCCCGGGATGGCTCCGTAGCTAAAAGCGCTCGCCATGCAAACCTGCCAACCTGAGTTCGCTTCCCAAATGCTCATGGTGGATGGAGAGACGTAAGTCCGGAAACCTGACCCCCACACAGTGCGGTACGCAAACACGAGCAAATAAGTCAATTAAATGTCACAACAAAACAAAACTAACCTATCTGCAAAGGTCTGACTCTACCAAAAGCCGGCATGACCAGTGAATGCCCACGTTCTGATGGGAGTGTGATAGGACCAACGATGTGATCATTGGCCAACAATTTGGCAAACGTGGAGGTGACCAGGCACCTCGGGGCGTTCAGAAGCCCGTTCAGGAGCTTACGGAGGTGAAGGACGCTCATGCCGGCACCGTTATCTGAAAAATGAGATGCTCAAGCAGCTGTTCAAAGAATAGCTGGACTGGCTCTAGGGAAGCAGTCAGAGCACGGAGCAGTTTAAATGGATAAAGTCCATACAGCGACATGAAAAAAAGTCCCCCCAAACAGAATGTGGAGCTGCAGAAGAGAATTCGGCAGGGTACACACGGCACAGCACCACTTACGAAACATTTAAACCCACACAAATCAATAGCTCAAGTACAGCTCGAGTTCAGGAGGCGTGCCTGCTTCTGTGGTACTAGACAGGCTGTTTATAGGTATGAACGGCACAAGTGCAAAAGCATCCTCGGAAATACCCTGTTCTGGAGGGCGGCAGCAGGAGCTGGAGAGAGGGCTCAGCCACAAAGAGGGCTGGCTTGCTGCTCTTCCAGAAAAACATGGGCTTGTAACCGGACCTACAGCCACCTTACACACCATCGCCCACGGGGGGAATCTGACGAGCACTCGGACAAGACATTCACACCCATAAAGTAAAATGAAAACTCGGAGGGCGGGGAGGGGGTCTGAAGAGTTGCACACATGGTTAAGAGCACTCGCTGCTCAAATTCAGTTCCCAGCCTGCTCGTGGTGGTTCATAACCATCCATTAAGTCCAATGCCAGGAGATCTGACCCCCTCTTCTGGCCCTCCTCAGGTACCAAGCACACAAACAGTGTTCACACATGTATGCAGGCAGAAACACTCGTATGCGTAAAATAAAAACTACTTTATGGCAGAGGGCGTCTCAAGAATGGGAAAGAATAAGACCCAAGGCAGCCGTGAGCCAACGGTGTCTGACTTGTCAGGGTGAGGTGTAAGAACATGTATAGTGGTCACGTGAGCTTCCATTGGTTTATGTGCCTCAAATATTTCCTAATAAGAATGATTTACTTTTTTTTTTTTATATGAGAGGGCAGGGAGTTAGGATACAGGTTCCGAGATAAGCCATCAAAATTGACAACATTGAGTTTTTCTCCTGAAAGCGGAGAAAGCCTTCCAAGCCTTCCGGGTTCCATTCATTAACCTACAGTGACCCGGTGGTGGGTGGGGAACAGCCAGGGTTTCTGAATAGGGATTAAAAGCCCTTCCTCCGGCAGGCAGGGCAGGCCCAAAGGAGGGAGTGGCCTAGAAGCACAGTGACAACTCCTGCCCCACAGCCTGGCTACCCGATTTGTCTGCAGCTAGGCAGCGATGAGTAATTGAGCGGAGGCTCTAGCACAGGCCAGGGAAAGGCTCTACTTTTGAGTCACAGCCACGGGCCTCTCTTGAGGTTTCCAAAAGAACTAATGAATGCATATATTACACATAACATACCGACATTTGAAATGTTCGTGGCAGGGCCTCTCAGTCGTATTTAAGTGACATCTCCTATGACACTCGGTGTTTCAGGATGCCTGGCAGGAACCCAAGCTACAGAGTGGCTGCTGTCCACTGGACACTACCTTTCAAAGCTGCTAATAAGCTTCTTAAAGGTTCAGTTCATCAGAAGCCAATGTTCTTTTCCAGAAATTTTTTTAAAAATATCTACCTGCTGGTAAAAACTACACACACACACAATCACACATGATATAAAATAGTCAGATATGATGAATATAACACAGTAGGTAGCTTCCTCAAGTCCCACTGGTGTGGTTCATTAACCTGGAAGATGGTGGGCACCGCCCTCCCTTCCCCAACCAGACCAATGTCCACCCTTCCTCGGGTTCACATCTAGAGCTTAGTTTACATAGCCCTGGACTGGTAGGTCAAGGAGCAATGGCGGTGGTTTGGGGGTGGCTGCTCCACCAGCCTGGAAACCCTGGGTGCAGACAGGCACGCATGCCGGCCCAGTCTTTCAAGGAGAAGGCTGTCCAGGACTTCCCCTGGGGAACAGCAGGAGTGTGGGAGGTGGCCCCAAGAGGCGCGGTCAGAAGATGAAGAGGCCCCTCACAGCAACTGCTCAACTGGTCTGTTCCTCACAAGGTCTCTCATGACCCTTCCCATGAATGACAGGCCTCTACTCTAGGGGAGAAACCGGATGCTTGTAGTGGAGGGACAGAAAAAAAATATAGCAGAACACTGGCTAATGAGGTGCTAACTTTGAGTGCAACATAATTTGCTTCTTTTTTTTTTTTCTTTTTAATTGTTGTTACTTTGTTTGTTTGGTTGCTTGGCTTTTTGAGACAGGGTTTCTCAATATAGTCCTGGCTGTTCTGGAACTAGCTTTGTAGACCAGACTGGCCTCGAACTCAGAGATCTATCTGCCTGCCTCTGCCTCCCGGGTACTGGGATTAAAGGCGTGCACCACCACTGCCTGGCCATAATTTTTTTTTTAATTCAATTTCTTAATACTATTATTATTGATGTGTGTGCAGGAGCGCTTTTGTTGAAGTCACAGGACAGCTTGGGAAAGTTGGTTCTCTCCAACTGTGGGGTGCAGGGATCGAACTCAAGTCCTCGGGCTTAGTGAGCACTTCGGCCGAAGGAGTTGACTCACCTCACCCACCTGGTTTTCAAGATTTCCTAACTCTCGCCTCCCTAAGCAACAAGGAACAGAACTGCTCTAGTGTACCCTGAGCTGGCCTAGAACTCTCAAGTTTCCAGACTCAGCCTGCCACATCTTGTGGTTACAGCCGTCAGCTCCATATTTCCTTCCTCCTCCTCCCCTTCCTCTGTAGCTCTACCAGGCAGCCTCTGAAGAAATTAAGGGCATTTGCTAATCAATTAAAAGCTACCCAAGGCATTCCCATTGCTCTACCTGGCCTTCCCGGGTCCGGCCACTGGACAAATCACGCCCGTTTGCTCCCTGTCAATGCAGATTATGTAGGGCTACAGGGATCCCACCAAAAGAAGGTCCACTGGGGTTTGCTGTTTGCTGATCTGACACGCCTAGGGAGAAAGACATCTGGTCCTTCATATTTCTGATACTCCTGGCTTCGTTTTTCTTCCTTCCTTCCTTTCTTTTTTTTTTTTTTTTTTTATTTTGGTTTTTTGAGACAGGGTTTCTCTGTATAGCCCTGGCTGTCCTGGAACTCACTCTGTAGACCAGGCTGGCCTTGAACTCAGAAATCCACCCACCTCTACCTCCCAGAGTGCTGGGATCACAGGCGTGTGCCACCACTGCCTGCCTGGCTTTTCCATTTTTCATTCTATACTATTTTTTTTCTACCTGCCACTGCTTCCCAAGTGCCGAGATTAAAAAAACATACCACATCTGGTCTTCTCTAAATTATGTCTGCCTGTGCTCAACTCAAGGAGCCCAGAAGGACACGCCCTCCAGGAGCTGAAGTCACAGGAGGTTGCAAGCTACCTGTGGAGGGTGTGGGAACTGAACTCGGGGACCTCGGCAAGAATAGTAGGCAGTCTTAACCACGGAGGCATCTCTCCAACCCTTCATTTTCCTGAACAAACAGGCAGCGTGCTAGGCAATACTCCACTGTCCGGGTCCCCCTCGGTGACACACACAATGAAGGGGGCAGGGCTATGCAGGGCGTGTTAAAAGCTACTGAGGATGGGGGGTGGGGCTAAGGCCCCGACTTCCCCATGCTGAACCACAGGATGTCTGGCATCTGATGAATGGAAGTGGTCACAAAGATACCCGAGTGAAGGAAAATGTGCTTTATACTTCTGCCCACCAGGTCCCCTTTTTCTGTAGCAAAAAGCAGCTGGGAGCACTACGCAAAAGCAGCTGGGAGCACGAGAGCTGAGAAGTCAGATGCTGCCTCATCCATTTCTGCCCAGGACTTGTCCTCAAGGCTGGATTACTGCGGGGCTCCCGGGCAGTGGAGGGAAATAAAAGCGTCTCCCGGGTGCCTTTGTATTCTGGGCAACCCTGAACGCCTTCCCCCAACAAGATCCAATTTCCTTCCTCCTAGCAGAGAGCAAGGTCCTGTATATTCCCAGAGGCACGTCTCCAGAGCCCCACAGGCTGGCTGCGGAAGGCTGGAGGACTCAACAGTCATGGCTGCTCACTGGGCTCCTTTAGGGTGGCACACAGGGCCAGCCCCCACCACCACACACACACAAAAGCAAGATTTGGGGACTGGCAATCCTGGGCAGCCTTTCTCTAACAGAAGTAGGTGGGAAGGACAGGAAGCTAATATACTGACTCATGGGAGCAAGAGATTCCTCCCCCCCCCCCGGCCCCCCCTCCCGTGGACCACGCCCACAGACGGCAGACCACTCTACAGGTAGAGGTGATGTCCTAGAAGTCTAAGCTTAGAAGTTCTGGGTGAGGTGCAAGAGGGAGCGCTTGTTTTGTTTTTTGTTGTTGTTTGGTTGGTTCTGCTGTTATTGGGTTTTGGTTTTGAGGGTTCTGTTTGTATATTTTGTTTGTTTGTTTGTTTGTTTTGTGGAAGGGGGTGGTTTGAAAAGGTTTCTCTGTGTAGTCCTGGCTGTCCTGGAACTTGCTCTGTGCACCAAGCTGGCCTTGAACTCACAGAGATCCACCTGCCTCTCCTCTGCCTCCCAAAAGGCTGGGATTAAAAGCTTGAGCCACCACCCACCCGGCTGGGAGCACTTGTTTTTAAGGACCTCCTACACAAACAAGGTGAAAGTTTCAGTCTCAGGACATTCCTCTAGCGAGGCTCTAGGATAGAGGTGGGGGAGGGGACATCCCAATCTCAGAGGGAGGGCTTCAATTAGGCAGCGTTTTTGGTTGTTTGTTTGTTTGTTTGTTTGTATCCCGATCACATGCCCACAAGGCCTGGGCGAGATCAATGGGATGAAGATGAATCAGGCCGCAGGTAGTCCGAATCTAATCTTAGTCCAACTCAGCCACCAGCACCAAGTAATGGGGCAGCCAGGCAGCTGGCAGTGGGTGTGAGGCTGGAGGCTTAGCTTACAAGGTCATCCGGCCTCCACCCGGGACTGCATGCCTGGGCCTCAGAGGGGATCTAGAGTAGGAGATCTGTGAGCGCTTGATTCCGGAGGCCCTATTCTAAGAACACTCTGCCCTGCTGGGACTTCTGTCTTCCCTTTCCATGGGATAAGCATCAGCAATGCCCACCGCCTTGGAAGAAACTCAGCTCCCTGACATCAGGTGTCTGGTGGGGACCAGAGGGGTGGATGGACCGTGCAGCCTGAGGGATGGCAACCCTAGCCTCTGGGCAAGTCCCCAGATCCCATCCCCTCAGCACCCCACAGGTAGGCTGAGATCCAGGATGGGAGCAGCATCCACAACAGCCTGGTCTCTCGGCACCTCCCCCTCCGGTTCAGCTGATACCCAGGGGGAGTCCTGGTCAAGTTCTTGAGTGGGAGGAGGTAGGAGCCCCGCCCTGGCTCCACCTCTAACCAGCTGTGTGACCTTCAGGAGGTCACAGTCACCAATAAGACTGCTTCCTATGGTGCAGGATGAGAAGTCTCAGGCTGGAAAGGACCAAGCCTCCTCACCTCCACCTCCCACCTGTAGATAGTACCCCTTGTCCCAGTGGCTGTCAGGTTGATGAAACTATTACCTACCCTAGGGTAGGTAAGGCATACCTGTAGCACAAATAAAAATGCCCTGGATGTTTCCCTGACCATCTTAGTCTATTTCAGGAAAAACATCCTGTCTTACTCATAGTGGCAGAAAAGTGAGATATATCTTTAAGACCCACCAGCAGACCAGACGGCACTTTACACTAGACAGAACATCACCCCTAAGACACAGCGTCCATGTGCACGAACGCTCAAGTCACAAGGAACACATGCCAAGCCCTCTGAGCTCTTCGAGTGACTAAAGTGTCTTATTTGAGCTCCTGGGCTGAGACTGCCTGGAAATTACAGCTTTAGAGGAAGAAAAAATTCCATTCAGACATGCGGTTCCAGACCTGAGGCCTATGAGCAAAGTTTCCGGTGGCCTCCGCTCCCCTCCCGGCACCGGAAAGCCAGGCGGGTCACCCCGTCCTCAGAGTAAGGAGCAACTGCAACAGCTGGGGGAGCCCAGTGGCAGTTTCGGGAGGGCATCGCATTCTCCAAATGGGAACCCCAAATATGGGATGCCTGGCTTTAAGCCAGCACCCCCGCCAGCTGCTCACTCACCTCCCCAGCATATCTCAGTGATCACACCTTCCCCGCCCACGGCGCGTGGACCTTTCAAAACAGGCCTTCTAGACAGGCCCGCTGGTCCCCCACCCAGCCAGGTCCCAGACCGGCACTGAGTGCGGGTACCCATCTGACATCCGTGGTCCTTTTCAAGGACACTGCAGGATGCAATCCCGCCGTGGGAGGAGGGAGGGGGGGTCTTCAGCAGGCCACCCAGCTCCTCAAAGCACAAGCATGCCGGCAGGCCGACAATGCCCGGGTGAATCCCAGCACGAGGCCTGTCGCCTGCACCCTGTAGTCCAACTAGATGCCGCCTGGGAGAGGCCGGGGGAGGATGCAGGCGGTGGCGAGCGGATGCGGGAATGCAAGAAGACTGTGGCCAGGGCGGCGCCGGCGGGGCTCACCTTTTTGACTTGATCATCCTTCAGCTCGGTGAAGTAATAGGCCAGTAGTTGCGCGGCGATCATGTTGACGGTGGGGGATGCAGAGAAGCAGGTGTGGGGCCCGTGGCTCCTCAGTAGCCCTGGTGAGCAGTGGTCCTCGGGCGGCGGATCCGCGTCTCCACCTCCTCCTCCCTTGGCTCCTCCCCCTCAGTCCCTGGGCTGGGCGGGGCGTCTGGCCGCTCTCTCCAGACCTCCGAGCTCCAGTCCCCGGGAGGGTGACAACCGCCAGCCGGCCCACCTCCTCAGTCCCCATTGGCTACAAGGCGCCTCTGCAGCGCTACGGCTGGGGCTTCCCAGCCAGAGCCGGGAGAGTGACGGCCGCTCCCTCCCGCGCCGGAAAGGAGGCAGCACCCTGCACGTCCCCCACGTAAGGAGCGCACGGTCACGCGTGGTGGCACAGTGCCATGCCTGAGCAGGTGGGTGTAGGACACGATCTGGAGGGGACCAGAGGACAGATCCAGGACACCACAAACTGGGGAACACGAACGGGGCCACACCCCTTCCTCGGAGATTAGGGCTCGTCGCCGCCCCCCCATCCTCACTGTTGGGGGAAGCACACAAGTAGGCGTGGAAAGAGAGCGGAAGCCGAAACTAGGCGGCTTCACTCATCTTGCTCTGGGTCCCTGTGCCTGCCTGCCCTAGAAGCTAAGAATGATGCCCGGCATCCCACCATGGCCTGCCGGCTCTACATCCCAAATTGTCAGGGTTCACACAGCTAAACCCAAACCGCCTGCCCCTGTGACGTGACATCATGTAAGAGCTCGTGGCCCCCGAATGGAATTTGGGGCTAATCCTAATCTGCCCCGAGCCCCCCACCGCGCGCTTCCTTCTCTGGTTTTTGGGCATCCAGCTTCTGGGAGGCTGAGGGTACTGTTCAGGGCAGGGATTGAGGGGAAATCGTGTTTGTACTTTATGATAAGTAAGAACTCAGACGTACGGAAGTGACTACCACTCTGATTCTACAGGTGAGGAACCTGAGGCGACGTTTTACAGTTGCTGCTCAGTAGAGCCGGGTTTGCTCCGCTTCAGGGCTGGTGACCTGGCCAGCCGTCGCGTGCAGCTTCTCTTGTAGGCCATGTTCCTGCGACCAGGGCGGCAACATATGCCCTGGGGTGACTTTTACCCCACACGGGGGGGGGGGGGGGGGAGGGGAGGGGGAAGGGGGTTGGAGCCCCTGGCTAGGACCCCATTCAAATCCCCCAGGGGCCTTCCAGCCACCACGGCCCACTAAGAAGGAGGTGGTAGAACTGAGGCCTCTGTCCAGAATACATCCCCACCCTGCCTAGTGGCAGGTGCAGATGTGTCCTGAGTCACCTCTCGGGGTCTTTTTCTTTACCCATAAGATGGATCTGTAGCTACTGATGCCTACACCCCGTGATTTTTGTGAAAGAGCATAAACACTTGTGTCTAACGTATTAAGTGGGGAGTACTCTCATAGAATGACCTTGGGAGCCTACAGGTTAAAGTTTGGGAGCCTGTCACCTGTATGTCACTATTTCCAGGCCCGGGGAGGGCCTAACTTAAATTTAAATTATTTTCCTAGTAGACTCTCCCCTCAAGATGATTAGCATTTGAGGCCCACATAAATCTCAAATTAACACACACACACACACACACACACACACACACACACACACACACACACACACGAACGCTACCGACATGGCCGCCAGCGTCAGGACAAAATGGTTCTTCTGAGCTGCATTTGAATCTGCAAGTGTACTTCTGCCAGCCAGCTCTCAAGGCTGGGAAGTCTTCGAGGATGAAGGGTTGTTTTGTTTCCTCAGAGCTCTGTATGTTGAATGGACTACCTCTCTGCCCCCAGTGTCAGGCTCACGGCCCCTAGCCTTCAGCTATCACTATAATCTGTCCCCATATAACCCTTACCCAACAAACCAGAATTGGGAAAAAGCTAGCCAAGCTTGTAGACAGGTAGGTACCGCTGCTGCCCCTTGCCCAACCCGTGTACCAAGCTGTACACAGACACACACACATACACACACACACACACACACACACACACACACAGGCACCAAGGTTTAGCATTGTTTCCTAATACCCGTCTCTAAGCCAGACTCGCTGCTGCTCCCAACACCTTCCCCACCCCAGTTTTTCTCCTGTCTAGCTAGAAATATGACAAGAACATTTGAGCTGGTTTTCTCGTTGTTGGCCACCAGCCATCCAAGCCATCCCGAGCTGCAGGTCACGACAGTCACACTGAAAAGCAACCTTAATTGCGTTATGCCCCTGTCTGCAGTCCCTTCTGGGCCCTGCATTCTGATGGAACCAATTTAAACACGTTAGCCCTGTAGCTGACCCTGCTACTCGTTATCTCTTCCCTGGCCCCTGGCCGCGGAACAGCTGTTTCCCACTGTCCTCAAAGCACACAGGTCCGTCCCGTGGTGGCTCTGCTCCTACCCCCTGGCTCGCCCACCCTTTCCTGTTCACCTACACCCGTCCAAGTTCCAGCTTCACCAAAGGAAGGCACATCCGGCCTTCCTTCCCGAGCCGGCCTCCCCTGACCTCAGCCACTCACCCTGACCTCCCAGGCCCCAGCACCTCCACAGGACACGCTCGGACAGTGCTCAGAATCCATGCAAAAGGAGACCAGGGCTCTTCTCTACAGATAAGGCGTAGGATGCCCAGCTGGTGGGCCATCTTGCCCAGCGGCAGGTTGCGGTAGAATTTGGAGCCGGTACTCAACCCCAGTTCTGATGCCTAGCCAGCCCTCCCTCTGTCCATCCTACCCCACCACCTCAGGCAGCCTGGGCCAGATAAGCAACTCCGAGTCAAGACTGCCTCCCTGATATGGGCGACTGTCTCCTGGAGGCCTGGTCTTATCTGCTTCCATCAGGCAAGGTCCCTGGAGCCACATAACTACGGCTGTGTTGTGTCTTCTCTCAGTTGAGCCCTAGACCACCTCATGAATGTTTGTTCGTTTATTGTTGCTGTTGTTGTTGTTAGTTTGTTTTTGAAACAAGGTCTTACTATGTAGCTCTGGCAGTCCTGAAACTCTCTATATAGACCAGGCTGGCCTTGAACTCACAGAGATCTGCCTACCTCTGTCTAGCTAGTGCTGGGATTAAAGATGTGCACTACTATGCCTGAGTTTATTTTTAATTTTTTTAGGGTTTTTATGTGAATAGTTTACATATATATACATATACATATATACATATACATATATATACATACATATATACATATACATATATACATACATATACATATATACATATATATACATACATATATACATATATATACACATATACATATATATACACATATATACATATATATACATACATATACATACACACATATATATGTATATATATAGTGTTTGTGTGTGTATATCATGCATGTTCCTGGTACTCAAGGAGATTAGAAGAGCTCATCAGATCCCCTGGTACTGGAGTTACAGATGTTTGTGAGCCACCATGTGGATGCTGGGACTTGAACCTAGGTCCTCAGCTGGAGCAGGCAGCAATCTTTACTACGGAGTCATCTCTCTTCAGACCTCATGCATGAGTTATTTTTGTTTGGTTGTTTGGTTCGTTTCTCAAGATATGACCTCTCTATGTAGTCCTGGCTATCCTGGAATTCACTCTATGGACCAGGCTGGCTTTGAACTCTTGGTTATTCTCTTCATGTGTGTGTGTGTGTGTGTGTGTGTGTGTGTGTGTGTGTGTGTGTGTCTTTCTCCCCTTTGGTACCCTACCCCCTGTTCCTTTTCTTTTTGATAAAGTCCTATGTAGCCCAAACTGGCCTGAACTCTATATAGCTAAGGATGTTTCTCAACTTTGATCTCTGGTCTCTACCTGTTGAGTGCTTGGATCCCGGGTACACAGTATCACACGGAACATATACTTGGAGTTAAACTGAGGGCTTCGTGCTTGCTGGGCAGCAGCGAGGACTGTAGCAATAGAATATTGCCTCAGGCTATGCGACACAAGTCTTAAACCCCAGTTCAAGCTCCCTTGACGACTCCCAGACCCAAAGGAAGACTTCAACCCAGAGAATCTCAAGTTTCTTCCCCTTCTGGGCAAGTTTCAGCTTTCCCACGAGTCCAATGAACTCTCAGTTCATTTACTGTGTATAAGTCGTGGGAAGGATCAAATGCTGTCAGACTGCCGCTACACCAAACTCACCTGCCCAGAAGACAATATAGACTGAATGTTTAGGACATCTAATTCATTCCCATCCACCACCCGCCAAGTGCTGGGAATTCCTCCACAGTGATCTCCGACAGATGGGCTGAACCCCTGGCATCAGGGAGCGCACGGCTCCCAGTGACCATGTTTACATAATGTCACCAGTTTACAGAGCAGTTTCTCATGTATTGCCTCATTTCTCCCGATAACAGCCTGGAAAGGTTACGAGGACAAATATCATTACCTCCACTTAATCAGTCAATGAGGTGTGAGAGAGAGAGAGAGAGAGAGAGAGAGAGAGAGAGAGAGCTGTAGAACTGAAGGTCTTGCAGTGAAGAGAAGATACTGGCCCGGCACACAGCAGGGTTCCTGAGCGATACCTCAGTGACTGGAACCCTGGTTTATAACTTGCCCAATGAGAACTGCTGATTCAGACAAGACATGATGACTTCCATAATGGAGCCCCAAGTAGTGCTCTTAGCAGCCTGTGGGGGCTTTCTGACGCCAAATACCAAGGGGTGAAAGTTCAAGGCAACCTCTAATCAGCCTTGCTCCAAAAGTACCAGCACTTCCCAGCACCCTCCCGTAGCGGCTGGGTTGATAAAATTACATTCTTAGCTACTTTCCCTCTGACTGGAGTAAAGTTCTGTCCCCCAAGATGCTAACAGGATCAATACGCTAACAACCCCGAAGGCTTGTTTAATAATGGATAATGTCCTGTGTTAGCTCAGCTAGTGTTTAATAAATATAGGCCAATGCTTAACCACAGCTAGACTTCACTGTAAAACCCGAGATTCCTAACACAGCCGGAGTCTAGCCACCCTTGTTGATAATTATGTAGCGAGGGTTGGGCCAGACCTGAGAGCCTTCTTCAGCCCAAGGCGTGCACCTGTAGCCAATTCTAGCCCACACAACCACACAACACCACACACACATACACACCACCACCACCATCAACCAAGACCTGTAAAAGCGTTGCCTCCATCTTAATAGGTGGGTTTGACAAGCAAATGGACTTCAGGCATTAGAGCCAGAGTTGGGATCAAACAAGAAGAAAATGGGGGCGCCCAATTTAAGTTTTGTATGAGAATTTGTACTGTGGTTACCCTGGTAATCGCTCTACTGGTTCCTCAAACACCTGCCCCTCTGGTGTCATAATGGCTCCTGCCTGCCAGCTTGGCTTTGCCCTGACTTGATTTACCACCACTCAGTGACAGCTGGACTCCCACATCCCCAGCTTCTGCCCCAAGGGGGGCTGGTAGGAAGGCCTGTGAGAGGGAGGGTTAGACTGCAGGCCCGCGGCACCTCTCCTAGACACCTGTTCTTTATCTCAAGCCAGGCCTCTTCAAACCACAAGAAAGCCGTTATCTTGGTGGCCCAGAGCAATCACAAGCGCCCGTGCTGACCGCCACGGCTTTCCAGGACAACGCTGCCCAGTCCCCACACTCGGCCACCTGCACAGAGCCAGCAGGGGTCTGCCTCCACCCACTGCCTTTGATTTAGTGCCAAAATACACTTGGAAATGCTTACACACACAGTCCAAATCCACGCACGCCCCGTCAGGGTTCCTGGGGAGGAGAGTTCAGAGGGAATCTAATAAGCAAGCCATCAAACATTAAGTACTGACTTGGTATTTTCACCTAATTTCCTAAATGAAAAGATATTTGAATTCAGAGAAGTAAAGATTAGTCATGTTGTTGTTGTTGTTGTTAGCAAATAGCAAATTTTTTTAAAATGGTTTCTCTGCGTAGCCCTGCCTGTCCTGGAACTCACTATGCAGACCAGGCTATCTATGGAGTCACAGAAATCTGCCCGCCTCTTGCTCTGCCTCTGCCTCTGCCTCCCAAGGGCTGGGAATCATTATCTGTTGGGAAGGGGTGTTTTATTTTATTTTGAGACAGGGTCTCACCATGTAGCCTAGGCTGGCTTGAATTCACTATGCAGACCAAGCTGGCCTCTAACACAGGGATGCCTCTGCTTCTGCCTCCCAAGTGCTGGGATTAAAGGTGCACACCATCAAGTCACTTTTAAACTTGACACGATTAGCTTCATGGTAAGAATGGGTTAAGACCCTGGGCAGGACTTGCCACATGTCAGGTGTTCTGAGCTCTTTGGGGCTCGACGGCAGCTCATGTGTTTAGCATCAGGTGTGTTATGATCTGTGGTGTTTTAGCTCCGAGAGTAAGAACGGTATTATACAAATTCTACAAAGCCCTTAATGTTTTCCGGACACCGTTTGTTAGCACTTATCGAATTAGCAATCTCTGCAGACCGCATGAGCTCGAAAGTCTGATTTTAAAAATTGCCACTTGATAGTAGGGCATGGTAGCACACACCTCTAACTCCAGATCCTGGGAGGCGGAGGCGGAGGCAGGAGGATGTCTGTGATTACATAGACAGCCTGGGCTATGTACGTGAGTTCCAGAATAGCCAGGGCTACACAGTGAAACCCTGTCTCAAACAAACGAACAAAAAGAGCTAGATGAACTAATGAGCAATTTAAAAACCGTTCAGTGGATTTTAGCTCAGGATTAAGACAGAATTTCTCACAATTTCTGAAATGAGCCTGAATGTGCTTCTGCCATCTTATCCTGTGTGTTTATGGGAAGTGGTTTTCTCAGCATCGATGTTTACAAAACTGAACACCCATTGACTCTAAAAAGGACCATAAAGGCTTGGTATGTCCTTCAGGATAAAATATTCAGGCCAGGTTTAGTTCCTTATGGAAAAATAAATGCACCCATCTCGTTAGCAGCCAGATTGCTGTCATCTTTAATCAGGAGTAAGAGTAGATGCACATTAGAGCTGGCAAGATGGCTCTGTTGCCGTGTAAGCCCACGAGCTGGAGTGGAGAACCTACTGTCAAAGTCGTCTGACCTCCATACATGCAAGTGTACACACCATCATTCCCCTCCCCACACAAGAATCGGTAATTTAATTTAAAAGTTATAGCCAACCATAGTAGTGCATGCCTTTAATTTCAGCACTTGGGAGGCAGAGGCAGGAGGATTCCTGTGAGTTTGAGGCCAGTCTAGTCTACACAGCACATTTCAGGGCAACAATGGCTACACAGTGAAACCCTATATTAAAAATTTTTTAAAAAATATGACTCATTTTAAAGTAAATTACGATTTATTATCAATAAGTATTGGGTTTGTACACTGCCCTAGGTACTCAGGGTCATATAAAAAAATTCTTAGGCAAGCCTGGCGGTGGTGGTGCACGCCTGTAATCCCAGCACTCTGGGAGGCAGAGGCAGGTGGATTTCTGAGTTCCAGGCCAGCCTGGTCTACAGAGTGAGTTCCAGGACAGCCAGGGCTATACAGAAAAACCCTGTCTCGAAAAAACAAATCCAAAAAACCAAAAAAAATTCTTAGGCAAAAGTGGGTCACAAATGGAGAAACCTAAGAAGCCCTGCATTGCTGGGCAGCAGTGGTGTGTGCCTGGATAGTTGATAACTTTGTGAACCTTGATATTGTGTTATTTCTGAAAAAGAAATGTTTTTAGTTAGGGTGTGGCTCAGCCCTTAGCACACACCTTGAATCCCTGTGGCTGGAATACAGACACACCCTTGGTACATAATCCAAAACAATGAAGGTAAAGTTAGTTTCTAGAAGAAACACCCATGTTTAAAAGTGATGTGATAGCCAGGCAGTGGTGGTGCATGCCTTTAATTCTAGCACTTGGGAGGCAGAGGCAGGTAGATTTCTGATTTCAAGGCCAGCCTGGTCTACAGAGTGAGTTCCAAGACAGCCAGGGCTATACAGAGAAACCCTGTCTCAAAAAACTAAAACAAACAAACAAACAAATAAAAGTGATGTGATGTTTAATTGAGTGGCAGACAAAGTGATGAATCAGAGAAAGATTTGACAGAATAGGATACACCCAGCTTCCTCGAGAAGAGAGAGGAAGAGGAAGCTACTTGAGGGGCAGTGCAGAGAGAGAGGAAGGAGGAGGCAGCTTCCCTGGGATGTTGTACAGAGACAGCTCGCAGAGAGAACAAGCTAGACCTTGGTGAAGACAGAACGAGCCAGAGAATGAGAAGGAGCCAGCAGATCAGAACTCATTGCCAGAGTTAGTTTGAGGCCACGCAGAGCAATTCAGTGAGAAGCTGGGAGAACCCAGATTGACTCAGTCAGCATGTTTTGGGCCAGAAGAGCTGAGTTGAACCAGCCAGCCAGAGTACAGAAAGAACTAGAAAGGGTGGGCTAGCTCAGCAGTAAGTCTCAGAGGCTGGAAACATTCTAGGCCTATAGATAAGAGGCTAGAAGCTTCCAGGACTAGGCCTAGGTTAGCAGACGGAGGCAGTAAGAATCTGAGCTGACATTTAATGTCAGAATAAAAACTTTCACAGTGGTGTGTATGCTTTTAGTTCCAGTACTCAGAAGGCAGAGGCAGGCAGATCTCTGAGTTAAAGGCCAGCTTGGGCTACTGAGTTGGTTCCAGGAATCCAGAGCTACACAGAGAAATCCTGTCTCAAAACCAAACCAAACAAACAAACCAAACCAAAACAACAACAACAAAAAGCCTTGCTGTATCCAAAACTTAGGAGGCAAAGGCAGGAGATTACCCCAGATTTAAAGTCAGCCTGGTCTACATAGCAAGTTCCATGCCAGCCAGGACTATGTAGTGAGACCCAATCTTAAAAATAAAAGAGCTGTGGTCTATAGGCGTGTCTTTTTAAACTTTCATTCATTCATTCATTTACTTATGTGTGTGTGTGTGTGATCATGGGCACCCTGTGGTACACATGTGGGGCTCAAGGACCACGAACAGGAGCCAGTTATCTCCCTCTAATTTGGGGGTCCTGGAACCGCCTCTACACTCTGAGCCATCTAGCCAGCCCCTCTGTAGGCATATCTCAATGCAAACGCCTTGAAGAGTCACTCTCGTCAAGCCTTTCAGCCTCCACGTGACTCCCAAGCTCCCAACACACACTTCGAGCTTCTCCAAGCATCAAACCCTTCCCTCCTATAGACGCTGAAAACAGTGCCTCCTACTGCGGTCATTTATTAGGAAATATACTTTATCAGCTCAGGCGGCTCACTCCTGTAATCCCCGCACTTGGGTGCCACAATCAGACGCATCAAGGCCAGCCTGGGCTACATGTCTAGACTCTGTCTCAGAAAACCAAATGTAGAACAGAACCCTAGTATTTCTCAAGTACCCACAGCGTCATTCTTTCACCTCAATAAATATCTCAGACACTCTCTTCTCTGCATTTCCCCGGTCATCCCAAATGTGGCAATGGACAAGACACCATGTCTGACCACATTTTGGGAGACAGTGAACAAACTCTACTTGAATATGTATCACGCAGGCGCCAGCGCGGTGTCGCTAGCCGGCCACATACCGTGATAACCACTTCTCCTTTGATCTGACTAATCAATGTTTCTGTTTTTAGCTGAATTCAGCCACCATTACCACCGCCACCAGCCCAGGATCAGGATCATATTTCCAGCCTCCTCTGTAGCTACCCGGCCATGTGACCAATCTCCAGCCAGGCAGATAAAGGGATGCAAGTTGGAGTCTCTCCTGGTGACTTCCCACCAGTAACAGCTTTTGTCCTTCAGGTAACAGCCTTTGTGCCCCTTTCCCTAGAACGATTTTCCTGCCCCCTTCCTGCTAGCTCCATGGATTGTGAAATCACCTTGGGCATGGCAGCTGGACAAGATAAAGCACCAAATTAAAACAGGTGCCCGTGTCCCTGTGCCAACCAGAGTCAGCAAGGTGCCCTGCACCCTGCACCAGCCCCACACTTCCTATCTCCAGATTTCCAAAATAAAGAGAAAAAATGAGATTGCCTTGTGGCTGTTTGAGGGTTTTTCTATTACAAGTAGCCAAACTCATTCCTAGCCAATGTAGAGGCTAAGCAGCCAAGGGGTCCGGGGGAATCGTCGCAAGCAGGGTGGACAGGAAGGGTGGACAGGACACCTGAGGGTATGACCTTTGGGCAGAACAAAAGGAGGGAGAAGCCAGAGTGGGCAAGGGTATCCCAGGCAGGACTCGCTCCGTCACCCAAGCTGGAAAACCAAGCCTTGTCCCCAGGTACCTAATGTCCCATGGGCCATGTCTCACCTGTCACCAAATCTGTTCAGAACAAAGGAAATCAACTAAGGACACTCACTCACTCCCAACCTCACCTCTCAGGATGCCTTCTGCATTCTGGCCCACAAAGGGTTAAACCGCCCCCTCAGAAGAGCTCTGCTAAGGAACCAGAAGCCTTGTTTGGGAAACTGATCTCCTGGGTTCTTTTGGTTCAGGAGGTTTGTGGGAATCCTTTTTTTTTTTTTTTTTTTTGATTTGGTTTGGTTTTTTTTTTCCGAGACAGGGTTTCTGCGTAGCCCTGGCTGTCCTGGAACTCACTCTGTAGACCAGGCTGGCCTCGAACTCAGAAATCTGCCTGCCTCTGCCTCCTAGAGTGTTGGGATTACAGGCGTGCGCCACCAGCGCCCGGCTGCTAGGGAATCCTTACAGGAGAGGTTTCCTTTTGGGGATATGGTCTGACTGTATCCCAGATTGGGCTTGAACTCATGATCTTCCTGCCTGGGCCCCCAAAGGCCGGGGCTTTGTGAAGGCATGTTTTATTGAGATGTAAACTCGCATATTACATAATTTAATCATCTAATTTTTGTCGTTCTGATTCATGTGTGTGACCATTTTGCCTCTGTGTGTATGTGTGCACCAGGTGTATACAGTGCTTAGCAAGGCCAGACGAAGGCTTTGAATCCCCTAGGCCTGGAATTCAGATGTTTTCTGAGCTTGGTGTTCTGCAAGAACAACAAGTACTCTTACCTCAAGACGAGCATCTCTCCAGACCCTTATTTAGTTGTTTTAAGATTTGTGTGTGTGTGTGTGTGTGGTTTTTTTCCTTTGTTTTGTTTTTTGTTTTTTAGGGCCTTGCCAGTTTGCCCAGGCTAGCTGCAAACTCTTGGGCTCTCCCTACTTTAGCCTCCAAAGAGCTGGGACGAGACGCAGCCTAACTCGGCTAATTCTCCAATGATTTGTGATACAGTCTCTGAGCAAGGAGATCGTCACCACTGTGGGCCTTAGAACATCTCCTCTCTCCCTCTTCCTGGTAGCCGTCAGCCTGCAAATTTCTATATGCATGGGTTGTCAGCAAACATCTGTTTGTTAAGTCCTTATCTTTGCCTGTTCTGGATATTGTATACAAATGGAACAATATAATAGGTGGTCTTTCGTGATTGCTTTCTCTCACTGGGCGTGATTTTAAGGTTTTTCTCTGCCGCGTGTATCTGAACTGTGTTGTTTTACTGCCAAATAATACTCCATCGTGTGGACATATAACAACTTATTTATCCTTTCAAGGACAGAAAAATATTTGACGTTTTTCCATTTTGGAGAGTTAAATTCTTTGGTATAGCTACCGTAACGAAATGCCACAGACTGGGTGGTTTAACAACATAAATGTATTGCCTCCTGGTTTGGAGTTGAGAAATCTAAGATCAAAAGCAGATAGGTTTGGTGATTTGAAAGAGATTGGCCACCACCACCACCCCGCCCCCGTGGGCTCATATGTTTGAATGTTTGTTTTTTTTTAAAGATTTATTTATTTATTATATGTAAGTACACTAGCTGTCTTCAGACACCCCAGAGGAGGGCATCTGATCTCATTACAGATGGTTGTTAGCCACCATGTGGTTGCTGGGATTTGAACTTAGGACCTTCGGAAGAGCAGTCAGTGCTCTTAACCGCTAAGCCATCTCTCCAGCCCCTATGTTTGAATGTTTGATTCCCAGTTGGTGGAACTGTTTGGGAAGGATTGGGAGGTGTGGCTTTATTGGAGGAGGTGTGGCTTTGTTGGAGGAGGTGTGGCTTTATTGGTGGAGGTGTGGCTTTGTTGGAGGAGGTGTGGCTTTGAGGTTTTAAAAGCCATACCCTTTCCTCTCCACTCCCCCAACACCTCCCTCCTACCGCACTGGGGAGGTAAAGGCGGAAAGATCTTTGTGAGTTAAAGAACAACCCGGCCTACACAGTTTCAGGCTAGCCAGTCAGGACTACACAGTCAACAAAACAAAAATTTACAGAGGCAGGTAGATCTCTTAAGTTTCAAGGCCAGGCTGGCCTACAGAGGGAGCTCTAGGACAGCCAGAGCTACACAGAGAAACCCTGCCTCAAAAACAAGCAAACAAAAATAGACTTAGAAAGCTGATGCTTTGGTTTTTGGTTTGGTTTGATTTTATGGGTTTTGTTTGGTTGGTTTTTGTTTTGTTTTTTTGAGACAAGGTCTTACTATGCCTGGCTCTCACTAGGTAGTTCGGTGTGGCCCCAAATTTGTGCTGCTTCTCCTGCCTTAGCTGAGGGCTGTGCCAAGGCTCATATCACTACCCCCTTACAGCAGGTTCGTTACTAAAGCCTTTACCTTACCCTAACCTTCCCATGGAGCAAACCGTGTTGGAGTCTACCTACTGCATTTTCTTCTTGTTGTTTTTTTTTTGTTTGTTTGTTTGTTTTTTGTTTTTTTGTTTTGTTTTGTTTTTTTTTTTTTTTGGATTTGGCTTTTGTAGAGACAGGGTTTCTCTGTGTAGCCCTGAGTGTCCTGGAACTCACTCTGTAGACCAGGCTGGCCTCGAACTCAGAAATCCACCTGCCTCTGCCTCCCAGAGTGCTGGGATTACAGGCGTGCGCCACCACCGCCCGGCTTCTTGTTGTTTTCTTTGCAGGAACAAAGTCTTATTTTGTACCCTGGCTGGCCTCACATTTGCAGCCACCCCACCCATCACACCCCACCCCATCACACCCCACACCCACCCCATCCCACCCCACACCCCGGCTTCTGCTCCCTGAGTACTAAGACTATAGACCTTCTTCCCCACGGCCGGCCTTAAAAACACTTTATGGTGCCTGCTCAGGGAATGGGAGGGAAGCACAGAAAACTCTGATTCGGGGTCCTGTGAAATATGTCTGCCTCTGTGGGTAAGAAAGGCTTGACACTTGTCCGTGTTGAAGTCCAGAGGGGGTGGGCTCTGAGGTCTGTACAATTGGAAATGTGGAGGAGAGAGACCCCGTCTCATCTTCGGCCTCCCAGTCATAATGCCATGCCAAGGTAGGGCCCTGTGTTCAGCTCAGATGCTTTTTGCTTCCAAGAAAGGGCCTGAAAGGGGCCTCCTTAAAAAGGTTTTTTCTCAGCCGGGTGGGCTGTAATCCCAGCACTCTGGGAGGCAGAGGCAGGTGGATCTCTGAGTTTGAGGCCAGCCTGGTCTACAGAGTGAGTTCCAGGACAGCCAGGGCTACACAGAGAAACACTGTCTTGAAACCAAATCCAAAAAAACAAAACAAAACAAAAAAAAGTTTTCTCTCTGCAACCTGCTGTGTGGAAATCTGGGCCCAGAGAGGAGCAGTCTGAAAATAAACATAGCTTTCCGCCAGGGGACTCTACCGTGGGACTGCCTCGTGGTTTAAACTCATCATTAGAATCCCCAGGAGGGGACAGAATAGCCACGCAACATTATTTTATACACACAAAAAGCTCCTGAAGAACAACCAAATAAACAAACAAACAAACGAACAAACCCACGTTTATACTTCTTACCTTGTCCTCTGTGAGAGGGGGTCGTATTCGTGGTTCAACATCTACGGCCTGTAAGACAAAACAAGACAGAGTCACACAGGTGCTTTGGCTTGGCACCCTGCAGCCATGTAGATGGCTGTGTGGAGCTGATCAAAGTCAGAGGACGGGACTCGGCAGGAGCCAGTGCGGATGGGGGATGGGACTAATGACCCCTCAGGAGAAAGGCAATGAGCCCCACTTCTCCAGTTCATCAATTTATTCAAATGAAGACTTATCGGATCCTCACAAAGGCACCGGGAGTTCAAAGATGGAGAAACGGGGCTGGAGAGAAGGCTCAGTGGTTTAGAGCACCGGTTTAACAGAGGATGCTGATTCAGTTCCCAGCATCCGCGTGGTGGGTCACAACTGCCCCTAATTTTGGTTCCAGGGGATCTGACACCCTCTCTCCTGAACTCTTCCAGCCCTGGGCATGCCCATGGTGCTCAAACATATGTGCAGGCAGAACATTTGTACGTAAGTCTTTTTTTTTTTTAAACGACAAATGGAGAATAAGAGAGGCCCAGCCCTTGTTGTTAGGAAGCTAGCAGTCCACTAGTGACTGGCCACGAAGACAGGTATGCTGACTGGTATAGAAAACACAGCTCTATGAGATTAGAGATGTAGCCACTGGCCTCCCAGAGCAGCCCGTGAGAGAGCCTACTGTCCTCGGGCCTGGCTGGGGACCTGGCTCCATTATTAGTTCCCGATGAGTCTTAAATGTGAACTGCACCGGAGGCTCGTCTGATCCCTGCCTCCCCCCCCCCCGCCCTCGCCCCCGCCCCCGCCCCCCACATACACCATGGCTATATTTTGGAAAGTTGTGGAAGCTTTCAGAAGTGAGCCTCACTGGAGGAAATGGCCACTGGGGCCAGAACTTGAGGAGTTCTAGCCTGACCCCACTTCCTGTCCACTCTCTGCTTCCTGAGGAAGCAAGGAGTCTTGGCGGTCCACACTGCACACACACTCCTGCACCAACCATCCGCTCCCTCAGCCGTGAGGAGGAATGACCTTGCTTCCCTCAGGTTGCTGCGTGTCAGGTATTTGGTCACAGCAATGGAAGATCACGAGCACGGTTTCTAGTCTTCCTCCTGACCCTTTAAAAAATTATCACCTTTACTTGGAGTACCACTATCCCGGGGGAGGGGAGCACGCAAGCCACAGCACGCACGCACGAGAGGCCAGAGGGCAAGCTGCAGGAGTTGCCATGGCCCAGGGAGCCATCTTGTTGGCTCATGCACGAGAGGCCAGAGGACAAGCTGCAGGAGTTGCCATGGCCCAGGGAGCCATCTTGTTGGCTCCTCCCAATTCACAATGGATGAGAAGGCACAGTCTCCCTTCATAAGGAAGGACGCTGAGGCTCCTAGAAGGCTCTGTAGCATCCCAGAGACACATCTTTTCAGCATTTCTTGTGGTGATTCACTCACACTATTCAATGAGTAAATGTGTGCTCTTTATAAGTGCCTCACTAGGCCCTCTTCCAAGAGGTTCCAAATTAAAGAAACCCCACAGGGCTGGAGAGATGGCTCAGCAGTTAAGAGCACTGACTGACTGCTCTTCCAGAGGTCCTGAGGTCCTGAGTTCAATTCCCAGCAACCACATGGTGGCTCACAACCATCTGTAATGGGATCCGATGCCCTCTTCTGGTGTGTCTGAAGACAGCTACAGTGTACTCATATACATTAAATAAAGAAATCTTAAAAAAAAAAAAAGAGAGAGAGAGAGAGAGCCGGGCAGTGGTGGCGCACACCTGTAATCCCAGCACTTGGGAGGCAGAAGCAGACAGATTTCTGAGTTCGAGGCCAGCCTGGTCTACAGAGTGAGTTCCAGGATAGCCAGGGCTATACAGAGAAACCCCACACTACTGGCCCTCAGACCATCCACACAAGCTCTGCACATCCCCAAGGCCCAGGCTGTCTAAACTTGCCTTACGCTGATGCCCTATCAGAGCCTTCCAGATTCTTAAGAGGCCTTGTGAGAATTAAGACCCAGGTAACAATGGGAGATACTGTCTGGACAAACAGTCGTGGAGAGAGCTGTCCAGATGGGGCTACACCGTTTGGTCCTTCCTCAGGCCACAGTGGAGACTTACTCCCCAGAGTACAGTGTCTCAGCTGGGACAACCCACCACGTGTATGGCTTCAGGGAGACGGGACGGTGCTAGACACAGTTCTAATGCCTCATTTAAGGCATGGCAAGATGCGAAGTCTGTACCATCCACGAGAGATGAAATATTTTTGTCTTGAAAATTCAACCCAGCTGGGTGGTGGTGGCGCATGCCTGTAATCCCAGCACTCTGGGAGGCAGAGGCAGGCGGATTTCTGAGTTTAAGGTCAGCCTGATCTAAGGAGTGAGCTCCAGGACAGCCAGGGCTATACAGAGAAACCCTGGGGGGGGGGGGGAGGGGGAGAGGAACAAATGCAAAAAACCAAAAAAAAAAAAAAAGAAAATTCAACCCACTACTGGAGGAGTCCACGGGTACAGGTACCACAAATGCAGTTGGGGTTGCGCGTGCAACGGGGACAACCTCAGCATAGCTCTTCAACCACCAGAGGCTCATAAAAACGGACGCTTCCCTCGGGCTGCCTGACGGATGCCTGGTCCTCATGAGTCTGAGCCCCCAGGGCCCATGTGTCTCTCTGGATTCCCAAGTAGCACAGAGACCAAGTCTAGACCCTTGGGTTGACACTGCATTCCAGACAAGTGTCCAAGCCTCCTGACGACCACATGGCACCCGCAACACTGGCTGCTTTGTGCCGCCTCGCCGAGGCAGGCCTGGGCTGCTTTACAAACTCTTGGTGGCGTTCTGCCTGGGGCTGGCAAAGCCAGACAGGGCACAGGAAGGGGGCAGGGGGAGGGGGCAGTGACATCCCAAATAAACCTCGTGGTTTGGAAATCCTCGTCCTTTCCCGGAGCAGGAGACACTATTTTCCACACCGGCTGAGGCGTAGAGGAGGAGGCTGGGTGGGGGTGGGGTGACTTCAGAGGTCTGAAGGCCACGGGGCTCTTCACATTGATGCCCCTTATGACTACCATGTTCCACTGGAACCCACACGGGTGCTTTAGGTTTGGCAATTGAAAACAGGGTGGAGAGCTTCTGCTCAGGAGTTAGAAACAGGAAGGAGGACTGCGGCGTGGCTCAGGCGCTTGCTCAGTGCTCCTGAAGCTCTGGGTTCGATCCCCAGCATCCTGTAAGCTTACCATGGTAATCTTACTGCTCGGGAGGTGGAGACAGGAGATTGAGGGTTCAAGGCCAGCCTAAGCTATTAGAGTGAGAACTTGTCTCAAAGAGGGAATAAATTCACGGAGGGAAGAAGACACAGTTTCAATGTTCTGGAAGCCTCTGAGGGAAGGGAAACACATCTGGGCCAAACTTTTTCAAAAGGCTCTCTCAGAGTGGACAAAAGGTGGAATTTACACTACCACTCCCAGGGTGAAGGGACTTTTTGGGCCCCCCCTGTCTAATGTCTAGAACCCCTCCTCTCTGGTCCAGAGCAGCACCCTAAACTTGCACCCTAAGTTTGCTCTCCCCGAATCTTTTTTTTTTTTTAAGGTTTATTTTACGCATGAGTATACTATAGCTGTCTTCAGATACACCAGAAGAGGGCATTACAGATGGTTGTGAGCCACCATGTGGTTGCTGGGAATTGAACTCAGGACCTCTGGAAGAGCAGTCAGTGCTCTTATCCTCTGAGCCATCTCTCCAGCCCCTGCTCTCCTTGATTCTTAAGGCTAGTTAGGATAATCATGTCCCCAAGGGCTGATCAGACCATTCTTTACTCCCAGCTCTGAGGGAGTCCTGGCCCTAGGGGCATGTAACATGTTCGAGGCTTGGGTCTGTCACGTGTATTTATACCAATGAGGCACATGAGTTCCCCCACCCCTTAAAAGAACCATCTATAGCCCTCCCTCATGGGGCCTGTGTGCAGCAAGATGGGTTTCAAACAAGTCAGCTACTCGCAGGAATACAATCTGTGCAGCCACCTTTTCTGAGGTGTGCTCCAGTGTTCAGGAAGACATTCTTCAATGTTGGAATGGGCAAAGTGTTTGGGGGGGGGTGGAATTCAGTCCAAGGGGCTTCCTTTAGAGAGTGAAGCCAGAGTCTCGCTTATAATCCATGTGCAGGACTGCATAGTATAGTTTTACAAGAAGCGACTAGCCACGAGGTTGCGAGACTCCCCGTGGGCAGAAACCACAGGTCTGTTCTGAGAGCCAGAGGCCAGATGGAAGGCTCCTGCCCTCACTGTGATGTTCTTGCTATATCTCAGGTCTGAGGTGGACCCCAAGGCAACACCCTGAGGGAGTAGGCTGAGTCAGGCTTGGTATATAGGATCCTCTCAGAGGCTAGGGAACACTGGGCACATGACTCAGTTGACAGAGGGCTCACCTAGCACACAAGAGGCCCTGGGCTCCACCCTCAGCACCATGTAGACTGGATGTGGTAGGGTATGCCTGCCAGCCCAACACGTTTGAGACGGACAGAGGAGCAGCAGGAATTCCCTGTTTACATGCAAGTTGAGGCCAGCCTGGGATATGTGAGACCCTGGGGGATGGGGGTGGGTGGGCGGTTACCTGTCCTCGCTGGCAGTTCTGTCCCATAATGTAGAGGTGCTGTCTATGCTGTTGTCCCAGAGGTCTTCTGTCCTCAGAAGTGGGGTCTCCTGATCCTAGACAAAGGTTATAAAGTTCAGAAGAGGCTAATTAGAGTCTCTGCAATACCATTCTCTCCTTACCAAATGAGGAGCTCTGCTACTGGGGACTGACCCCAGATAGAATAGAGCTGCTAGAAGGATCCGTGAGCCCAGATAAAGCCAGAAGCCCAAACATTAAGTTTCTAGCAGGGCATTATTCGGGAAGCACTTCCTGGGCTCTCGGCTGGAGGGAGGAGACGTGTGCTTCCAGGAGGTGATCAGCGGACCTGGGGAGAAACGAAGGCACCTTCTACATGCCATCTTTTCAGAGGCGTGACCTTCATCCTGGTTTCTGGTTGCCCTCGCCTGTCTAGCTTAAACTATGCTGTGGAGACTCCATTCTGAAGAGCGATGCATGGGCTCATTTTAAGGTCCCAGGATGCAGGTAACAGGTTTTTAAGAACTTGAGATCACGCTCCTGCAGACATGGCGGCCACCGCTTTAGGTATGTCTCCTCCTTCGAGTTTCGCACCAAATACCTATGTATCAACAGCACAAAAAGAGAGCTGTGCTTCGGCGTCCTTTGTTTTACATTGGTTGTGTTTGTGTGCATGTGCGCCACTTGGAGCATGGGAGGTCAGAGGGCAACCTGCAGGAGTTGAGTTTCCGCTTCCAACTTGTGGGTTCTGGGGACTCAGGTTTGGCAGCAGCAAGCGCCATCGCCTACCAAGCCATCTCCCTGGCCCTAAAATACTTTTAGATCTACCCTTTTTTCCATGGAATACTGAAAATCATTCTCTCTTCTCTGTCTCTGTCTCTGTCTCTCTCTCTGTCTCTCAATGTAGAGTATAGTGAGGTACTGAGTAATTAAACTTGCTAAGATGATACATACTGGGGAAAAAAGGAATGGCCAAGATAATGCATGTGTAACTTAGCTTGACTGGGGTAATGATTTCACTGTGTGTGTGTATGTGTGTGTGTGTGTGTATACCTGTGTGTATATGTATGTGTTATGTAGTATGTGGTATGTGTGTGTCTGTGTGTGTGGCATGCGTGTGTGTACCTGTGTGTATGTGTATGTGGCATGTAGTATGTGGTATGCGTGTGTCTGTGTGTATGTGTGGCATGTGTGTGCCTGTATGTATGTATATAGTATATCTGTGTGTCTTAGTGTCTGTGTGTAGTATTTGTGTCTGTGTGTGTACACATAATACCTTTTTTTTTTTTTTGGTTTTTCGAGACAGGGTTTCTCTGTGTAGCCCTGGCTGTCCTGGAACTCACTCTGTAGACCAGGCTGGCCTCGAACTCAGAAATCCACCTGCCTCTGCCTCCCAAGTGCTTAGATTAAAGGCATGCACCACCACTGCCTGGCCACATAATATCTTAAATGTATACAGTTTGTCCACTTGACACCGGTAAAGCTGAGAGGTGAATCCTATCCACTTAGTGGAGATTGATGGCCCGTTTGTCCAATCACTAAGAGACAGAACAGCTCCCGACTGTACTGTGCTTTGCCTAACAGTCTCAATGCTACCTCATTAGTTCCCTGTACTGAAGGCCTTTCCTACTCCGACTGGGGAAGCCAAGAACCCAGGCTTTCAAATATAGGTGCAATGCCAGGCAGCTGGCCCGAGTGGCAAAGGTTGGCAGTGGGGAGCTCTGCTGGAGCGTGGCACACAGGCACAAACAAGACTGACTGGTTCTCATTCTTGGTGTTTGTTTACAGCATCAGATTTTGAGTAGATATTTCTACATAATCCCTCCTCGTGAAGGTTTCTGTAAGGAAATGGAATTGGCACTTGGATTCTGTAGGGTGCTGAGGAGTAACAGTAACTGGATTGCTTGTGTACTGACACCCCAGTTTAATGAGGGTGAGATGGCTGTACCCCTCACATAGTAAAGTGTTGGATGTAGCTTCAAGAGGAAGCTAAGGTACAAGGCAGGGGGATGTGCAGCTCGAAGCCCTACTTGCCCTTTTACGAGCTTTGACCTGGGAAAACGCCATCTTGAGAGGATTTCACTATGTAGCCCTGGCTATCCTAGAACTATGTAGACCAGGCTGTCCTAAAACTCAAAGAGATCCACCCGCCTCTGTCTCCTGAAGGCTAGGATTAAAGGTGCACGCCACCATGCCCTGCCTGGGAAGGCTTCTCAATGGAGCTGCAGTTCCTTCCCTCAGCTATGAAATGGGTGTGATCACAGAGTCGAAGGCTTGTTCATAAACGGTACTGGTGCCGTGTTCATACCTAGTGAATGCTCCCTGGTATTTGTAGACTCTCTGAAGGACCGTTCAAAGCTTAAGTGGAGGACACCCTACAAGTGTGAGCTTCAAGGCAGTGTTTGTTTGTTTGTTTGTTTGTTTTTGGAGATAGGGTTTCATTGTGCAGCCCTGGCTGTAGACCAGGCTGGCCTTGAACTCACAAAGATCTGCCTGGCTCTGCCTCCTGAGTGCTGGGATTAAAAGTGTTCGCTACCACAGCCTGGCAGGAACCTTTACTTATAGATGACCTTTTATTTACCATTTTAAATGAAATTCTGTATTTTTTATAAACCTTGGTATAGTTAGAAGTACACATTATCAGATATCAGACTGTATACACACACACACACATACATACACACACACACACACACACACAGAGAGGGGGGGGGAGTTAGAGAGTTAGTTTCCTGGAACCTTCATCTTTCTATCCCTGGTCTGTTTTAGCATCTTCATTGTCTGTAAGGGTGTAGCCATCTTGCCTACATGACATTCTTTGGGTATCTTCTACTTTCTTTTTCTTTCTTTCTTTCTCTTTCTTTCTTTCTTTCTTTCTTTCTTTCTTTCTTTCTTTCTTTCTTTCTTTCTTTCTTCTTTCTTCTTTTCTCTTTTCTTTCTTTCTTCTTTTTTCTTTCTTTCTTTCTTTCTTTGTTTCTTCTTTCTTTCTTTGTTTCTTCTTTCTTTCTTTCTTTCTTTCTTTCTTTCTTTCTTTCTTTCTTTCTTTCTTTCTTTCTTTTGCTTGTTTTTTGAGACAGGGTTTCTCTATATTAACCAGGCTGTCCTGGAACTCACTCTGTAGACCAGGCTGTCCTCAAACTCAGAGATCCGCCTGCCTCTGCCTCCCAAGTGCTGGGATTAAAAGTGTGTGTCACCACCGCCCGGCTATCTTCTCCTTTCTTGCAGGGGTGTTTCAGGCTCGGTTCTGGCTTTGGGGAAGCTAGCCTAGCAGACCACCGTGCAGTGTTCCTGCAGCGATGACTTATCCCTCAGCTTCTCCTTCTGCCTTTCTCTCCAGCATGGCGGCTGGGAACATAAGCTCTGAGTGTGAGCACGGCGCCCACTGTGTTGGTCTGCGCTGCCTGCTTCCTTCCTTGTCTCCACACTGCACCTCTGTGCTCTGTTTTCATCGGTATGGATGTTTTGTCTGCATGTATGTCTGTGCACCACCGTTAGAAACGCCAGAGAAGACAATGAGCGGGTGCTGGGTCCCCTGAGACTGACGTTACAGACGGTTGTGAGCCACCATGTGGGTACTGGGGATAGAACCTAGGACCTCTGGAAGAACAGCCAGTGCTTTTAACTGCTGAGCCATCTCTCCAGCCCCTTTATGAGTTTCTACATTTTAGTCAATAGGATTCAGTGGCAGAACTTGCCTTACAGGCACCAGAGGCTGTAGGTTCGATCCTTAATACTGCCAAACATATAAATAATTCTCAACTGCTATTTTATTTGATAACTCTCAACCATTACCTGTTTGAGGAGTTGCTCCATATAATGATAACATTGACTTATTTAATCATCAAAGTTAAATGTATATACATTTTAAAACTTGAAACCCAACTCCTAGACCCCCAGCTCATCCCTGGGAGATTTAGAGACTTTGGTTGTTGATATAGCACAGGAGTATCACCACTATCTAGTTCCAGAAAATGCCCGTTATGGAGTTAGCAAGGTGGCTCAATGGGTAAGGCTATTTAATCACAAGTCCAAGTATGCAGGTTCGAATCCCAGCACCCACATGCAAAGACCAGAGGTAACCACATGCATGCAGCCTGGCTCTCTCGGAGAGGGTTGGGCAGAGAGCCCTGTCCCTGGCTGGCTCCCAGCCTTGTTCTAGGTTCAGTAAGAGCTGCATCTCATGGGAGTAAGGCAGAGAGTGACAGAAGAGGGCACACATCACCCTCCTCTAGCCTCCGTGTGCATACATGTACTAGTACCCCATCCCACTGTGCATACACACATACACACACACATGCACACACATGCACACACACACATACACACACACGCACACACGCATGCACATGCACACACACATGCATGCATGCACATAAAAAGAAATGCCCATCATCCCCTGGAAAAATTTATAGCCATCCACAGTACATTCCCCAGCCCGCCCAAGACCACCCATCCGACTTCTTCTGAACTTTAATGCATATAACTTTAAAACAATGAAGATGCATGAGCTGAGAGCCTAAGACTATTTTATAGACTGGCACTCAGCAAAGGCTTTGTCTGGTCCTCACTTCAGCTTTCTGCACAGAGGTACTGCTGTGGCTTCAAAGGCCCCAGCAGCCTGTGCTGAGGAGACGCGGTAGCTGACCCAGCCCAGAGCAGAGATGGGGCCAAACCTATGAGCATGTGCTGGCCCAGCTCTCATGGCAATTCTTGTGCCTTAGCTCCCAGTGTCAAGACTATGGTGCCACCACACTGGGCATAAGGAGTTTGTCGTTTATTGTTTTGTTTTTGTTTTTGAGTATTCTACTCTGTAGTCCAGACACTATCCCTAAACCAGTCCTAACCCTAACCCTAACCCACCACCCTAACCCTAACCCTAATCCTAACCCACCACCCTAACCCTAACCCTAACCCTAACCCTAACCCTAATCCTAACCCCTAACCCTAACCCTAACACTAACACTCACCTTAACCCTAACCTATCACCCTAACACTAACCCTAACCCTAACACTAACCCTAACCTGACCTGGAACTTACTATGTAAACCATAATAGTGTCAAACTCAGGACAATTCTCCTGCCTCAGCCTCCAAAGTTCTGGGATTACAGGCACGAGCCACCATATCCAGCACTGTGTATGGTTTAGCTTTGTCCCTAGGAGAAAATGCCCTCCTCTCTCTACAAGACAGGCTTATAAACAGAGACAGCCACGCCCCCTCCCACACACACACACCTGATTGCCTTCCTGGCACAGGGGCAGCTTCCCCAGTCTGTCCTGGACCATGCAGCATCCTAGAGAGAAATGGTGTTCCCCATCCCATTGGCACAGCTGATGGAGAAGCTGGAGCAGGATGCTTGGTCCTCGTTCATCCTCTGCTAACCACCAACTGTTACCCAGGAGATGAGTGGGGGAGGGGAAGGAGCTCTGGGCATCTGTTGGAGGCTCCGTGATGGTAGGTCTTCCAGAGGAGATTGCTTAGTCCGGACGCTAGGCAGAACTGAGGAGTGTCTCTGTGGCCCGCCATGCCAGGCAGCTTGGGCTGAGCTGTGCTGTGTGGTCCCCTCTGCTGGGCAGTTCCTGCTGGGTGTGGCCATTCCCCATCACTTCAAGTGCCCCACAAGCTCAGAGTCCCTCTGGGACAGTGAGAGTGTCTAGAACTGTCTTGCTTCCTTCCAACAGAATCAAAAACAACTGTCTAAGCCAAGTGTGTCTGTTCCCCCAAAAACTGGCCCCGACACCGTTAAGAGTCTCAAATGCAAAGTTTCCTTTCTCGGATCAGGATCTGAAGCTGAGCTTCTGATTTCCCACTGTGCCCGTTACTCCAAAGCCCGTGGTCCATTCCAGGTTTGCTGGTGACTGGACTCCTCATTCCTCACCAGCCTGGCTTCCCTGTGTTGGGAACCTGCTCTCACTAACTATATAGAGAGCTGAAGCATTCCTTCACGGCCATCCTTGTGCAGTCTTCCCGGATGGAGGCCAGACGGTTCCCAAGCTCAGACAGACGTTACATAGCAAGACTGAGATCTGAAAGGGGGCTGGAGGCCTGCCTCCGCTTGCCACGCCCCACCATGCCCTGCTGATCTTCCGTTCACCTCAACTTTCCAACCCTGTCAGGTACTAAGGATTGAACCCAGAACCTCAACCAGCTAGAAAAGTTACCCACAACTGAGCTATATCCCCAAACCTAATTTTACTATTTGTTTGTTCGTTTAGACATTTAAATGTTTAAGACAGGGTCTTCCTAAATTGGCCTTGGACCTGTTCTGTACGCTAGCACAGCCCTAGAGTTTCCTCCATCCTTCCTTGGCTTTGTGAGTGTCTGGGGTTATAGGTCTGTGCCACCCCGACTTGTCACTCACTGTCACGGTCTTCGTCATTTTGTCGCTCTACAGTGCTGCATCAGTGCAGACACTGAGTGTTAATTGTCAAATTGGAAGGATCCCGAAGCACGCGAGAGATGGGCTTCTAGGCATGCCTGTGTGGTACGATCATAAATGAATCGATACGGGAAGACTTGTCTGATCTGTGGGCAGAGCCTGGTGTGGATCCTGGACTGTGTAGAACAGAGATCGAGCTCAGTGCAGCGTGCACTTACTGCCTTCTGCTTCCTGAGTGCAGAAGGGATGTGGCCAGCTGCTCCAGGCTCCTGCTGTGGCAATGCCCTTGCCAGAACCATAGGCCAGAACAAACCATTTCCCTTTTGCGAATGTAGTCTATCACAGTAACGGGGGGGGGGGGGGGGGGGGAGGGGCGCGGGGGGGGGGGACACAGACTAAGACACTGGCTTGATGGGGAAAGACAAACCAGGCATGGCAGAGGCAGGAGGATGAGGAGGATGGTGGATATGAGAACAGCCCAGACTACACAGTGAGTGTACTCTGTGAGTGTACACTGTGAGGTGAGTACACTACACAGTGACTATCTCTGAAGTCAGCTAGGAGAGCAGGTAAGGAGACGGTAAAACGTTTTTGTCTTGCAAACAGATGACATGGGTTTGATCTCCAGGACTCAAGGAAAATTAGCCAGGCATGATAGCACACACTTACAATGTCAGAGCCGGAGAGGCAGAAGGAGGTAGATCCCTGGGGCTTGTGAACCAGCCAGCCCTGCCTGATGGGCGAGCTCCGATCCCAGGGAGAAACTGTCTTAAAACATAAGGTAGGAAAAAAAAAAAAAGCCGGGTGGTGGTGGCGCACGCCTGTAATCCCAGCACTTGGGAGGCAGAGGCAGGCGGATTTCTGAGTTTGAGGCCAGCCTGGTCTACAGAGTGAGTTCCAGGACAGCCAGGGCTACACAGAGAAACCCTGTCTTGAAAAAAACCAAAAAAATCCAAAAAAAAAAAAAAGGTAGATGGCTTCTGAGGAATAAGACCTAAGATTGTCTTGGGCCTACACACACACACACACACACACACACACACACACACACACACACGCACACGCACACGCACGCGCACACACACGCAGACACACACACACCACATGCATACACAGAAACATACACATACACAACAAAAGAACAAATGGGTACGGGGGTGTGGTGATTTGAATAGGAATGCCCCCATAGACTTGTGTTTGAATGCTTGTCCTATAGGGAGTGGCATTGTTAGGGGTATGGGCTTCTTGGAGTGGGTGTGGCCTTGTTGGAGGAAGTACAGCACTGTGGGGGCAGGCTTTGAGGTCTCCTTGCTCAAGCTACGCCCAGTGTGACACACAGTCTCCTTCTGGCTGCCTGTGGATCAAGGTGTAGAACTCTCAGCTCCTTCTCCAGCACTGTGCCTGTCTGCACACCGCTATGCTTCCCGCCATGATGATAATGAACTAAAACCTCTGAGAGTGTAAGGCAGCCCCAATTAAATGCCATCCTTTATAAGAATTGCCTTGGTTTTGGTGTCTCTTCACAGCCATAGACACTCTCTAAAACACGGGATTTTCCCAGATTGTCCGCTTGTGATCGATGTCAGTACAGTATTCACCCTTCAAAATTCATATAAAAAATGGCATTAGCCTCGTCATGCCAGATAGTGAGTATAAGTCCCTTTCAAATTATTCTGTCACCCTGGGAAAGTGTCCGTCCCCAGGCAGCCTCAGTGGAATGTATGGGTTAAAAGTTGGGGGTTTGGGTCTCCGCTCCTCTTATTGAACTCAGGAAGCTGTCTGAGGTGGAAGATCCCAGGAGTTGTAAACCACACTGTGGTGTACGGCCCGAGCCCAGGTCCCCATGCACTTGCCTTAGGAGAACCTGAGTCACCTCCGACAGTCCTCACTGAAGTTCACTCCCATTTTCCCCAAAGGACAGCATTTTCCATCCTTGTGGGGGGACTGGATTCTTAATGGAAAAGCACGTGGGCTGGGGTGATGAGTTCTACCTTCCCAGGTGTCTGGGAAAGTCTTTAGCTGGTGGAGTCCTGAGAACAGACAAAGACAAAGAGAGAAGAGTCAGGTTGAGGCACTGAGCATCCTATGAAAAGGAGAGTAGGCCAGAGGCTATCATGTGGGCCTTGCGCTTTGCCCCCTCTGGATCTTTTTTTTTTTTTTTAAGATTTGTTTATTTATTATATGTAAGTACACTGCAGCTGCCTTCAGACACCAGAAGAGGGTGTCAGGTCTCTTGAAAGATGGGTGTGAGCCACCATGTGGTTGCTGGGATTTGAACTCATGACCTTTGGAAGGGCAGTCGGTGTTCTTACCCACTGAGCCATCTCTCCAGCCACCCCTCCCCCCTCGTATCTTGATGTCCTTACATTCAGAGAACAGACCATAGAACATATCCACTATACCCAGATGGTCACCAGGTAGCCTATTCTACTGGAGCCTCTCAGAAATCTTGGGTAAGAGAGTAGGGACAATGGTGAGGATTATATTGACCATGAAGGTGACAATAAGGGACCCCAGGGGCTACACTAAGGGTGGCTCCCATGGCTGCATGGAAGCTTCCCAGTACCGCAGGGAAGCTGGAGCTCAGAGAGACCAGGTCACCTGTTCATGGAAGAACTCCATCCCCCCCTCTCTTATTCTTCCTAATGGGGCGCAAGGGCTGAGGTTCAGAGCTGGTGAGAAGCTCAGAGCAAATGAGACTTACTGAGATGTTATTTGTATTCGTCTGTTGGGCTCTCATGTCATCCAGTGTCCCTGCTTGGGCTCATGGATTTGAATGCTTAGTCACTGCAAGTGGTACTGTTTGAAAAGGGTTAGAAGGGGCTGGGCGGTGGTGGCGCACGCCTGTAATCCCAGCACTCTGGGAGGCAGAGGCAGAGGCAGGCAGATTTCTGAGTTCGAGGCCAGCCTGGTCTACAGAGTGAGTTCCAGGACAACCGGGGCTATACAGAGAAACCCTGTCTCAAGAAAACCAAATCCAAAAAACCAAAAAAAAAAAAAAAAAAAAAAACCCCAAAAAAAACAAACCAAACAAACAAACAAAAAACACAAAACAAAAAACCAAAAAAAGGGTTAGAAGGATTAGGAGGTGTGGGTGTCACTGGGTGTGGGCTTTGAGATTTCAAAAGCCCAGGACAGGCCCAGGCTCTCTCTCCCCCTCCTGCCTCTCTCTGCTTTGGGTCAGGCTGCTGCTCTTAGCTAGGTCCCCAGCACTATCCCTGCCTGGTGCCGCCATAGTTCCTGTTGTTAAGTCTCAAATCCTGGGACAAGTGGTTGAGCTGCCATGTTCTCCCAGCCTCCCTCAGCCCCTATCTGTTACAGGGTACAGCTGGCGTACCCGTCCCCTACCCATCCCCAAACTCCAGGGGCTGGGCTGCCCTTCCCCCCCCCCAGGCTCTTCTCTATATAATCCAGCCATTTTGGTTACCAGCTCCTTTGGTACTTTTGCTCCTGGCCCCCCTCTCTGCCTCTCCTTTTTCCTCCCCCCCTCCCGACATGGCACAGCTCAGCCTGGTCATGTCCACTCTGGACCCTCCCAGGTGTCCCTGCCTCTGCCCACACTCTCCCTCTTAACGAAAATAAACTTTGTCCTCCGCCATATCCAGGACAGCCATGCCCTTTCCTTTTCTATTTCTTTTTTCAATGATAATGGACTAAGCCTCAAACTGAAAACAAGCTCCCAATTAAATGCTTGGTCTAGTCTCTTCACAGCAATAGAATGGCGACCAAGACAGAACTTGGTACGAGGGTGTGGGGTATTGCTGTGACAGGCCTGACCATGCTGTTTGTTGGAGGAATACAGAAGTCGTTGAGACTTCAGACTAGAAAAGTAGCTGAACATTTTGTAAGATGGAGGATAGGGGGTTGATGAGCTATCCCAGTAGGAAGAAAGACAGTAGAGCATTGTGGGCCCAGCTCAAGAGGTTTCAGAGGGGAAGAATATTAGTGGCCTTGTGGTATTTGGGCCAAGAAATATGCCCTTGTCCTAAAAATCTGTCTGAGGCTAAATTGAAGTGGGGGTGGGGTGGGGATGGGGGGAGGGGTCGGATGAATGGTATTGGCAGAGGAGATTTCAACACAGTCTAGTGGTTATCAGTGCTCACGATGCAGATCTAACATGAAAAGTAGCAAGCAGGACAAAAGAGAATGCAAAATGTACAGCTGGAGGAGAAAGGGAGCGCCGGGAAACATATGGAGCTAAGTCCAGTGAGCAATGGAATAAAGTTTAATGAGAATTCCAATGGGTGTAAACAGAATAAAGGCATGGCGACCTCAGGCAAGACCCCACCCAGCTAGGCTTCTAACCAGTGAAAAGGAATTTGGAAAAGTTTAGGCATCCAGGGAAACCACCAAGAGCAGAACACTAGTGAAGATGTGATTGAACAAGGGGTCCGGGTTCCAGTCCCAGCAAGCAGCAGCACACGGCAGCTTCAGCTATGTGGCTCTGGCTTTAGAGTCAAAGGGTGAAGAAAGGATTGTGAAATCTCCCTCCAAGAGCAAGGAAGATCCCTGAGGCCAGGGATGTGTCAGGGATGTCCCTACACGGAGGCCCAGAGAGACCATTGTGGGATGCTCTGAAGGTGAAGCCCAAGGTTGGCTTGGAATCACCAGAATCAGGAGACCCAGCTAACAAAAGTTGCTAACAGAGTGAAACTAGCCCAAGGCAGAGAAGCGGGACAGTCAACAAAGCTGAAAGTGCTTTGACATCCAATATGGAGATGTAGAATTTGAAGTTTGCCCAGCTGGGTTTTTATTTTTTCCAGTCTTGCTTTGGTCCAGTATTTCCTTCCCACAAACCCTTCCCTCTCTTTTAGAATGGTCATGTATAGTCTGTGTCATTTTATGTTTGATGTGATCTGCTTTTTGATTTTGATTTTACTGGGGATTACAGTTAAGAGATCTCCATGAGTTGCTGCCTGGTACTTTCTGCTGGGGCAGACACTTGGCTGGTCTGCTCCAGTGAAGACACCATATCCTGATCCATCCTAGAGATCTCACTGCACTCAGAACAGTTGACCCAACAGTCTGAAGGCCTCCCAAGAGATCTACTACAGCCAGGGCAACAGATCAGTAGCTTCTCTGCCCCTGTGAAGAGCCCCCCACCCCCAGCAGAAGGCCCCATAGGTGATCTGCTACAGCCAGGGCTGCAGGCCTACCAGGAGACCTGAAGCAATCCAAGGTCAAAAGAGGCAGACTCCAGACAAGAACCAACACCAGACCAACAAACACCAGGGATATCCAGATGGTGAAAGGCAAGCACAAGACCATAAGCAACAGAAGTCAATATACATGGGCATCATCAGAACCCAGTTCTCCCTCCACAGCAAGCCCTGAATACAAAAACACACATGAAAGTCAGGAAGCTGACCTAAAATCCTATCTCATGAAGATAATAGAGTCCTTTAAGGAGGATATCAATAATTCGCTGAAAGAAATAAAGGAAAACACAGGTAAACAGGTGAAGGAATTAAAGTGATCCAAGACCTAAAAGTGGAAGTAGAAACAATAAAGAAAACACAGATGGAAGCAAACCTGGAAATGGAAAACCTAAGAAAGAGGTCAGGAATTACAGATGTAAGTATCACCAACAGAATACAAGAGACAAAAAAAGAGAATCTTACTTAGGTGTAGAAGATACCGTAGAAGAGATGGACACAACAGTCAAAGAAAATGTAAAATGCAAAAAGCTCCTGACCCAAAACATACAGGAAATCCAGGACACAATGAGAAGACCACACCTAAGGATAATAGGTATAGAAGAGAGTGAAGATTCCCAACTTAAAGGGCCAGTAAATATCTCCAACAAAATTATAGAAGAAAACATCCCTAACCTAAAGAAAGAGATGCCCATGAACATGCAAGAAACCTACAGAACTCCAAATAGACTGGACCAGAACAGAAATTCCTCCCATCACATAACAATCAAAACACCAAATGCACTAAACAAAGAAAGAATATTAATAGCAGTAAGGGAAAAAGGTCAAGTAACATATAAAGGCAGACCTATCAGAATTACACCAGACTTCTCACCAGAGACTATGAAAGCTAGAAGATCCTGGGCAGATGTCATACAGACCCTAAAAGAACACAGATGCCAGTCCAGGCTACTATATCCAGCAAAACTCTCAATTAACATAGACGGAGAAAACAAGACATTCCATGACAAAACCAAATTTACACATTATCTTTCCATAAAACCCCAGCTCTACAAAGGATAATAGGTGGAAAATACCAACACAAGGAGGGAAACTACACCCTAGAAAAAGCATGAAGGTAATGTTTCAACAAACCCAAAAGAAGATGGCTGCACAAACATAATTCCACCTCTAACAACAAAAATAACAGGAAGTAACAATCACTTTTCCTTAATATCTCTTAACATCAATGGATTCAATTCCCCAATAAAAAGATATAGACTAACAGACTGGATACGTAAACAGGACCCAACACTTTGCTGCACACAGGAAACCCATGTCAGTGACAAAGCCACTTCCTCAGAGTAAAAGATTGGAAAACAATTTTCCAAGTAAATGGTCCCAAGAAACAAGCCATTATTATATTGGATAAGATCCACTTTCAACCAAAAGTTGTAAAAAAAGATAATGAAGAACACTTCATACTAGTCAAAGGAAAACTCCACCTTTAATACAATTCTTCATGTCATGGTGACCCCCAACGATAAAGCCAAATTTGTGGCTACTTCTTAACTCTCATTTTGCCTCTATTAAGAATCTTAGCCAGGCCGTGGTGGCACACACCTTTAATCCCAGCACTTGGGAGGCAGAGGCAGGCGGATTTCTGAGTTCGAGGCCAGCCTGGTCTACAGAGTGAGTTCCAGGACAGCCAGGGCTACACTGAGAAACCCTGTCTTGAAAAACCAAAAAAAAAAAAAATTGTCATGTAAATACCTGCAGGATATCTGATATGTGACCCCTGCGAAGGGGTCTTCCATCACCCTTAAAAGGCCTCGAGGCCCAGAGGTTGAGAACCACACTGCCTTAAATGTTCCTGATTCAGCCACGGGCCAGAGGCAAACCTCAGAACTTACTGAAATGGTGTGCTCGGACTTCTCAAATCAAGATGGTGTCTGGAGAGTCCAGTAGGAACCCCCTCTTCCAAAACTGCAGTCATGGCTTCTTCCATACCCTTGCTGTTGCCAAACCTGCTCTCAAACCTGCTTCATCAAGCACCAGACAGAGCATCCCCCCCACCCCCACCTCACCCCCTAGGGCCTCAGACCACTCAAGCTATATCTGCTTTGTTTTCAACCATAACAAAGCAAAACCAGAGCCTCCCAACCTACCTCCAGTCATTGGATTCAAGTGCTTCACAGGGGAAGTAAAAGACTTCCTAATCTCATGCTTAAAAAAAATGCCAGCTATGCGCTCCCACAGGCGCCCAACCCCGGAGGCCGAGGGCCTCAGGGCTGTCTCACAGGCTCCCCAGCTGATCTACAATTCAATTCTCTTTTGTGCACAATCCCAGACACTGTCTAACAGTTCAGATCCAAGCTTTCAACCCCAAGGCTTTAGCCTCAGGCACTCCCTGAGCTCAGCTGGACATGCAGAGACCGAGGCAGACCGGAATCTAGGCCAGAGACCAACTGACTATGTTGCTTCATTTGCCTTGGACGGAGAAGGTGGATTTCTGATCTGACTTAGCATCGGTTGCCTTCTGGGTCCCAGCCACTGGATGGAAAGTCTGTGAGGGGTCAGAAGATGGTCCTCACAGAGCCATGAGGCCCTCACAGAACTTCATACAAAGCAGATTAAAGACAAAACACTCAAGGCAGCCATGATGTGAGTGGTGGGTGTTCTGGGTGTCAGGCTGGGTGGGTTGGCTCCAAGAAGATGCTGGGTCTGACTTGGGGTGTGGATGAATGATCTGTTGGTTTCCCCGAGACCTGTCCATGTGTTCACTGCTTTAAGCCCGAACCAGGCTCACCCCAGAGTGTCCACTATTCCTTTCTACAGTTAACTGTAACATAGATGAGTTGATTTTCATCAGTACGGAGGTACCTGGAAAATGGGACTATGTCTCTACTTATATAAGGGGTTCTATAAAATGTAAATATATATATCACATCCTAATGATTAGCCATGCTGTTGTTAAAAAAAAATAGAGATTTTTAAGACTTTAAAAATTCATTTACATCACAGTGTCAGGCCCCTCTTTTTCCCAGTACCCCCTCACACAGACCCTCTTCCCCTCTCCTCTGCGAAGGGGGAGCTCCCTCTGGGTATCCCCCACCCTCACCCCCACACATCAAGTCACTGAAGGACTAGGTGCATCCTCCCTCGCTGAGGCCAGACAAGGCAGCCCAGTTAGGGGAACAGATCCACAGGTAAGCAACAGAGTCAGGGACAGTGCTCATGCCAGTTGTTGGGAGACCCACATGAAAACCAAGCTTCATATCTGCAACATACATGCAGGTGGGGGGTGGGTATTGATAGTAAGGCTTATTGTCAAGACAAGAAGAACAATGTATAAAATGAAGTCCCCTCTCTGTATACCAATTGCACCCCACAAAATGGTCTTTACCGCAGGTAAAAAAAATCATGGTGGTAAATTGCAATTTTGCTTCTGGGCTAGGGGTGTCCTATGCTCAACAGACTGTGATGTCCTAGCATGCCGTTGTCCCCCTGGTGAATTAACATCTCTGTATGAGGGACCGAGACCATTGCTGTCTGCCCCGTTTCTGTTGAGAGAACCTTCGGGCTTCACGGCCAGCACAGGTGTCAATGGGTGGGTTCTGAGTACAGTGAGGCTCTGGTAGGCAAAGAGTTAGTAGGTTCACAGAGGCTAGCTCACGCACTCACAAGCCCCTCAGGGTGGAAAGCCTTGACAGTAATATGCCCTCCCATGGCTACTCATTCCAAACACACCGAAGGACAACTCCTATAAGCCTGCCCAGGAGTCCTGAGGCTTGTCCCAGTTGGCTTTGTATCGCTGTGATAGGCCCATGACCTAAAGTGACTTGGGGTGAGGAGGCAGGGGCTTGTCTGACTTACAAGGACACAGGTCCATCACAGCCCCATGGAGGGAAGTCGGCAGGAAGTTAAGGAAGGAACTGGAGAGAGCTCGGAAGGATACTGCATTCTGGCTCGCTCCTCAATATTCAACCAAAGACCACCAGCCCAGGGGTGGCACTGCCCACAATGAGCTGGGTCCTCACGCCCATCGTTAATCAAGACAAGGCCCTGCAGACCTGCCTGCCAGCCCATCTGATAGAAGCAATTCCTCAGTTGAAGTTCTTCCTCCCGTATGGCTCTAATTTGCGTCAGGTAGACAAGGTTATGAGGGTTGGCAGGAGGGCTTCCCTGAGGACTTGGGGTGCCCAGAACTATGCTTTCAAGGTGACTTCTTCTTTCTCATTCCACCAGGATGACTCAGACTAAAGTGGCCCTGACCCAGAACATTCCAGGATAGAGCAGTGGGTGACCCGTGGGTGAAAAGCTTACAGGACAAAAGTCACCAGACATCTGAGGAAGAAAGCTACCCGAAAAGAATGTCAACAAACTGGGAACCATGTGACCTCCAGCAGAAACCAGCACAGGCCAACTAAGGGTGTCAAAGAGGGACGGGCAGAGACACTTGACAGAGTGAGGAGGAAGGTATATATGCAAAGTAAGAGCGGAAGTCAGAGAAAGAACTAGAAATATCACATGTGAGATGCATAAAACAGATCACTGAGAAATAATAAAAACATGAGAAATCGCTCATTGAAAAAATAATAAGAACATGGACCCGTATTTTGGTGGGGTTTTCTTCTTTGTGGGGGGATAGGATATGAAAACACAGAATAATAAATTAGACTTCAAATTTTCATTTCTATTTAAATTTTTTTTTGAGATGGAGTCTCATGTAGTCCAGGCTGGTGTCAAATTCACTTTCTACCTGAGGCTGGCTTTGGACACCTGAGTCCCCCACCTCCATTTTCCAAGTCCTGACATTACAGATGCGGACCACTATACTTGGCTTTTTTTTTTTCTTTAAAAGATGCTGTTTATAGGACCCCTGTGCTCATTCACTCCCAGTTGAAATGAATAGGATCAAAATATACTGGATGACATTGTTAAAGAATTATTAATATTGTAAAAGATATGTTTAAACTATAGGAGGCCAAACACGTGATAGATAGATTACCACTGATTAGATTCAAGACAGGGAAGAAGCTGCTTAACTGGAAGAGTCCACCGCCCCCAGTGAGTGGACAAGATGGCCACATAAATGCACGAATTTGAAGTTAGACAGTGGGGCAGGCAAAGGCAGAAGAGTCAGCACCAGGATGGTAAGAACGCCAGGGAGCCAAGATGACAGAGGGTGAAGCTATTTGAATAAAACGGCATACTTTCCTCACAGCCTACAAAAATGAAGAGCCTCGGCCACTAGCAAGAAACGCAGGGGAAATATGTCTTACATTATGAGCTATCATAGACGAAGAGGAATTTCTAAATATCTCTAGGGATGAGAACCACAGTAGGGTCAATGTGACCTGAGCCTTTGTCGTCAATAGCAACCACAGATGTTTTTAAATTTTTATCTCTGTGTTTTGGGGTGGGTAGCGCATGTCCCCTCATGCATGTGGAGGTCAGAGGACAACTTTTGGGAGTCAGGTCTCTTCTTTCACCCCGTGGGTTCTAGGGATCAAGTTCAGGTGGCCAAGCTTAGCCACACATGCCTTAACCCACTGAGCCATCACACTGGCCCAGAAACTACAGATATTTTTACTGAGATTATTGTAAATGTCTCAAAATGAGGTTTGAACTCATGAGAGCTTCAAAATTATGATTGCTGTTCGATTCTGTTGGTGCTTGTTATAGAATGAATTAACAAGTATGACTATTACCACTTTCTCATTTGGGCAGATATAGTAGGGGTTTGAGACAGACGCTCACTATGCAGTCTAGGCTAGCCTTTACTATGTAGTCTAAGCTAGACTCTCAACATGGCCCAGGTGAATCTTGAACTTGTGACCTTTGCCTCAGCCTCCCAAGCATGACACTTACGGGCGTGCCTCGCCAGCCTCAGAGCTACTACCTAAAAGCCATTTTATAATACCTTCAGTAAGTCTGTGCATTTTATACACTTAACACTTTTCTCAGAAAAGATACATTTCAAGGCCTTACCCCAATGGCCCAGGGTGCACATGTGCACATGATCACACACTCAGAGGATCTAAAGTCAGCCTCCACCTGGTCCTTCTTTCCTATGTTGCCTTATGGATACAAACTTGCCTTTCTCTTTGCTGTGATACAAAGTTGCCTTTCTCTTCCCTGTGAATTCTAACAGGGCACAATGGCATCATATTTCCTTGGGTCCTCAGTGCCTAGAACACATCTCCGCACCAACTGAGTCATCACCTATAGATGGGCCTATTATGTGTAAAGCTTGGGTCCTACTGGGTGAGACAGATGATTGAAGTGAATCAGACAGAAGCGGTGAATTCGTTCATTAGCTAGGCTCTTTCACTCATCAGTTTCTTCAGAGAACCAGGGCTGCCCACTGTGCACTGCCGCAGCCAGCTCTGCGGACCACCAGGAGCACGGAGAAGGAGGACCTGGACCTCACTCCCAGAGAAGTCCTCTCTTGCCCGTGGACAGAAGCAAATTGTTTCTGAACGGGACAATGAATCAGTCTACTTGTTCTGGCAAAGCAGGTGAGAGAGAAACCTACTCACATTTCTACCCATCAGCTCGTTCTATAAAGGGCACCAAGAGAGAGGATATACAGGGCTCTAAAATGTAGAAAAGAATGTTCTTTTCTTTGATTGTTGTGGCTGAACCTCATTATGTAGCCCAGGCTAGCCTCAAACTCACAGAGAGATCTCCCTCCTTCTCCCTCCAATGCCAAGACTGCTTTCATTTTATGTGGAATGGGATTATATGCACTGAGGCTGGTTCTTAGCTCATTTATAGTCAAGGATGACCTTGAATACTCCTGAGGGCTGGAATTTGAGGACAAGTTTCGCCATTCTGAGTTTGTGCGGTGCTAGGGACCAAACCCTTGACTTTGTCATGCTAGACGGGTTCTCTACTAATGGAGCGACACCCTCAGCTTATCTTCTAAAGAAGACAGACTATGAGGTTCTCCCAAAGACAGTTTACCTTGATGTAGTTACTGGTCTAACCTATCAAGCCTTGAGGAGAGGGGGGCCCTCCATGGTCCCAGGTGTTTCAGGGACTCCTGTGGTCATGGAATGGATGGTTGCCCTCTCTGGAGTTCCTGTTCTGGTTCAAACTCTATGATGTCATCAGCTGGTTACGGTGGCTAAGGGGACCTAGATACTTTGGGACTCCTTTTCTTTATAAGAGATCGGAACTAGGCAAGAAGGCTGGATAACCTCCTCGAGCCTGCTCCCATGTGCTGAGAGACCATGGCGGTACAGCAGGCTACACCTGTGGGCCAGATCACCAATCCCAAAAGGATGCTGCAGACTCAGAGGGCAGTGGGATAGAGAGCTGAGGGTGTGGTACCCAGGAAGATCTGAGGAGAAGTTACAAGGACAGCTAGGTTCCCAGCTAATTAAGAGGAAACCTAGTGAGGTGGGGAGATGGTTCAGCAGTTAGAGCACTGGCTGCTCTTCTAGAGGACACAGATTAATTCCAAGCAACTACATGGTGGCTCACAGCTGTCTGTAACTCCTGTTTCAGGGGAATCCTACTCCATCACATCTGCAGGCAAAGCACCAATGTGCGTAAAATAAGAATAAATATATTAGAAAAAAAAACATTCAACCTAGTGAGATTTCTTCAGGGCCCAGTAAAGTTGGGAGATGAACCATCAGGAGGCAGACACTGGAGAACTGACACAGTTCCAGGGCAACCTTGACTATCTCAAAAAGACTACAGGAAGTGCCCATGAGAGAGCTCAGCCATTAGGAGTGCTTACCACCAATCTGAACCTGAGTTTAGTCCCAGGACCTACATGGTAGAAGAGAGAACCGAGAACTGATTTCAGAAAGATGCCCTCCAACCTGCGCGCACGCACGCACGCATGCACACACACACACACACACACACACACATACGCACGCATGCACGCACACACGCACGCACATGCACATACATACACACATATTTATATATACATGCATACACACAAATAAAAATTTGAAAACCAAAGGAAAGATAGCTCTGGCTAAGAGCAGTGGCTGTCCCTGCATAGAACACAGATTTCATTCCCAGTACCCACATGGCAGCTTGCAAACATCTTTAAGTCCAGATTCAGGGAATCTGATGCTCTCTTCTGGCCCTTTGGGTACCAGGCATGTACACAGTGCACAGACACACGTGTGCAAAACATTCATATACAGAATATAAAAATAACTTTCTTTAAGAAGGAAGGGAAATAGGGGGGAAAGGAAGAGACTTCCCCAAAGAAACATTATATCCAAATATAAAAAATAAATTTAACAGGTTGGGCAGTGGTGGTGCATCCCAGCACTTGGGAGGCTGAGGCAGGTGAATTTCTGAGTTCAAGGCCAGCCTGGTCTACAGAGTGAGTTCCAGGACAGCCAGGGCTATACAGAGAAACCCTGTCTCAAAAAAACCCAAAAGAACAATAAATAAATAAATAGATAGATAGATAGATAGATAGATAGATAGATAGATAGATAAACAAATCCTATAACCTTTCTCTAGAGAGTCATAGATTTGAAACCCAGAAAAGGTTGATAGCGCCATCTAGGGCCTGTCCACAGACCTACATGTTGACTGACCGGCTGTCCCTTCAGCTCCCTCCTCTGGTCTTAGTCCTGGCTATTTGCTTCACTCTCTCCTCTCTCTCTCTCCTCTCTCTCTAGGACCCGCCTCCCTGGTTCTGTCTGCCACCACAGACTGCCTCAGCACCACCCTCAGCACTGGGAGCCATCCTCTCAGGAGGGGGCGCCCAGCAACAACACGGGGTTGACACACTGTGTCAAGATCAACCTGGACTGTGCAATATTCCCCTCGCTTTGTTTCCCATGAGAATGAGCTGCCATTTTCTCACCCCACCCCCACCCCAGGAAAACTCCTTAGAAAGCTTTATTTTAAAAACCATATTCCTTGCCAGGCGGTGGTGGCGCACTCCAGCACTTGGGAGGCAGAGGCAGGCGGATTTCTGAGTTCAAGGCCAGCCTGGTCTACAGAGTGAGTTCTAGGACAGCCAGGGCTACACAGAGAAACACTGTCTTGAAAAAACCAAATCCAATTAAAAAAAAAATGTTCCTCCTCAGTCAGTATTTAAACAAGGTGACACAGTCCTGGGTTCCTTCTGACAAAAAAGGATACATCCAGACTGTTGGTGGTGGCACATGCCTTTAATCTTAGTGCTCCGGAGGCAGAGGCAGGAGGATCTCTGTGAGTATTAGGACAGCTTGGTCTACAGAATGAGTTTCAGGACAGCCAGGACTACACAGAAAACTTGTCTCAAAAAAAAAAAAAAAAAACAAAAAACAAAAAACAAAAAACAAAAAACAAAACAAACAAAAGACAAAATTAAAAAAAAAAAGAAACATCTGGCTTCCAATCTCCCAAACTGGACGAGGAGGCCACAGAGTCAGGGGAGGAGCCAGGCATTTCAGGGATGAGCTGGGAGCAAAGGGAGAGGGATGGCTCCTGGAGAAAGAGTGGGGACACATCGGCTCCAGATAGTTCCGGTAGGTAGGGTTGGGGAACACTGGGGGACGGGAGGGCCTGCTTCAGGGAGAAAGAGAGCGCAGAGGAGAAAGGACTCAGGCTGGCGGATAGGAAAGTGCTGTCTCCTGACATCAGGGCCGAGTCAGCCACAGATGAGGATTCCTGCCCGGTGTGCTTGGTGTGCCTGCAATTCTAACGGTGGGGAGAGGAGCCAGGAGGAGGCCTGGGCCTTGCTGGACAGTCAGCCTAGCCTAACCAGTGGGCCCCAGATCCCACTGAAGGACCCTAAGGACATAGATGGCATTTCTGAGGGCGACAGAGGGGTTGTCCTCTGGCCTCCATGCACATGTACAAAACACACATACAGACACACACACACACACACAAATACACACACACGCACATGAATATACACTTACATGCGTATGTACACAAATATACACATGTACACATGAACACATATCCACATGTGCACACACACACACCTACACTCACACCTATATATGAATATACATCTGCGTGTGCACACACACAAATACACACATGAACACACATATACATGTATGCACATACAAATACACACATGAACACACATCTACATGTACACACACACAAATACACACTTGAACGCACATATACATATGCACATACACAAATACACACATGAACACACATCTACATGTATGTATACATGCACTCACACCTGCACATGGCCACGTGTACATGTACACATACTCACACATACAACTTCCAGCTGACACCAGTTCAAGAGCAAGCACTGTCAGGTCACATGGTCACTGCTCAGTCTTGGGAAGCCCCTCACTTCAATCACGTGAAATTTGGATACTCGTTTCCGTAGATCTTCTGTGAGCAGGAAGTCTGGACTGGACTCTACAGATCCCTTATTCTCAGGACTTGACAGAACACGGAGATGGTAGCAAGCCTCTCGGGAGAAAGCTCAATACCTCACGCCAAGGTTCCTGGACACCCAAGTTTCTTTTATTCATGGACTGTATTCCTATACCTAACAGTCCTTGAAACAAATGCAGACAACAGTGACACCTATCGCGTTACATGAATGAAAAACTACCTTGAATGGTGTCCCACCCCACAGTACACACAAGGGGGATGACACCCCAGGTGCTCAGAGTGCCCTGAAGTGGGTGAGATTCCTCCTGGCTCCAGGGCAGTGCGTTCCGCCACATTTGGAGATGCAGGTGCCAAAGCCCTTGCTCCTCCGACCCCCACCCCGGTGCCTATGAAGCCAACAAGACAAGTGAGGCCGTGTTAACCGAGATTCCCTAGTTCACTAAGCCTGCCTCCCTCTCCAGGGTTCAGGCCCAGTTTCCCACCAGAGGTAGTGTAATGCCTGAAAGGGGCACCCCAGCAACCCTGAGTCCTGATGCTATAAGCTCACGGCCCAAGTGAAAGACTTGCCAAAAGGGATCTTTGGGGCCAGGTCCTTTGATTTTGAAAGTCAGCCCATCTTTGGCTAAAATGTGCCAAACAGAGGTGTTGCTGGTAGTCACTGCCAAGCCAGCACCAGGATGCTTGGAGGACGGAGAGAGGAAGGCCAGCCAGGAGGCCGTCCGGTTGTCCCTGGTCATCACCCGGCTGGGCCACCTAGTTGTCCTTCCGTGGCTGCTGCAACCTCTTGGCTACAGCTGTGATCAGAGCTGCGCCCTTCCCACTGCCGTCTTCTGACAACATGAACGTCACGTCGCACTGAGGGGCCAGCTCTTTCACTGTCTCCTGCAGTATCCGGGAGAAGCTGGGACAAAGAGGAAGATGGGACGTCAGCCCTTGTAGTGAGGTTGGTGGACTCTATCGTGGTGACCAAGTTTTCCTCCCCAGCCTAGGTGAAAACTCCACTCCCGTGAGTCAAGTGTGGTGCCAGCTGTAGGATTCTCTCAGGACCAAACTAAGGGTCCCACTGCTGATAGAAGAGAACTAATACTGTGCATCCACATATGTACATAGATACACATAAGTACAAAATCGATGTAAAGATACTTAAATGGCTATATTTGTAAAAACCAAACCCCAAAATGTGTGTCACCTAAGGGACAAAGAAAAGAAGCTGTAAGTCAGAGATCAGCACCACAGGAATTTTAAAATCTTATTCCTCATCTCTTGTCACCAAAATAAGATGAGAAACATTGAACAAAATAATAGCTTCTACTGGGAGGTGGTGGCACACAGCTTTAATCCCAGCACTGGGGAGGCAGAGGCAAGTGGATCTCTGTGAGTTCGAGTCTAGCCTGGTCTACAAAGTGAGCTCCGGGACAGCCAGGACTATATAGAGAAACTCTCTTAACCTTCCCTTCCAGCTGCCTTCCCCCACTTGCCGCCAAAACAAGTAACAGCTTTTGTTACTGAAGCTAATAAACTTAAGCCCGCTGTGAAGATGAGGAGTCTGTGTGGGTCCAGCCGGGGCCACCCACTTGCCTGCCCTTTTTGTCCTGGTTCCCACGCCCATCTTGGGGACTCACTGTGGGTGCAGCTTGTATAGTGTGCCGTCCACGCCCACGGTGACCTTGAAGTGCTGGAGGCCCTGGTCCTCTCTCCTCTTCTCTACGATGGCAGCCATGCCGGCGCCGCACATCTGGGCAGCCCTCCGGGACACAGCCCCGCACACCTCCTTCACCACGATGCTGTCTTCGCATGTGCTGTCCAGGCCCAGCTGCTGCAGGATCCTCCTGACCTGCAGGAGGGCCAGCCGGTCACTGTGGATGAGCCGGACAGAATATCAGCTGCTGCTTCCAGCCCCTGGACCGGAAGTCCTGTGATCCAGAGTCTTGTCACCTGGCTGTGCCTTAGCCTAATGGACTGTGGCAATGGCTGGGGCTGCAGAAAGTCAGAGACACAGGAAAAGTCCCCCACCCTAGGAAGTCCTATTGCCTTTAAAGAGCACGATGTAAAAGCACACTCTTGCCTGTCTCTCACTAAGAGCTAATATTAGGGTCGTCAATACCAGATGCCCATTTCCCCAGAGTCTGAGGTTCAAGGTACAAGGGATATCTAACCTCTTAAAGTCTCAACGGCAGCTTAGCACTCCCCTGTAGTACTCTTTCCACAGTCTGGAAGCCAATTTAACCTCCTGTTTCTATTTCTATGGTTTTGGGTTTTGTTTCTTGCTATGTAGCCTCTGGCTGGCCCGGCATCCACTCTGCAGTCAGTCTCAAAGTCATGATACTCTACCTGCTTCTACGTCCCCAGTGCTGGCATTAGATGTGTGTACTGTCAACACAGTAGAATATATGCTCTTTGAAGATAAAAGCACGTTCTCAGCAGCAAGCTGCACAGGGATATTCAATGATCAAGTGACTAAAGTAATACATGGTGGGGGGGGCGGACTGGAGAGATGGCTCAGAGGTTAGGAGCACTGACTGCTCTTCCAGAGGTCCTGAGTTCAAATCCCAGCAACCACATGGTGGCTCAGGGCCATCTATATGATGCCCTCTTCTGTCTGAAGACACTGGCAGTGTACTCCCATACATAAAATAAAATAGATCTTTAAACAACACCAAAGAAATATATGGCATATGATGAGACCTTGATCCAGGGACCCTTAATCCAGGGACACACAACTGGTCAAGGCACAGAGAGAATAGAGATCGCTGGGTGGTGATCCCTAATAGGGACATATGGGTCACATCCTCTCCTCCCAGGGTTTAGGTGTCATCTCAGAGAAGGAGGCAGAAAGAACCAGAGGTAGTGGGTGACTACTACACCGAAACTGGACATTGAGCTGGGGAGATGGTTCAGCGGTTAAGAACACTGACTGTTCTTCCAGAGGTCCTGAGTTCAATTCCCAGCAACCACATGGTGGCTCACAAGCTTCTGTAATGGGATCTGATGCCCTCTTCTGGTGTGTCTGAGGAGAGCAATGGTGTACTCAGATAAGTAAAAATAAATAGAACTTAAAAAGAAAACCAGACACGACAAGATAGCTGCACACATAACTCAGAGCGGCGGCGGTGACTGCGCGCATGCGCCACCCGAGAAAGGCTTAGCCCACAGCCTGGAGGGCAGAGGAGGCCACAGAGCTCCCTGGCTGAGGAGCTGCGGGCCGTTGATGGCTGCTGAAGGAGGAGCCCGCTTGAGAGAGCGCTCTTCAGGGATGGGGGCCCTGGGAGGCTGCCCGTGCTCCCGCACATGGCCATGACCATACAGGCAGGGTGAGACCCACCCCGTGGGTTTTCTTTAAAAGAATTCATGAAACTGGGGAGGGAATAGTGTGGGAGGGGGTGAGGTAGGAACTGGTGGGGAGGAATGGGGTGGGTTTGATCAAAATAAATTACATGTATATATGAAAAACTCAAAAAAAAATAGGTTTTTTTTTTAAAAAAGAATGGGAACCAGCCAGGTGGTGGTGGCGCACACCTTTGATCCCAGAACTTGGGAGGCAGAGGCAGGCAGATCTCTGAGTTCGAGACCAGCCTGGTCTAGAGAGTGAGTTCCAGGGCAGCCAGGGCTACACAGAGAGAAAAACAAAAACAAAACGATGAAAAAGAATGGGAACCTGCTAGAATCATGAACGTATACAGAGAAAGGGCACTGTGGGACAAGCTGGCATCAAGTCTACACCCCAGTTAAGGCACAGTGAGCCGGTAACAAGTGAAGACAACCTGCTCTGAGCGCTGAGCCTCAGGCCAAGGCCTGTGAAGTGGCATGCTTGATGAACCCTCAAAAGAACGGCTGACAAGCCACCCTGGAGGCGGGGTCACCGTGGGCCAGCCAGGGACAGAATGACCACGAATCTGCAGCCCCTGGAGGTGAAGCCATTTTATGTCATGGCTGCAGAGACCAGGGGGATAAAGCACTGAGTGCTGTTTGTCTTGGGCTGAATGCATTTGTATGGGTTCTCTCTCTCTCTCTCTCTCTCTCTCTCTCTCTCTCTCTCTCTCTCTCTCTCTCTCTCCTCTCAGATTTATTTATTTATTATATGTAAGTACACTGTAGTTGTCTTCAGACACACCAGAAGAGGGTGTCAGATCCCATTACAGATGGTTGTGAGCCACCATGTGGTTTCTGGGATTTGAACTCAGGACCTCTGGAAGAACAGTCAGTGCTCTTAACCTCTGAGTCATCTCCTCAGTCCGAGGGTTTTATTTTTTGTCTCAGTGAGTGTGTTTTAATGTTGGTCACTGCCTAGGAAGGCGGAAGGACAGACAGCTCCTGAGACACTGGTCAGATCATAGGAAGGACAGACAGCTCCTGAGACACTGGTCAGATCATAGGAAGGACAGACAGCTCCTGAGACACTGGTCAGATCATAGGAAGGACAGACAGCTCCTGAGACACTGGTCAGATCATAGGAAGGACAGACAGCTCCTGAGACACTGACTGGTTGGGTCACAGACACTTCTTATTTTCTTCCTTTCACTTACTTTTAAATTTTTATGTATCCTGTGATGCTAGGAATGGAACTCAGAGTGTCCTTCATGCCAGGCAAGCCCTCCACCAACAGAGAAAGTGAACTCTTGCCCCCCTCCCTTCTCCTCTCCCTCCCTCCAGGATCTTCCTTTGAAGCCTAGACTGGCCTCAAACTCTGAATCTCCTGCCTCAGCTGAGTGCTGAGATACAAGCAACCACCATGCTAGGCTTCTAGAAACGACTTGCTTGAGCTGAGGGGACACAGAACACAGACACAGGTGAGTCAGGCCGACTGAGGGAGAAGCTGTTCTCAGAGGATCCCACTGTTATACCTGCCCCTTAGCAGGCCAGACCACCGGTGACTCCTCCTCCTCCCCCCTCCTCTTCTTTTTAAAGGTTTATTATTTTCGTTTTATGTGTCTGAGTGTTTTGCTTGCACTGTGTGAGTGGCTATCACCCACAGAAGCCAGAAGAGGGCTGGCTGGGATTGGAGTTCCAGGCAGTTGTGAGCGGCCACAAGGATGCTGGGAACCGAACCCAGTTCCTCTGTAAGGTCAGCCACTGCTCTTAACCCCTGAGCCCTGTCTTTCTAGACCCCAATTTTACAGTGATATTACCGTCTACGGCCAGCTCTCCAGACAGGAAGAACCTACGGGAGCTCCTTTGTGAGTGCCCTGATTTCACTGGTAATGCGAGCACATTGATGTATTGGTTTTCTTGTGTTGTTTGTTTAATTGTAGCTTTGGAATAAAGTCTTGTTATACAGTCCTGGCCTGCCTAGCTCTCCCTGTGTAGCCCAAAGGAATCCCCCTGTTTCTGCCTCTCCAGGGCTTAGATGAGAGGTGTGTACCACTATACCTGGCTTGCTCTCTCTTTATGTCCATTACTGACACCAGGAGGGCTTTTTCACTCAAAACCATCTAATCAGAAAGACTAATAAAGTTCAGTGATTGAGCACAGATCGAGAAGAACCAGCATATCTTCGTAGCTGGTGGCAGCAGAAATACAAAGCACTAGTTTGTTTGTTTGCTTGTTTTTGTTTGTTTGTTTGTTCTTTTGGACAGGGTCTCAGATAGCCCAGGCTGCCCTAGAACTCATTATATGACCAAACATGACCTTAAACTTCTCTTTCTTTGTCTCCTTGTACTAAGGTTACATGTGTGCACCACCAGACCTGGCTTATGCTGTTCTGGGGATGTGAGCCATGGGCTTTGTGCGTACCAGGGGATCCTACCAACTGAGCCACACCCCAGCCTCAGAAGCTGCTTTCCATAAAAACAGTGTACCCTCAGGGAAGCACTCCATTTGTCAAATGCTTCTACTCCTAAGTAAATAATTCATAAAATGCAAATGACTGTGTGCAAAAAGAGTAACTATTATTGTGTTTCCTCAGAATAACAAAAATTCATAAATTATAACCTTGGCATCGCATACTAAGGGGAGGTTTAGTAAATTATAGTATAGTAAGAGGAAAGTTCTATGCAGTATTTCAAAATGATCATTACACTAGCAAGCTGATAAAGGAAAGTTTGCTTCCAAGAAATAGTCTAACCAACTAATGCTGGCAACGCAAGATTGCCGCCATGCGCTTTGATGAACAGTGACAACATAGAAGAAGGACAGACAGACGGAAATTCGACACTGAAACTGATCAGGGGTCCAGGGTGAATGTAAGATTTCCAGAAGATTTAAGAGACAAGGGAGAGAACGGAGTGTTGTCATAGCATCCAAGTCTGGAATACAGGAAAGTCGAAGGGCAAAACAGGGTTTCCTCAGCAGCTGTGCAGTTAGGGAAAGCAAGGAAGAGGGCGTCTGCAGAGTGAAACGTACTTTAGACACGCCAATCAAACAGAAGGGCCCTGCGTGCCTACTAACGCATCCCAACAACTGCACTGCTGTGCTTGTGTTTCTCTGGCAGTTCAAGAAACAACTCAGAGAAGGCGTTTCTGACATTTTAGGGTTAACATTAGCTATTTGGGGTGTGATAATGGTAGTTGGTCATGATTTCTTTTAAATATTCTATTTATTTCTTTAAAGGTTTATTTATTTAATGTGTATGAGTACACTGTAGCTCTCTTCAGACACACCAGAAGAGGGAATCGGATCCCATTACAGATGGTTGTGAGCCACCATGTGATTGCTGGGATTTGAACTCAGGACCTCTGGAAGAGCAGTCAGTGCTCTTAACTGCTGAGCCATCTCTCCAGCCCCTGGTTATGATTTTTTTTTTTAAAAAGAGCTCCTACTTTAGAGCTGCATCTTGAAATATTCATAAATGAGCTGCCGTAGGGTGTGGGCTCTGTCTCAGATGAAGCTGGCCAGCGGCAGGGGCCCCGGGACTGCGGGACAGTCACAGTCTGGTGAGGAGCTGCCCTCTGTGAGAGCAGCCATGGGACACTGGGTCTGTCTCTCCGCTCGCTGCTCTACTTACGAAGCGGTTTAAAGTCCTCCATATTGAATATAGTAAAGCAAGAAGCAGACGCAGGGCAAAGTGCAGACACTGGGACTTGGGAGGCAGAGGCAGGCCTCAGCTGCACTGCGACTTTAGCCACCTGGGCTATGTCAGACCCTTTCTAAAAACAAACAAACAGCCTAGCATTGTAAGTGAAAATCTCTATGACTAAACACTGGATACATAATATGTAAATTGCATGTAATATGGTATGTATCAAATAAGCTTACATACATTAAAGAACTCAAGAGGGGACAAAACACGCAGAATTCAAAGTAGCTGTATGTGGTAACAAGCATATGAGTGATTCCCCTTTCCAGATATGTCTTTGCCACGGGTACACCATCTTTTCAATATAGAGGCGGGATAACATTTAGCCTAAGTTCATTCCTGTGCTGCCCTTCTGGAACCTTGGTAGAGAATCCAGTCCTTTCAGTTAAGTGGCCCGGGGCTAATCTATCCCCAGGCAGGGTGCTGTCCTCTGGGCTGGGATTGGATGCAGGTGGAGAGACAGTGGCGTGGCCGTGAGTGACCGCCATGCTACCGGCATCTTCCTACCCACCCTCTCTGTTTCTCCATGAAGATACCAGGGATCGAACCCAGGGCTTCACGCCTGCTAAGCGAGCACCCTACCCACTGAGCCACATTGCCAGTCTTGCTTTCATCACCCAATCTCCAATCTCCCCGCCCCCCTGTAGGGAAGAGCAGCCATCCCCTGCCCCCAGCATCCCAAATGGAGCAAGTAAGTTTGGTCATACGTCACCTTTCAATCTGGGACAGGAATTTGGTTTCAAAGATACCCCTGGTCCGGAGTCGCTCTGAAATCTGCCCTCGGAAGAGGAGGCCCTGCCGGGTGAGGTCGATCAGGATCCGCCTCACAATCTCCCCCAGGTACATCCCACTGGTCATTTTCTCATATCTGTGCGGGGAAGAGGGGATGAGACCCGTGAGGCGAGCAAGTGCTCTTTGAGGATGCCGGTCTGGGTGTGGGAAGCAAGCCCCTGCACCTGAAGCTCACGGTTCACAGGAGGCTCTCTCTGCAGCTGTCAAATAAACCTACTACAGAGAAGAGGGTGAAGTGAGAGAGGTGGGCCTCAGAGCGACCTGGGAGCCAAGCCCAGCTTCCCACATCCCATTACATGGCATGAGCCCCTACTGTAAGCTCCCTCTGTACACTGAGAGCAGAACAGGATTCTAAGGAGGCAGGGTCACCCCGTGCCTGGCCACAGCGCCAACTCTCTCTCAGCCTGGTGCTACCTGCCTGAGCTGCTCAGTGTCTCGTCCACTTGGGTTTTGGTTTTGCTTTTAGACACCAGGACATCAATTTTGCCTTGGAAGACATCTGCCCACCAGTGATCACAACAAGCTACTCAAGAGATGCTAAAATAATTGAATCCTTTTCCCTTTCCACCGTGCTCCATAAGGATTTGCAGTGAGAGAGGAAGGGGCTTCGGAGGCGGCCTGCGCTGGGAAGGCTCAGCACGCGGGAACGTGCAATCCCGCTGTCACTGTGCTGTGCTGTGCTGTGTGTGCTGTGTGTTGTGCTGTGTGTGCTGTGCTGTGTTGTGCTGTGCTGTGCTGTGCTGTCACTATGCTATGCTGTGCTGTGCTATGCTGTGCTGTGCTGTGCTGTGCTGTGCTGGGCTGTGCTGTGCTGGGTTGTGCTGGGCTGTGCTGTGCTGTGCTGTCACTGTGCTGTGCTGTGCTGCCACTGTGCTGTGCTGTCACTGTGCTGTGCTGTGCTGTCACTGTGCTGTGCTGTGCTGTCACTGTGCTGTGCTGTGCTGCCACTGTGCTGTGCTGTCACTGTGCTGTGCTGTGCTGTCACTGTGCTGTGCTGTGCTGCCACTGTGCTGTGCTGTCACTGTGCTGTGCTGTGCTCTGCTGTGCTGTGCTGTGCTGCCACTGTGCTGTGCTGTCACTGTGCTGTGCTGTGCTGTCACTGTGCTGTGCTGTGCTGCCACTGTGCTGTGCTGTCACTGTGCTGTGCTGTGCTGTCACTGTGCTGTGCTGTGCTGCCACTGTGCTGTGCTGTCACTGTGCTGTGCTGTGCTGCCACTGTGCTGTGCTGTCACTGTGCTGTGCTGTGCTGTCACTGTGCTGTGCTGTGCTGTCACTGTGCTGTGCTGTGCTGCCACTGTGCTGTGCTGTCACTGTGCTGTGCTGTGCTGTCACTGTGCTGTGCTGTGCTGCCACTGTGCTGTGCTGTCACTGTGCTGTGCTGTGCTGTGCTCTGCTGTGCTGTGCTGTGCTGCCACTGTGCTGTGCTGTCACTGTGCTGTGCTGTGCTGTCACTGTGCTGTGCTGTGCTGCCACTGTGCTGTGCTGTCACTGTGCTGTGCTGTGCTGTCACTGTGCTGTGCTGTGCTGTCACTGTGCTGTGCTGTGCTGTGCTGCCACTGTGCTGTGCTGTCACTGTGCTGTGCTGTGCTGTCACTGTGCTGTGCTGTGCTGTGCTGTCACTGTGCTGTGCTGCCACTGTGCTGTGCTGTCACTGTGCTGTGCTGTGCTGTGCTGTCACTGTGCTGTGCTGTGGAGCCGAACTCCCGCCAGCCTGAGGTGAATGGAAACGCAAGTTCTGTCATCTGAACACCGGTCTCACACCCACAGCTGTGCAAGGAACGAACAGGAAAACACTGCCACACAGCATTATGGAAGGTGGCTTCGTCAGGTCCAAAGGGATCTTGGGACCAATGGCTAACCGTGGCGCCCACTCGTGCACCAAAGCGTGTGCTGGCCTCCTGGCCCATCTCAGCCTGTAGCCCACGGACTTGCCTTTCCCCAGCTTTTGATCCCCATATAACCCGGCCATCTGGCCACGCACTCTCTCCTCTCAGGCCCAGTTCACCCTGCTGGCCGTGGTTAGTCTATTATTTTCTCTCCCTGCTCTGGACTCTTCCAGATGTTTCTGGTTGTTCTCCCTTCATGTCTACGATAACCCCCTCCTCACCCCCACCAACCTCCCCCCACCCCACCAACCTCCCCCCACCCCACCAACCTCCCCCCACCCAGCCCGCATGTCCACATTTCATTCAAAATTCCAGTCCCGCTCCATTACACTCTCAGTCCAGAAACACGAGCCACAGGGCCAGAGTCACTCCTGAGGCCTCATCTGCCAGCTTCACACCAAGCCAGCCCTCTCTTCCAGTGAGAGTCAGAATGCAGGTGGGAATCTGCCGTAAGGTGTCTAGAAGCCGCTCATTATCTTCGGCCTTTTGAGAAGTTAGTAACTGCAGTGTATCTTACAAAGGCTTGTGGCTGTGTTAGGATGTGACACCGTGTCCAGGTCAGCCTTCCCATCCGTCCCGGGGACTACTTTCCCGCCCCTTAGAATTCACTGGCCTTAAAAGGCCAAGGGCCTAGTCAAAACCCATGTTACGGCCGGCTAGGTCACCACACCTCTGCTCTGTGGTACCTGGGCACTCTGCAAGCAGACATTCTGACAGCTTCTGCCTGGCTTCCAGAGCCCATGAGCCTTCAAAGTACCTTGTGGTAATTAGAAAAGGGACCCCTCCCTCTCCTGTCAGAAATCAAGGTGGCTTCTTTTATTCCCCGTCCTGGCATCTGGTACAGAGATGTAAGAAGCACAGAGAAAGCTGCCAGGCTGGTGCCACCAGAGCAGACCTGCTCCGTGGGTTTGGAGAGAAGGCATCTGCTGAGGCACAGAGCTGTGCACTGTGTACTCAGATGCTGGTTGCTGTGCCCGGGGATCTGGTGGCAGTCCTGATGTTGGCACTGGCCTGTTATTTATAGCATCTCCCGTCTCAGTGATGTGTAAAAATTCTTTTCCATCACCTCTGGTGGGTTAATAAAGAGCTTATCAGCCCATAGCTGGGCAGGAGAGCACAGAGCGGGACATCTGACCCCAGTCAGGGGATTCCAAGTGAAAGAGAAGAGAAGAGGAGGAAGAGGAGAAGGTCATCACGTGAGTCGTCGTGAGGACACACGTGGAACAGAGCGAGCCAGGGGAGACTCCGAGTAAAAGACCACGGGGCTGGGAAGTAAGCAGCCAATGATGTGAGACCAGATGAGCATCTGCCCAGCATGCGGCTTGGTAATCAATAGATCAGGTCTCGCTCCGGGCCATTTATTTGGGAGCTAAAGGGGGATAGAGCAGGCATAGAAATGCCCTGGAGTTACTTGGAAGGAAGGGGGTTGAACAAAAGCCCACAGGATCACATCTACATGCAATCCCTTCACACATGAAACACGCACCTCCCATGGGATCACATCTACATGTAATCCCTTCACATACAACATACAGACTCACGGGATCATGTCCACACATGACACACCCCACAGGATCATGTCTACATACAACCCCTTCACACATGACAGACACACACACACACACACACACACACACACACACGCGCGCGCGGGATCACGTCCACACATTCCCTTCACACACGACACACCCCGTCTGGCCTTCTCACCTCTGCTTGCCGGCGTTCAGGGAGCCCTCATCCACCTCCTTGTCGTACTGGGTGCGAATGTCATCGATGCAGCCGTTGTCGCCAAACCCACCCCACTCCGTGTTGATGCACATCCGGCCTTCGTCCCCGTCCACCAGCTCGATGTTCCTCATTTCCTCCATGTAGCACACGTTGCTTCCTGTCCCTGGAAGGAATCATGAAGGGACTTCAGTCCTCACAGGTGACACTAGGTCTAACACAGGCTGATGAGTGCCAGGAGCAAGTTGGTGTCTGAGGTCCGAGACAGAGCTTGGACGGGGTTCCAGCTTTCCATTCAGCTGGCCGGTCTTGAACAAGTGCCCTATGGAGTTGTTAAAAGGGAAAAACATGGTGACATCTGTGTATTCTACCTGTCAAGTAGGCAATGAATGATTCTCGCCACCACCACCACCACCACCACCACCACCACCACCACCATCATCACCATCATTATCATCATCATCTTCCCCGCTACCCTCATCATACCCATCGTCATCAGAGTCATCATTGACATCACTGTAAGCAGCAGCAGCAGCAGCAGCATCTCCATCCTTCCTATCATCATCGTCAATCATCAGCATCCCCAGCCTCAGCATCCCCAGCCTCAGCATCCTCGCAGCAGTAGCATCATCACCCTCATTACCATTACCATCGTGTCCCTCTTGCCTATCGCCATGATTACTGCACAGCCCTGAACTCGGTGCACAGTGACGGACTCCTTTTGTCCTTGGGGCTTCCTCCTCTCTGGGGGATCCCGGAGGCCTGGATTGCCTCCCGGCGCTAACAAGGCACGTCAGGATTAGCCTTCAGCCAGTGACCTTTGTCCACACTGGAGAGTCTCACCTCTTTCTCCCAAACTCTGCAACCCTTGGGTCACCCCACGTAAGGTGTATGTATATGCACGAGCTGTTTATGTGAATGCTGTCTAAGAGCACTGACCACTGAGCGCGTGTGATACTGCCATCTCAGGAGGAACCCTCCTCCCTGCCCAGCCGTCCCCGCCAGGCCCAGGTCCTGCTGACCCATGCGTTTCGGATTTGGCTTCATCCTGTCCTGTCCTGTGTGTACTGGAGCCCAGGCACATCAAGGGAAAATGTGGACCCCAGAACCTTTTTTGTGTTTTGTTTGTTTTGTGTTTTTTCGAGACAGGGTTTCTCTGTGTAGCCCTGGCTGTCCTGGAACTCACTCTGTAGACCAGGCTGGCCTCAAATTCAGAAATCCACCTGCCTCTGCCTCCCAAGTGCTGGGATTACAGGTGTGCACTACCACCGCCTGGCAGACCTCAGAACTTGATTCTTCTCCATCCCTCCCTGTTTGGCGTTTAGACACCACAAGGGAAGAAGCAGAAAACTGGAACCACACTATACATCTGCGGAAATCTCCAAAACATGAAGGGGAAAAAGTGAAGAAAAGAAAAACTCCTTCTTTGTGTATCTTCTTCCTCAAAGAAAAGAAGGACCTTGGCACACAGCCTTGGAGAGAAAGTCTGGGAATGACCCGACCTGGGTCCCCGGGCTGAATCGACCTGGGTCCCCAGGGTTGAATCGAACCCTGACAACAGAGCGGCAACCCCAGCAGTGCGCAGGAGAGTCCGAGGGGACCAGTCCACCATCTGAGGCACCACGCCTGACCACGTACCTGCAATCAAGCCAATCTCGCACCTGGGATCTTCGTAGCCACAGGTCATCATGGTCCCCACCGTGTCATTCACGATAGCAACGATGTCCAGGTCAAACTCCTGCAAGGGAAGCAAGCAGCTGCCCTGAAGCAGGCTGTGCGAGGGGTTCCTTGGCCCTAGGCAGACCGAGGCCTGTGCCCCGTGGCCTGGGTGTATGTATCATGGCGGGGGAGGGGGAGAGGACAGGTCCAGCATGAGCCTCCCCACCATAGCCTACGTTTCTCCTCTTGATGGCTTCTCGGAGCATGTCCACTACGTCCTCCCCTTCGCAGTCAGTGGCCTTGAAGCCTTTGGTCCACCCTACAAGAGTCCCCTGAAACAGAGAGGGGGGACACTTTACTTGGGCAGCCGATCTCGGAATGACAGAGCACCTTAGACCCAATAGGCACGAGGTTCGGAGTCTGGTCACTGGTAGACCATGTGTATTCTTGGCCTGATTCTGCCTCCACTGTCCCAGCACGGATCCTGCCAAATGGGCTCTCCATGGCTCTGCGTGGTCTTCAAGACTCAGGTGTGTTCCTGTCACTGCTACACAGAATCAAAGTCTGGGGTCAGAGCCTCCCACTGCTAATGCAGCCCACGACAGACAGAGGTGTTCTCAAGAGGCTGAATTAGAGAATGTCAGACTCAGCACCATTACACAGTGATACAAGCTACTCTGCCCCCTCCACAGCAATATTGAGAAGATATGCTATCTTATCCATCATCATCAATGCTATTATAAATCAAACCAGAACCACCACACTGCCAAGAAACATGGAGCACTGAAAAACTGTGCTCTTCACACATTTTTAAACAAAAGCCATTAACACACAGGTAAAGAAGAAGCCCTCCCCGCCTCTTTTTGTTTGTTTGTTTGTTTGTTTTTTGTTGTTGTTGTTTTTGTTTTTCAAGACAGGGTTTCTCTGTATAGCCTTGGACATCCTGGGACTTACCCTGTAAACCACCCTGGCCTCGAACTCAGAGATATTCAACTGCCTCTGCCTCCCAAACACTGGGATTAAAAGTGTGTGCCACCACCGTCCATTGCAAGTCTACTTTTGCTTTTAAAATGACATAGATATGGGGCTAGGGAGGCGGATTAGTGGTTAAGAGCACTGACTCTTTTTCCAGAGGTCCTGAGTTCAATGCGCAGCAACCAATGGGATCTGAGCTCTCTTCTGGTTTTCCTGAAGACAGCTACAATGTGTTCATACAAATAAATCTCTTCTTAAAAAATGGCATAGATATTCCACCTAGCAAAGGGCCTAGAATGATGTCTCCCAAGGGGTGACTGGCTGCCTTTGGATCCAAGACTGAGTGCGTTTTCATTTCTCTGTATCAATACACTTAACGGTCATGGTATTTTAATGTTTAGGAGCTGTTCCCGGGTCACGGGTTGATTCTAGCCAGTGCTCCAGCCTAGAAAGCTGACAGTAGGAGCAACTGGCGGAGTTAGGATGCTGAGCCCGGAAGGATGCACGCAGAACCTCTGGCTACACATTGCCTTGCCTGAGGCTCTCGACCACCAGACCTCCACAGTCCTCCAGACACACTCCCAGCTAGGACAGACATAAACATAGACACACATGCATGTGTATGTATATATGTGTATATATATATATATATATATATATATATATATATATACATATGTGTGTATATATATATGTACATACAGACACAGACACATATACAATGCAGTTACACAGACATAATGTTTTCCTTTCTTTTCCCCTGTGACTGATCATTAGTAACTTTGCTCCCAGTTGCGTGCCCTCTTCTCCAGCCTTCTCCTCCTGGAATCAGGACAGTCCTGAAATGTCACTGGCTTAGGACAGAGGTATTACTGTACTTGTGTCCAGCCATCATTCAGAGGTACTGGCAGCCGTGTGGGGCAATCCTGGAGCTCTCTGTGTAGACCAGGCTGCCCTCAGACTCACAGAGTTCTGCCTGCTTCTGTCAAGTGCTGGGACTAAGGGCGTGTGCCACCACGTCCACTAGCCTATTTAATCTTTTGTTTTGTTTCTTTTTTACTTTTTTTTTTTTTTTTTTTTTTTTTTTTTTGGATTTGGTTTTTTCGAGACAGGGTTTCTCTGTATAGCCCTGGCTGTCCTGGAACTCACTCTGTAGACCAGGCTGGCCTCGAACTCAGAAATCCACCTGCCTCTGCCTCCCAGAGTGCTGGGATTACAGGCGTGCGCCACCACTGCCCGGCCTTGTTTTGGTTCTTAAGACAGGGTTTCTCTGTATAGCTTTGGCTGTCCTGGAATTCACTCTGTAGACCAGGCTAGCTTCAAACTCAAAGATCCTCCTGCCTCCACCTTCTGAGGGATTAAAGGCGTGTCCGCCATCGCCAGGCTTGGTCTGTTTACTCTTAATGGCAGCAATAGTGTGAGTGCATTTGTTTAAAAAACAAAGAAACAAACTAAAATGTTACTGATGAAACTAAACCCTCCTGAGGCTTTCTGTCATCTGAAGAGGAATGGCTACGGCGAGTCCAGGAAAAATCTAAACCCCTTTTCTCGGCCTGCTTGCACTTTGAAATGAGCACATTTACATTTTGTGTGAGTTTCCACCCTTTGCTTTCCTTGCTTAGTCACACACTGTGGAGAGCCTCCTAGATCGGTAATGTGGAGCTGCTACATCCTATCACTGAGTACAATAGTCACGTACAGCTGCACAGAGATCTGGAAACCCACAGACACACCTACAAAGTAAGCAGATAGTCTACCCGCACTTTATAAAGAGTTACTTATTTTTTAAGCCTATGTAAGTGTGTGTTTGTGTGCGCTCATACATGTGCACACATGCACACATGCACATGCACACATGCCTGGGCACACCTGCATGTGCCTGTGTGAGCTTATGCAAACCATGTGTGTGCAGGCATCAATTTCAGTTTACACTCATTGGCATTGGCATGCATGTGTATCTGTGTGTCTGTGTGAGGGTGTTGGATCCTCTGGAGCTGAGGTTGCATACTGTAACCGTCATGTGGGTGCTGGGAATCGAACCCAGGTCCTCTGGAAGAGCAGCCAGTGCTCTTATCCTCTAAACTAACTGTCCAGTAAGTGTGAATTTCAGAAGAGGGTGTCACATGCCCTGGGCCTGGAATTCCAGATGATCGTGAGCCACCATGCTGGGAACTGAACCTGAGTCCTTTACAAGAACAGTAAGTGCTGTGAACTGTGGACTTGTCTCACCAGCCTCGTTTAAAGAATGAAGAAACCAAACCACAGAAAGGTTAAAGACCACACCCAAGGTCACACAACCAATAAAGGGGAAGAAGTCTGACAATTCCCGTCAGGGTCTGCGGTTGTCCAGTTCTTCCCCCAACCCTAAGCAAAGCTCATGGAGAGCCCAAAGCAGTGTCTGGCACAGAAGTATCACCATGGATGCTGTGGGTTTCCTCCTCCTCTTCATCATCATCACCATCATTATCACCATCATCACCATCATCATCACCATCATCATCATCATCATCACCATCATCATCACTGGTGAAGGGCAGGGTATCATGTAACCCAGGCTGAAGCTGAACTCCCTACACAGCCAAAGGTGGCCTTCAACTCTTGATCCTGCTGCCTCTGTGTCTAAATGCTGGTGTGTCACAAGCACATGCCACCAGGACAGCTTGAGAGCTCTCTGTCATCAATAAAACCCTCCGGCTTCAGCATCTCCCTGAACTCAGGTGCTGTTCATAGCACGTGAAAAGCACCGCCCAGTTCTAGTCTCTGACCGTCTAGTCACTGGTCCTTCGCTGGCCACCACCTTCTCAAGCCCCTCCATAAAATGAGTGCACCCCTCCTTTCGAATAATGTCACTTGTGTCCCTTCGTGGGTGCTAGGCCACATCTGAGAGGGCCGCTCGCTACATCCAACCAACTGTGGATGGACTGGAGATGGCTCAGCGGTTGGGAGCACTCTGCTCTTACAGAGGACCCGGGTTCGGTTCTCAGAACCAACATGGTGGCTCACGACTACCTTGCAACTCTGGTTCTGGGGCATCTGATATCTTTCTGTGGCCTCCACAGGCACTGCACACATGTGTGGCAGACGTACATGCAGGCAGAGACTCAAAAACGAGCAAACAACACTAGTTAAAAAGTATTCAGGAAAAGAACTGGCAGCTGTCCTGATGTGCCCAGGCCCCTCTCATCCTCTCCTGGCACCTGGCTTGGCATTCACACCGTGGGAAGTGATCTAGAGAAGGCTTCCTGTATTCGGGAGGATGCTCATGTGACACACTATGCCATTCTGTAAGATGAACTTGAGTAACATGGATGGTGGTACCCGTGGGGAGCCCTGCACCCAGTCCCCTGAAGACACCAAGGAATTAACTCATTTTGCGAATTTCAAAATAAGGAGGAATAAAATTAGGTAAACAGAAAACCCTTTAAATGGTTAAGTCCCTCTATACCATGTGTTCCCAGATGCGTGACCAGTGACCTGGTGATGTGGCTCAGTCAGCAACGTCCTGGCCTAGTGTATGTCCTATGCCGGGTCCCATCCTCAGCACTACACGTGCTGAGCATGGTGGTGCAGGCCTGCTACCCCAGGACACAGCAGGTGGAAGCAGGAAGATCAGAAATTCATGGTGAGCCTTGGCAACATCAGGAATTTGAGGCCTGCCTGGGATACAGGAGACCCTGTCTCCCAAACAAAACCCAATGTGAGCACGGATGCAGAGGCCCCGGGGGAGGGCGGCCTCTGGGGCAGCCGTGTGCCTGGCAGGGCTGCCTTACCTTGTCGATGCACGTTTGTCTGCAGGGGAAGGAGAAGGTGAAACCCAAAGGCAGCTGGGCACCCTTCAGGCCCATGTAGTCCAGGAAGTCAGCGATGCACTGCACGATGTGGTCAAAGAGCTGCAGGGAACAGGAGGTGCTCGTGCAAGATGTGCACTGAGGGGGCGGCGGCTGCCCTCCCCCCACTGCCCATCTCCCACCCCACCCCACCCCACCACACCCCACCCAGCCAACACTCACCTCCTCGCCAGTGCCCTGCATGATCTCCAGAGGGATGGCGAAGATCTTGTTGTACATTCGCACCGACCTGCGTCTGATCTTCACCAGGAGGACTCGGAAGTTAGTTCCCCCCAAATCCAGGGCAAGGAACTTTCCTTTCTCTGTGGGAGAGAGAGTGGAGGCTGCATCACACACACACACACACACACACACACACACACACACACACACACGGAAGAAGAACAGAGGCCCGGAACATTTTTCTTAGCCCTCATTTCCCAAAGACCCATCCTGGGCCTCTTTCCACGTCTATAGAGAGAGGAAGCTGAGCTTTCGAGGCTCTTCCAGCTCTAAACCTTACTGCCCAGTGGGTCGTAAGTTTCTGATATAGCGCATAATGCACAGAACCGGGCACTGGGGGCCTTAAATGGGGACTCCTGGACAGCTAACCCGAGTGCCAGGGACTCTGGAAAGCATTTCCATCCTGTTGAACCAGTCCAGGGGACCCTTCACCAAAACCATGAGCCTGCTCCTCTTCTATCATGTGCACGAATGTGTGTGATATGGGTAGGGGGCACATATTTGGAGGTCAGAGGACAGTCTGTGGTGTTGCTTCTCTCCTTCCACCTCCACACGGGATCCTGGGGTGGGACCCAGCTTTCTGGGCTTACACAGGAAGCATCTCACTGTCCCGGTATAAACTGGTTCCCGTTCCCTCTTCCCTGATCTCTACGTCCTCTGGTTGGGAAAGCAGCTCCACCCCTGAATCATGGAACCGTGCAGGTCTCTGACTGCAGGCCTCCTCCGTCCCCAGTCCTGCCCCTCGGCATCAGAGCCTGGTCTACACAGCGTCTCTCACTGTCCTCCCTTCCCCTGCTCGCTTCTGACCATTCTGCTCTTTCTGTTTTCCAAACTCGCCAAAGACATCATTCCAGCCACCTCTGTTTTTCTTCCTAGCATCTGTCCTTTCCTGGCATCGTGTGTCATTAAACATTACCGTTTGCCCGCCTGTCTAAGTTCCATTCATAAGCACGGGGACTCTGCTCCATTGCTGGGCCTAGAACAGAGCCTAGCATGCAGCTGATGCTTCAGGGAGATCTGAGGGACATGGGAAGGAGGAAAAGTGGGTAGGTAGGTGGGGGGTCGGAGGAAGAGATGAAAAGAGAAAGAAAGAAAGAAAAAAGAAACACATACTATACTGTTCTCAATTTTTCTGTAAACCCAAAGGACTTTGGCTCCAGAAAAGTCATTGTTGTTAAGAGATTCAAAGTGTGTGACCCTCAGAAACTTATAAGCTGGTGACACCCATGCAATGGGAATACTCCATCTTCAGGTACCAGGCAGTAGTTTGTGGGATAAGATGACAGAACCCAGGCAAACTGCAAGGCCTGAGCACAGGCTAGCAGCCTGCGTTTGAGCCTCTCGGGTCCGCAAAGTGGAAGGAGAGAGCCAGTTCCCACGAGCTGCCCTCCAGCCTCCCAAGCATGGGGTGGCATGCAGAAGTGCCTGAGGGCCACAGAGGTGAGGCGGACTCCGCTGCTCAGTGGATCCCCTCAGCTGAGCAGAGAGAACAGCAGGACTGAGAGTTGGAAAAGTCAGGGCTGAAACAGTGAGGAACAAGGCCGGAACCCAAACCCCAGAAGAGTGCCAGCCACAGGGAGCCCTGAAGGCCCACGGAAGGCCACGTGTCCAGAGGGAGGCTCGGGGCAGCACAGGGACTTCCGCTAGCTCACAGCAGGAGGTCTATTCCTGCTGTCATCCACATCAAGAAAACACACACACAGACACACAGACACACAGACACACAGACACACAGACACAGACATGGACATGCATACACATAGACACACATACAAACATACACACAGAGACATACAAGCACACACAGGCTCATACATACACACATACACACATACATACATACACACACATACACACATAGACACACACACAGACACAGACATACACATACACCCAGACACACAGAGACATACAAACACACACAGGCTCATACATACACACATATGCACACATACATACATACATACATACACACATATACACATAGACACAAAGAGACACACACATACAAGCATACATACACATATACAGACAGACACACACAAACACACATACACACATAGACATGCACAAACACACAGACACACTCACTGACATACACAGACATATACACTCATATATACACATATATGCAAACATATACACACACCAACACACAAACACATACATACACATACATACATGTATACACTCATATATACATACACAGACATATATACTCATGCACAGAGTCACACTAAGAGGTCACACAGAGAGACATATACACATATACACAGACACACACAGATAGACACATATACACACATACAGAGACACATACATTTATACACACACACACATTCAACAACATGCACATAGAGACACATGGAGAGACTCACACACACACACACACGCACAGATACAGACACTCGTGCATTGTTTAACCAAGTCGTGCAGACTCTTCCAACTGCCCCCTCTCCTCATCCAAGGCTCTAACAGTCTCTGCATCTGCAGAGTGCAGACAGGAGCCCTGCACACCCCTACAGAGCCCGCACCAACCCACCTGTGCCGTCAGGCATCCCGTAGACATAGGTGGGAAGCATCTTCACGGTAGCCAGAGCGTGGGTCTTTTTCTTCAGCCCGTACTCTAGTTCAGTCCGCATCTTGTCCCGCACGCCCAGGAGCTGCTCTCGGGTCAGCTGGAACAAAGCCAGCACCTTGTCGATCTGCTTGCGCTGGGCCTGCACCCGAGAGGCCACTGCGGTCACCATGGCGGCCCCCTTGGTGCTTCCGCTCTCTGACAGGAGGAAGCGGACATCACAGTTTGGGACCAGTCTCCTCACCACCTTGTGTAGGCGTTTGGGGTACCTGGAGGTAGAGGAGGCAGTCAAACATTGAGCAGTCTTGTCAGCTGCGTCTGGCCGGTGGGAAGGGACACAGGGCTAGTGGGCGGTGGGTTCCCTCCTTGTTGGGTGGTGTGCAGTGGACTGTGACAAACTAGGACAGAAAGGACACTTCGGAAGCTAAGGGAAGTGCTGATGTCTCAGCCCAGAGGACATGAACAAACAATGTGATGGAGATGTCGCCTCTGTCCGTGGGGAAGGATTTACTCTCTCAGCCCCTTCTGGGGCGCACACTCCTGGCTTCCGGTGCAGCCTCCGTTAGCTAACGAGTCTTTCACTCTGAATCCCTTAAGGAATTGCATTGCCCTGTGTCTTCCTAGTGGGATCTGGTGAGCTCTGCCATCACTGATTTTGTTCCCCATCAATGATGGGATATCTCTGACTTTTCAGTATTGCTATGCCATGGGTATTCCCTAGATAGTGAAGGGAGAGATGGCTAGAAAGGTGACATATAGAAAGGTAGAAAGACACAGAAATAGATACACAGACAGGCAGGCAGACGGGCATATGGATGCATGAGAGATGAATGGGTGAACCAATCCATGCGTGGATGGGTGGGTGGATGGATGGACGGATGGATAGACGGATGGATGGATGGATGGATGGACAGATGGATGGATGGACAGACAGATGGACAGATGGATGGACGGACGGGCGGATGGATAGGTGGGTGGACAGATGGATGGATGGATGGACGGATGGATGGATGGATAAGTGGGTGGGTGGATGAATGGATGGGTGGGTGGATAGGTGTGTGGGTGGGCAGATGGACAGACGGACAAATGGACAGACAGACAAATACGAGGTCTTTCTAATTAGGCAATAGCTTTAACAGATTTTTTTTTTTTGAGCCAGGTCTTGCTGCATAGCCCAGACTGGCTTCATGCTTGCTTTCTTCCTGCCTCCTTACAGTGGAAATCTCCATTGCTCCACCTTCCATACACAACAGAGAGCGTGCTGCTGGCCAGCCCCTCTGAGTTCTGCAATTCCTGGTCTGCACCCCCACATCCAGCTACCGGCCCATCTCTCGATGAGTGATTCCCCAAAGCCCCTGGCCAGCTGAGTAAAGGCAGACTTTGCTCAGGCGTCCCTTGAAATCTCAGAACTAGTGAGAGGGAGCTGATTCCAAGTGCACAGATAGCAACACAGACCCGAGGGAGCACCAGGGCTCAGCTCCAGGGGCGACACAGCGCCAGGATACAGATTGGCGGGTGGCACTTACTGAGGGTGTGTTTTGTAGAGGGTTCCGTCCATGCCCACTGTGGTGCGGAGCCGGGCCAGCTTCTTGTTCTCTCGGAGGCGAGTCAGGATGGCTGCCAGGGCAGCCGCGCAGAGATTGGCGGACCGGAAAGAGACGATGGTGCACACGTGCTGGACAGCGATGCAGTCTGACTCGGAGGGGTCCAGGCCCAAATCCACCAGGATCTCTCGCGTGTTGGCCAGGCCTTCTTTACTCCTAGCCAGGGGACAAGAGTGAGGGACCCACACTTCCCCCCAGGCTGTGGGTATCCTCCTGGGATGTGTGCTCTCGGGGGTTGTGTGCACTCTCATGAGAACACAGTCTAGACAAAGACAGCATCAGCACTGAATAGAGCCGCTACCATGTGCCACGGCACACCAGGTATCTGCTAAGGCCCTGGAACACAAGTCATCCGATCCTTACAAGAACCCTGAGGGAAGGACATCTTAGAAGATGGTGGAGGCGAGAGAGCTGAGGCAGAGGGTGAGTGGCTTGTCTCCACTCACAAAGCTCCTAAGTCCTGGAGCCGTGGTTTGGACTCTGGCAGGTAAACTTCAGAGCACTGTTTTAAGCACCCCACGGTCTTTTGCCACTCAGGGTTCATCCCTGCCAAGCTCAGGCAGATGTGGACTCTGCACGTCAGACGTGACTGCAAAGCCCAGGGCAGGGCTAGGGGGTTCCACGCCAGGGGAGCAGATTCCTGGCTTGACCAAGCTAAGCTCCTTCATCACGCCATTGGGGGGCTTTGGGTGTAAAGACTCAAGTCAGCAGATCTAAAGGCAGCCATGTCAGGAGCCCATGAAGAAGGCTCAGGTTTTACGGCAGGGCTCCAGAACGCTGCACCATATGGGGTGCAAGAGCGCCACCCACGTCATAAGCAAAACTATACGCAAATGTGTAATTTGGGCTATGTACCCAGGACTTGACTCTAATTCTCCAAGGGATCTGTGACCCCCAAATTATTACTAGTCACCATTCAAGGGAGGAAGAAGGCGGGAAGCCATGGCAAGTAGGTGGCTTTCTAACAGTGCAGTCCCTGATCAGTGACCCACAGGGTGTGACACCGAGCCACAGCAGAGACTTCTAGCTTGTCTGAAGCCACGCCCAGGACTGAAGCTCCCTGTGAGGGAGGAAGGTCTGGTCCCTACCTTTGCTCATCACCTGAGCACACAGCACTGTGGCCGCCAACCCCAGCCCTCCACAGTCAGGGCAGCAGGGGATGCCCAGGCCTCCACAGAGGCAAGGCAAGACGCCCCAGCCCTCCACAGAGGCAAGAAGGAGGGACACCCCGGCAGCTTACATCTCCATGGCTGCCACGTGCTGGGTCTCGATCTTGCCCTTCGTATGGAGAGCAGAGGATCTTGCACCCCCAAACAGGAGACAAACTTTGGCCATCTTCAGCAGGATGAGCCTGACCAGCTCCCCCATGTACAGCCCGCTGATCATCTTCTCGAACCTGCAACCGGATGAACGGGTCAGTGAGAGCGACACCTCAGACCAAGCAGCACGAGCTCCCAAACGCCATTGCTACTTCGGCCAGGAGGGGCCACAGTGTTTAGGATTTCTATTTTCCTAAGCTCACTCGACCATCATGTGACACCAGAGCAAAGACCCGGGTGCTTCTAACCCCCATGCTGGGCCTCTGCCTTAGAGAACCTGGTGCTAAGATTTCAGTCTGGAGTGTCCACTGAAGGCCGACTTGTCAAAGGCCTGCTCCGTAGTCTATATTCCGGAGGTGCTAGCATCTTTATGAGGTGGGCCCTTAAAAGCTGCCACCATTAGAGACATACTCTTGAACAGGAAAGTGGGACTGTGACCCTCTCTGTGTGTCACACCCAGCCATGAGGTAAATGGTTTCCTCGGCCACACACATCCACTGTAACATGCTCCCTGGCCTCAGGCCCAAAAGCAATGAAGCCAGTTGGGTCATAAGGCTGTGAACCGAATATCACGCTTCTGCTCTTAGAGTATGTGGGGGAGGAACTTCCCAACCTGTGAGCCGGGGGAGCCTTCACAAGCTGACTAGCTTAGGCATCTGTTATAATAACAGAAGGCTGATAGGAAGCTTGGAGACCTCAGTGACGGCCCACTGTGACGTGGACGGAAGACCCCAGGAGGTGGCCCTCCCCTCTGAGCTTCTACACTCAGACTAATTATTTCCTAGGCTGAACAATAATGCAATTTTTAGTCTTCAGATACAGGAAGATGCAATTTCCAGAACTATCTGCTCTAACCAGACTTACACATTGCAATAAAACAAAAACAAAAACAAAACATAACAAAACAAGACAAAACCTCTTAGACCACCGGGGCTGGAGAGATGGCTCGGCGGTTAAGAGCATTTGTTGCTCTTACAAAGGACCTGAATTTAGTTCCCAGCACCCACATCACATAGCTCACAAGCACCTGTAACTCCAGCTCTGGGGAGAGGGCGAGTCCAGTGCCATCTTCTGGCCTCTGTGGGCACCCGCATTTACACCTGCCTGTGTGCATGTGACATGTGCACATACACACCCAGTCACACAAATAAAAACTAATCTTTTCAAAACTAATCATCTTAAACCTTGAAGACACGGAAGGCAAGCAAATGAACTTCAGACTCCAGTTGAGTGGAAATTCTTTTGAGTGAAATAGAGATAAATGGAAACGAAAGTCCAAGGAGCATCGTTGCCTTGGCTTGTAGCGCGGCGCGGTGCGGAAGGCAGGCAGCGCATGAAGGAAGGATAGCAAATCCAGCTGTGTGAGCCTGGAATTAGCTCCGCACATAGCGAGGGTGAAGCTCAAAAGGGGCGTGGCCGAAGAGCGGACACAGGGGCTGCGCCCTCGGGTGAAGCTCAAAAGGGGCGTGGGCGTGGCCGAACAGCGGACACAGGGGCTGCTGTGAGCTGAGGCCCCTGGGAGCCCTAAGGAAGCTCACACAGGAAGCCCGGCTTTCGTCAGTGCCCACTCACCCACATACTCCAGACAGCAGAAGCCTGGCATTTGGTTCACTTGGATGCGCACGCATACCCCAGAACCATGGACTGCATGAGAGCTGTGGTTAGGACCTAGGGGGACAGACTCGCTGCGGGGACTGACCTTCCGGGGAACAGAGCGAGCAGGGACTGCCAGGGGCTGATACCCAGATGCTAAGAAAGGAGCACTCACAGCTGCTTCCCCGGGTTGAGCGAGCCCAGGTCCAGCTCTCTGTCAAACTCGGTGCGGATGTCCTCCAAAGCGCCGTCGTCCCCGAAGGCCCCCCACTCCGTGTTGATACACATCCTTCCCTCGTCCCCTTCCACGAGGTCGATGTTACTCATGTCCTCCATGTAAGCCGCGTTGGTGCCTGTCCCTGGAGAGGGGACCAGAGAGAACATTCAAAGAGGAAAGGGGAGGGGCTGGCTGGGGAAGCCGGGAGAACTTAGCTACCCCAGGTACTGAGAAAGGCACGCAGGGTGGCAGGATGTTTTCCCTCAGCCGCAGCTGGCTCTGGCAAGCCTGAGCTCATGGGGGATGAGGCTCACAGGGGGAGGCCCACGTGTGGAGCCCACACACCTCAGCGCATGATGCTGTGCCGCTATGCGTGTTGTCACTTGTGAAGTTTTCCCCTCCTGAGTATGCATCAATGCTACAAAAGCATACTGGGGAAGAGGGGGTAAGCTAACTGTAAACATTTAAAAGTATAACTCACCCAATCGATCAAGAAATAATAAATAATAACCGTCTTATGATAACGGTTTTATGCTTTCTCTGCGCTCCCCCATTCGCTCTAAGTGACACGAAAACTGTTCTTTTAAGTTTCTCTTTAAGTTATGGGAGTGGGTATGGGCCGATGTGAGGACAGCTGGCTGTGGAATCCAGAGCAGGGCATGGCATGCCCTGAAACGGGAGATACAGGTAGTGTGAGCCACTCAGGGTGCATGCTGGGAATGGAACTCCGCCCTGTCTCCAGCCCCGCCCCCGCCCCCCCCCCATTCATTCCTGTGCTCACGCTGCTGTCCATGGTCCTCAGCAACAGTAGAGTAAGTCTCCACTGAGAAAGCCAATACCAAAGCATCCCAGGGAAGCACCCCACACATGCAAGCGCTAAGGCATGGCGCACTGTGTTGGGCCCTTTGGGTATCAGGAAAACACTGGAAAATTAGAATGAGCTGAGTGTTTGCTAAGCTCTGAAAATTTAAAAAAAAAAAAAATTAAACTCCGTACCTGAAGCAAGAGAAATTGAATGCCTCAGTAACGCGGCTTTGAACCCCCATCATTTAATGTCTTTTTCCCTGGCTGATACCCTGGTCTGAGTATTTTAAATGGCGATAAGGAAAAAAAATGAGATACTTAAAAATGTAGACTTTAACCTAATATTTGGAAAAAACTTCGCAGACAAGTGTGGGACGATGTTCAGGCTTAAAAACCCAATCTGTGGTCTTAGACACGGTAACCAAGGCAGACAGAGGGGACAATAGCGGGGGACACCATGACCGGCACATGCCTGTCCCAGGGTGCAGTGGGGGTCCTGGAAATGTTAGGCACTTTAAGCTGCTCAGGCGATCAGACCCCTTAGGAAAACCAAGCCAAGGAAATCAGAAACCCTCCATTTAAGCACTCAGAGACTGCCCCAGCCTAGCACCCACCCCCCACCCCCAAGTCCACTGCGTTACCAATGATAACACCGACTTCACAGTTGGGGTCATCGTAAGCACAAGTCATCATGGTCCCCACGGTGTCGTTAACCAAGGCCAGGATGTCCACGTCCAGGTCCTGGGGAACAGAAGGGCCCAAGGGTGTCAGTGGTGGGAAACCATACTCCCTCTACCACCCCCAAACAGGGAACACACTAGACACTGCCTACAAGGAGCAGATTTTGTGAAGGTTTGGCATCTAGGGGGCAGAGAGGAGCTTGTGCTCCTGCACTGAGGGAAGGACTTCTGGGAAGGGGCAGCCCCCGGCCTCTAGCCCTGGGGAGATAGCAGAAAACATATGTGTCCTGGGAATAATGGTTATTTCTAAGAGGAAACACATCAGTCCTGGTCCACGGGGCCCTGGCAGGCAGCAAACACGGCCTCGACCATCTCTCCTACATGAGTTATTCTGTCCTGTCCGGTCATCACATCACGGTTCCCTCAGACCTGAGGGAGGGCGCTGTTTGAAAGTGAGAAGAAGGCATTGGAAGGCGACACATCAAAGTCTTCCTTTGGGGTTAGCGGATCATAGTTGCAAGTGGTACAGCAGCCCCCATTCTAGAGGCGCATTCACCCCTCAGCCGAGAACGACAAGAACAGCTCCTCTTACCCAGGCAGCAAGCTGTTCGGCTCTTAAGTGTTTGGGATTCTTGTCTTTTCCTCTCTTACTTTGGCTGCCACATAAATGATTGTGAAATACTGTCAGAAAGCAAGTGTAATAAGCTAAATAGAGAGCTATGAACGACGTTCTTCAGGTTCGTCGGTATCCGTGTGTTGGTGGGTTCACTAGGAATTGCCCCCAAAGCGCGTGCGTGTGATTTCACCACCACACCGCAGCCTAAAGAGGAGGCAAGGCGGACGCAGACGCCTCAGACACAGACGCAGCTCAGGTCAGCCTCCCAAAGAAGGCAGGTTGTGATGTCTGGGGACCCAGGCAGTCAAAGGTTGTCTGCCTCCAGAAGGCCTGCACTCCCCTTCACTGCAAAGGGGACCCCAGCGAGTTCTCCTCCCGGGGGTGCACTACAAGGGCCCCCAAGTCCAAGGGTGGAGGGCTAGGAGGCTTCACCCCAAGGCAGACCCCTTACCTTGTGCCTTTTCATGGCTGTGTCCAGGCGGCTCACCACGTCGGTGTCTTGAACTCCCCGGGCCTTGAACTTCTTAGTCCACGAAAGCAGAAAGCCCTGTGAGGATGCTTCCGGTCAGTGCTCCGGCTGTGCCGCTGCAGGCGCACAGCGCGGCGGGCAGCCCTGGCTCTGAGACCCTCTCTCTGCTCAATCACTCTGACTCTTCCGGGGTTGATTTTGTTTCTAATTGATACGTGATAATTGTACGGATCTAAGGCAGGTTCAGTGCACGATCCAGTCGGGGCAACCTGTACAAACACTACGAACAGCTATGTTTTTGTTTTTGTTTTTGTTTTTTTGTAATGAGACTTATCTAGGTTTCCAAAACAAAACCCGGGAGGCAGAGGCAGGTGGATGTCTGTGAGCCAGCCTGGTCTACAGAGTGAGTTCCAGCACAGCCAGGGCTACAACACAGAGAAACCCTGTCTTGACAAAGCAAGACAAAAACAACCAGAACAAAACGAGAGATGTGTGATTTGTCCTCTGTGTCTGACTTATTTCACTGAATTTAATATTCCCGAACATTCCCAGAGGACAGAAAGGCTTCCTTTTGATGGCTGAATAGTATTCCACTGGACAGAGAAACCCTTCCTTAATCTGCTCATCAGCTGGGAGACACTTGTGTTGATTCCATCTTTTGCAAAGAGTTTTTTTTTTTAAATGTTGCCGTGGGGAAATATTTTAGAAACAGAAACACCTCTCTTTACTCCTTCCGTCTCAGTTACCAGAAGCACAATTGCCAAAGAGGCAGAACTCTGACTCACAACACACACTGGAGCCAAGAGTTTTTCATTTGTGTAATAAAACCCACGAGCACACTTACACACTTCCCCTCCCCCACCTCCAGCTGCACAGGGAACTGATTAGAGAACGACCCTTATGACCCCTCCTCTCACAACCTGGGGTAGAGAACTACAGTGCGTATAGAATGCACACGTTATAGGCCCCCCTGAGCTAGCTCAGTGCTACCTTATAGGGAACTTCCTGGAGAACTTAATTCCAATGTGGAACAATGGTTCTCAAGTTGAATGATCATTACTTACAAATGGCATTTCTCATCTGAATTCACAAGGAATCACAGGCTTTTTTTTCCCCAGATGAGAGATTGGAGATTGACAGATTTGCCCAAGTGCATCCACCTAGTCGGGAGCAGGTAAACCCAAACCCACAAACTCCCCAGACACCCTCTTCTAGTCCCTAAGTAGTGACAAACAGGATCATACTCCAGGAGCTCCAGTCGACCCACAGTTGGTTCTTGTGCCACACTGCCACCTTGAGGCCACTGCAGGCCACTTCTGCCTTCATAGGCTCAGGCAACATCAGACAGAGATTTCGAAATGGCCTTTAGGTGCCAGGAGGCAGAGGCAGGGGGATATCCATGACTCTGAGGCCAGCACTGCATCTCCAGATGTGCGCGTAGGGCCCAGCAAGTCTTCCTGAGAACCACCTAAAGCGTTCCACCCCTTCGAGCTGTGCATGTTAAGCACAGAAACCAACGGCCCACGTCACCCGGTTCTATCTCCCATTAGCAGAAAGACCAACGGACCAGGATTTCACGCTGCTTCCTGCCCGTGTCCACGTGCTTCCATGCCCCTCCCCCTCCCCCTCCCCTCCTCTCCCCCACTCCGTCTTACCTCCTCCAACTTATTCTGTCTGCAGGGAAAAGAAAAGGTGAAACCCAGAGGCAGCTTCTTGTGCGTGAGATTTTTGGTCTTCATGAAGTCGGCCAGGCAGTCAGCTACATAGTCAAAGAGCTGTCAGAGAGAACACGGGCACAGGCCTTAGATGTCGCTTCTCGTGGCTGGTACCCTGGCCTGTCCCTCCGGCCAGTACCTCCGTGCCGTTCCCGCGGGCGATTTCATTGGGCATCGGGTAGAACTGGCTCTCCATCTGGACATTTTGCTTGCCCTCATGGGAGACTTGCACCTTCAAGACCCGAAACTTGGATCCTCCGAGATCCAGGGAAAGGAATTCCCCGTTTTCTACGAGAAATGAAAACAGTCACTATTCTGTGGAGATTTTCCTGTGGTGAAAGCCGGACATACAGCAAGCACTGTCCGACGTGACAACCCGCTGTGGATTAGTGTCACCGTGCCACTGGCCTTGAGGGTTGATCCTCAGTCTGCTCCACGTAGGAGCGGGCAGAGCTGGACTGGGATTCTGTTCTGCTCGGCCATGCTGAAGAGAACGAGCAAGCTCACTGGGAAAAGACACACGTGACCCCATGTTGTGAGCAGGATTCGGGGTGGGGTAGTCTGAGAGTAGGTCTCAAGAGCCTAGCCTACACCCGGATGCTGTATCTAGGAAGAAAGCTGTTGCACCAACCTCTGATAAAGGCATGGACCAGACAGAGGTGCAGTAGAAAGAAGCCAGCCTCCCACAAGCCCCAGTCCTCAGAGGGAAACAGACCAGGAGGAGAGGGCAGCAGGGACCGCATGGTTGACTTCAGGATGCCAAGGATACTTAATGTAAGGGTAAGGGCGCACAATCTCTCCAACAGGAGCAGATGGTCTTGTACCCAGAAGCCTGAGAAGAATGCTACAAAAGAAGACACAGAAGGATTCGTAGGAGGGGGAAGGCCCTGACCGCCGTGACTCCTACACAGGACCCACACCAGTGCCTTTGGTGTCAGTCACATGTAGGGAAGTTCATCTAACCATAGACGTGTGGATCAAGAACCATCTACACCTGCAGGGTGGTTTCCTAGGCCAGGCATGCACACAGAAAAGAAGTCCCATGCTTGCAAACCCAAATAACAGGGTCTGATGTTACACTACGGCAACCTCGGCCTCCTGTACACCATGGGCCAGCGGGATGGTCTATTGCTGCTATGAGCTGATGTTCAAGAGCATCTCTGGCAGACAGCAAAAGCGGAAGACGCGGGGAGGAAGCTCCCAGGCCCAGTTCCCCCAAAGCTGAGAGCACAGAGGTCCCTGCTTTAGGATTTCCATGAGATCTGGGTGCTTCCGTCAAAGTCTTTACACAACAAACATGCCTGGGCCGTGCTCCAGAGGTTTCTCTGTTCTGGCAATCCAAGAGTTAAAAGCTGATGCTTAGCTGGCTAGAACAGTGCTATGCAAACTGTCACATGCATCTCAGAGCCAATGGAAGGGCCTGGAACTCTGCATTCCTGAACATGCCACCGCTGCTCCCCCCCCCACCCCCCAGCTAAGATGTCAATCATTTATAGACCCAGCCAGCTGAAATTTTGTTTCAGTGGAAGCAAGTAGAGATTATCTCCCTAGATTAGCACTGCACGGAGTCTGAGGAGTGGCTTAAGGTTTATTACTGGGCCAAGGAATCCAGGCATAAAATCCTATGCACTTGGCACGTCCATCCACAGCCGCAGGGGCTCACTCTGGTTATTGGGGGGGGCGGGGTCATGCAAACATTCACGGAGCACCTACTCCATAATCAGTGCCAAGTGCCAGGGGAGGCCAAGGTGACAGGGTGTGAGCCCCTGAGGAGGTGTGAGCCCCTCAGGGAGTGTCTCAGAAGCACAGTGCTAAATCAGACAAATGTTCTGCTTAGGAATCTTGGGGAGTGGGGAGTGGGGGTGGAAGTAGGGTCGCACATGAGAGGTGAGAGCAGCCCAGTTCTCCACAGAGGGAGTCAGTAGCCAGCCGGGCAGAGGAGAGCGTGAGTCACAGAAGGTGAGACTGAGCCAGAGAGTTTAAGGAAGGCCAAGGCAAATCTGATGGAGAGTTTGTGAAAAGGGCCTCCTGCCAGCAGGAGTTGCCCAATGTAGGGATTCTAGTTGGCAAACTGAGCCCCGGTTAGTGACAGTTCCTCCCTCTGTCCTGCATCACAACCTTATCACTGTGTAAACACCTCACTCGCAGGCGTGACTCAAGACGGTCTTTTCATGGAAACCATGTGGTATGATCCTTTCCACGTGGTGTGACTCTAACCTCGGAGAAATGACTTCCTGGACCCTGTGGGAGGGAGGCCCTGCCCAGGCAGGACCAGAGAACATGGTAAGGAGAGCCTTTCACAGCAATTATTAAGAAAACGGCCTTCCTCTGCAGGGGCTACCGAGAGGGCTGTTGGTAAAGCGAGGGATTGCTGAGCAAGCCTGGGGACCTGAGTTCAATCCCCGGCACCTACGTAAAAAGCCAGCCGCTGTGGTGCAGGTCCATCACTGGGGAGGCAGAGGCGAGGGCCCCTGAGGTTTGGCAGCCATCTGTTCCAGCCAATCAGTGAACACTGGGTTCAGTAAGAGACAAATACAGGGGAGAAGCTATTGAGGAAACCCCTGATAGTAAGTGACCTCTGACCTGCACACTCACATACACACACGCCCACACTCACGCACGTGTGCACCAACACACACACAAACATGTACAAAAAAAACCACCAAAACTCTCAAGGTGGGTAGCAAGGGTTCCCTTCCTTGAATCAAAACATAAAAAGGGAAAGGAAAGGCCACGGCTGCTCTGAGGGATGGCAAACGAAGGCTTTTTTTTTTTTTCTCTTTTCTTTTCTTTTCTTCTTTTTCTTTTTCCTTTCTTTTTTCTTTTGTTCTTCCTTCCTTCCTCCCTTCCTTGCTCCTTTCCTTGCTCCCTTCCTTCCTTCCTTCCTTCCTTCCTTCCTTTTTTTCTTTTTTTTTTTTCTTTTTGGTTTTTCGAGACAGGGTTTCTCTGTATAGCCCTGGCTGTCCTGGAACTCACTCTGTAGACCAGGCTGGCCTCGAACTCAGAAATCTGCCTGCCTCTGCCTCTCGGTGCTGGGATTAAAGGCGTGCGCCACCACTGCCTGGCAAGAAGGTTTATTGTAGCTAATGGGAGAGCCCAGAGTGGAGGTCAGCCTGAGCTGGGCCGTGTGGGAGAGGGACAGGGAGAGAGGGAGGGGAAAAGGGGAGAACCCGGTGCAGAAGCCTGGAGATCCGGAGGCACAAAGAGGGTGGCTAACCAAAATGGTTGGATTATATAGGAAAGAGCAGCCCAGTTCCCTGGGCTGGGGAGTTCAGGATAGGGGCTGAGGGCCCTGAAACAGGTGGGGACCAAGGAATAACCGGAGAACCTGGTGGCTAGCCCATTTAATATGTCGCCTCAGCCATTTGTTCCAGAATGAAACCTGGCATCCCCTAAGCTACTGCTCAGGCCTGTATCTCAGCTCCTTTCCTGCTTCCTAGTGCAGTATCTCCTGCGGGGACCCGGAAGCCAAACACTGAGATGTCTGGAGACCCGCACTCCCCAGAGGAAGACATGGGAACCTCATCTAGGAATTGGCCTGGTGCATTTACATCTTCCGCCAAGGCAAGTATGAAACCCAGGTCCTGTAGCCCTAGGGCGGGCCAACCTCGTCTTTGTGAGCACTGCGGCCTTTAGACTCACCCCGACCCCCACCAAAGGGTGGGGACGGAGGTCAAGGAGAGAGCCTGCTTTGTAGGAACCAAGAATCATATACAATCTGACATGGGTGTCGCCCTTGTACTGCCTGGAGGCTGGGAAGGAGGCAGGCGATAGCTACAAAGCCCTCCCTACAAAGAAAGGTCCGTGTTAGCTTCCTGACTAAGGGGCCCAGAGTTCCGTGGTGCGCATGCGCACATTGAGGAGCCTGCGAGCTTTCTCCTGTGGCTCTGTCTGTTGTTTGATTCAGCAGACTTGAAGACCCAGTCTTCGTGGGGAAGCAGCATCCTTGGCTCTTCCACTGACAACCTACAAACCGGTGCCTATTCTCCACTAATGTGGACCACAGAACAGTGGTCCTAGGAGTTGCCAAGGAGATGCCAAGGATGTGACTATTAGAGACCCTGGGCCCCGGAACCTAGCGTGGCACTGTATCGTGTAATGAGAGGTTATCAGAGGACAGTGATGCCGGGTGTGTGTCCTGAATCGAAGAGAACGAAGCTGTAGAATTTGGGAGGGAGTCTCATCTCGAAACTTTCTGAAGCAGTCCCACAGCCACCAGACTACCCAAGGTCACTTTCCCTTGCTTCAGGGCCACACCCAGCACAGGTTAGGAGGACTTAGACCTGGTACTCCTCACCACCCCACACACGCCCCATGACTCAGGTGTCAGATGGCCCCGGATGACCTGCCAAGGACTACAGTCCCCCAAGTATTCTCTTCTGGTGTCAGAGGCAGCACCCAGATTTCAGAGTAGGGTTACACCTCTTCAGATCACATGTTCCTCTGGGTAGTACATTACCCTTACAAGCTTACCTTGCAAGCACCCACCTACAAGGAAGGGTGCAATTCCTCCCCCAGCTACTTTGACCCAAGCATTGGTTCCCAGAATCCTGTTAATCCAACTGGAGGTCCCCTAAGTACACCCCAAGTTTCAGTCTTTGTTCCTTCAATAGCTCTAGGGCTTTGAGCATCGCCACCCCGAAACTGGGGAAGCTTCTTGCTTCCCAGTCAGACCCAGCAACAGCTGTCACCCATGGTGTTTTGGGAGGATTACATGCCAGAGAGACCTTAGCATTCCACAGCTTCTACAGTAGCACTGTTTGCTCAAGGGAAAAAAAAAACAGTACTTTTTTTTTTTTTTTTATCTCATGGCTTTGTCAGAACTGAAGTTGGTGCGCTGGGGTGGGAGTTCCAGGCCCTCCCCCCTCCCAGAGGCTCACATCCTGATCTCTGGGTCATATGGGTCATATTGGGACACATGGCAAAGGAATCAAGGTTGTAGGTTGTAGGTTGTAGGCAGACTCAGTCAGAATCAGCTGACCTTTACGTTAGAAGATTAGCCTGGGTTATCTTCGTGGACCTGATGTAATCACAGGGCCTTCAGATGTGGAAGAGAGAGGCAGAAGGCCAGAGTCAGAGGAAGAGCTGAAGACACACTGTTGCCTTCACACTGGGCATGAAAAGAGCACGGGGCAGGGAACGTGGGTGCTTTTAGATTCTGGAAAGGCAAGAAATCAGTCTTCCCGTAACTGCCTCGAAGTCTCCAGAAGGAATACAGCCCTGCTGACAACTTAAGTTTAGCCGCACGAGACCCATTTCAAACTTCTGACTTTGTGAACCATGCAGGCAGAATGTGCACTGTGTCAACATCTATGGGAGAGAGAGAGTCTCCAGGGACCGTGCTTAGGGGCCACCCACCACAGGTGGGCAGATCGCATGCTCAGGCAAACATGGAGCCCAGGTCCTAGCGGGGACTTGTTGGGGCCATCATCTGGGCCTGAGTGGACTTCTTCAGAGTTTCTGGGCTCATCCCCAAGAGCAGAACAACAACAACCTAATACCTAGGGAGCTGAGAATGTGCCTCAGCCACGAGAGAGCATGGCCAAGGCCCTGGGTTTGATACCCAGCCCAGCATATGGATAACCACCTTCTCCCACCTGACAGATGAAGAGGGAGCCTAAGGGCCGCCTGGAGTCTCTAAGGTGTGACGGAGTCCTTGGATGGCCGCTTAGTATTCCTTCCCCACACAGGTCCTTTCAGTGCTTACTGTTCTAGCCGGGGATCTAAAGGCCCAGGAGAAAAGGCCACATAGCATTCATTCAGCGGTGTCAGATACCATTCATTCAACCGTAAGTGCTCAGAACAGTGTGGTAACTAAGCCCTGACTTCTGGGGACTGTCACCCACAGCTGTGACAAGGGTTCTAACAAGCCTCTATCCTAGTATGGGGACACTTCCTAGAGAGAGGTAGTGGGTGATCTCTGGGGACACTTCCTAGATGATCTCTGAGCTGCACCTGGAAAATTGAGGTTCAAGAACAGGACTGGGGGGGGGCTCTATAGCAGGGGGAGCCAGGGAATGAGTGAGGATACTGTGAGCAGAGGGAAACCCGAGGGCCTCTGATGTGCACCCCAAAAGTGTTCAGTTAGTGGGACTGGGGCAGAGGGAGGTGAGAGGTTGGAAAAGAACAGAGGCAAGCAATGGGAACTCATCAGCTAAGGAGCTGGCATGGGAAGGGAGGGAAGGCGGATCTCAGTCAGCCTGAGCCTGGTTTGCCTGAGCCACAGTCAGCCTGAGCCCCGCTTACCTGAGCCATCTGGAATGGCCCTGACGAACGTGGGCAGCATCTTCACCGAGGCCGTGGGGTTGGTGTCCTTCCCCAAGCCTTTCTCCATCTCGGCCTGGAACCGGCTCATGATGTCTATGAGGGTGTCATCCGAGAGCCGCATGTCATACAGGAACCTGTCCACCTGGAACAGATGTTGGGTTGGCTAGGCTTGGCTGCTGCAGGCTGAGGCTGCGGACTCCCAGCTCTACGGAGAAGCTGCGCTCCTGACTCTGGGGACAGCTTAGTTATGTGCTCCTGAGGTTCCTAACCGGCACATCACCAGCAGGGAGGCGGGAGAACAGGACAGGAGATAGAGATAGGGCAGGTTGATTTCTCTGAAGGGCAAACTGAGGAAGAAGTAGTCCCCCTGCCTCCTGTTTCAGTCAGTGTGTGGGAGTGTGCTTGAGTGTCTAATCTCCAATTTCCAGTCCTCACCAGGTACCACTCTCTCTCCACTGTGAAGATTAACCATACCTCAAATCTCAGGTGCCTACACCTTTCTCTTTGTCTGGTTTTGTTTTGTTTTGTTTTTGTTTCTGTTTGAGACAGGTTTGCACTACACAGCCATGTAAACCAAGGTAGCCTACGACTTGCTAAGTTGCCCTGGTGGACCTCAAACTGGTGATGCTCCTGCGTCTGTCTCCTGGGTGGGATTGCAGGTTTGTGTTGCCACGCCTGGCTTACTGTGGAAGCTCTTTTCCATCCAGTCAATATATCCAAACACATTACCCTTTATTTATTGGCTGCTAGCAAGCTTAGAAGAAAATTCAATTTCCAATTGCAATCTTTCTCTAAATCTCTATTACAGTTTAAGTGAAGTAGTGCTATTATCCTAATTCAGATGTTTTGTTTTGCTTTTTGAGACAGAGGCTCACTAACTAAGGCTAATTTTTAAAGCCACATCAAAGCCTGGCCTGGTGACCCATTTCTGTGATTCTAGCACATCAGGGGTGGAGATAGGCGGATCAGGAGCGCAAGATCATCCTTTGGCTATAGAGGGAGGCCTCAAAACAGAAAAACCAATCTTGTCAAATTGTTATTGAAAATGAGGTGTCATTTAAGTAACCAGGGGCGAGGCAGAGGTCCACTGCTCCAAAATATGGAGACTTATAAAAATCGCTGTGAAGAATTCGGCCCCTTGATGGTAACATGCAGATTAGGGATGGCAGTGAAGAGGCTCAGTCAGTTGCTGATGGCAGTCTGGATTCTCAAACCCATGAGAATGGATTATAGATAGGCCGGAGGAGACAAGCAGCCTGTGACATTTATTTGACATCATCTCCTACCATGCAGGTCCCAAGGAGGCCCAAGCCCAGGCACACTCCTGGAGGGAGAACAGTATCCAAGTCAGAGAACATGTAGTGCATTCTTCAAAGTGTCTTTGGGGATATCATCCAGTCAACTCCCATGACCCTTTAAGGTGGCCAGATAAGGCCAGATCTCAGTCTGCGGCTGAAGATGAGGCAGGCAAGGCTCAGAGCCTCAATAGCTTAACAGGACTGGACGACCACACTCCACAGGCATACCCACAAGCTACTGTACCAAAAGCACAGGCCTTAAGCACCTATGTTTGGGGCACAAGCGCCAGTCTTCTTCAGCTAGGACAGAAGGACTCAATGAAGTATTCCGAGATGGCGAAATGGCCCCCTGACTCTGGGACCTGGGGAGGGAGGCAGAGAGAGGCCCACCAACAAAAAAGAGGACAGTTGAGCTTTCAACCATTTGAGAAGATAGGATGTAATCAGGTCATGCTTCATTAGACCTTCCTGCTCGGCGGTTGATGACTAATTGGTTGGCACAAACTTGCACATACAGAGGAAACTGGGTAGAAAGGACATGACCCAAGTAACTGGGGCAGAGGAAGGATGGGATACCACACGTGGGAACTCAGCTTGATCCTTTACTATTCTGCCAAAGACCCACAGACCGAGCCTGAACCCACTGCTCAGCCTGAGCATGAAGAACTTCTCCCGACACCCACAGACTGCCATCTGCGTATGTCAGGGCGGGCAGGGGCGGGGGCCACAGGGAAGCTGCCAACTATCAATCAGTTAACCTCTTGAGTTGCTCTTCTGGTGAGCACTAGTCAGGGCAGAATGTTAACTTGATGGGGGGGGGGGGAGTTGTTTTATTCTTTGTGTCTTCCTAAAGATACAAAGTAGTTAGGAGGGGCCCGAGACACTTTGGGACAAAACCAAAACCAAAAAAAAGCACCATTTTCAATCCAGACAGGTAATTCGGGGCATGTGTGAGCAGAACATATGTACCAGGCACAAGGACATGAGTGGCAGGAGCCCAAGTCCTCGTCCTTAGAGTCTTCCAACCAAAAGAGAATAGAAGACCTGGTGAGCTTCAGAGGGACAGATGACAAAACTTGAAACTCAAGGCTGCTCAGTTACAGAAGTAAGGAGCCTGAAGGGGCCCAAAGGATCGCTCAGTCCAAAGGTCTCACACTGTGAACTGAGTCATAAACCAGGTTCCACACTTTGACCTACTGATTTCACTTCTGAAATTTTCTTCTCAGAAAATTCTCCCAAGTAGGGAGAATCATAAATATATGGCACTGCTTGTTGTAGCAAATTTTTCCCTATTGAGGGAATTTGGTTTCTATGCTGGGTTAAACCAGGAACCGATTTCCAGGGAGAACCTGAATATTCCTGTTTTAATATCCTGATACTTTAGTTGTTGGAAAGTGCTTCGAGCGTTTCCTACTAGCCAACAAGAGGGAAAAGTGAGGTGCCACAGGGCACACGTACTCGATGTGTTCCGAGGAAGACATTGAAAGTTAACCACGGAGATAATGGAGACTTATGTACAGAGGCCATCAGAGCTGGCACAGAACGCATGCCAACCTGACCATGAAAGCACCGAATGGACAGAGCGCAAGGCTGCCTGGCGCACACGAGGGGAACTAAAGGGAAGTTCAAGTTAACATCTCCATATTTTTACAATGCTGAAATACTAAACTGTGAATACACACACACACACACACACATACACACACACACACACACTGAAAGCCCAATCTGACCTGTTCTTATGAATAAGCAAGCCATCTGTGAGAGTCAATGACCCAGCATTACCAATAGATCAAATCCATCAATATATTGAACTGGAAATGAATGTCAGACAGTGAACTTCTTTTTGTCTTCATGTCATCCTGAGATTTCCAAACACAGTGCAAGCAAGGGTCTAATGAGTAATCTTTGACGGCAAGCACGTCCCAGGACCTTGACAACTCCAGGGGCAGGAAGTGTGCAAACTGCTGGACAGGGACCACTCAGACAGTGCACTTTTGACAAGCAGTTTTCGACCTGTGGAGGAATGTCCTCCAAGCTGTGACTTAGACTGGCTACAAACCGGTCTACTCACAAGCCCAAGGGACCTTGATCAGGCTGGCTTCTGAGGATTCCTGACTTTCTTGCTTTTCATGGGGGGGGGGGGGGGAGCTCAACCCAGGTATTGACTAAGGCTGGCCCTTCTTCCAGAGGCTCTGGAATGCATCATTTGAGCCTGCTCCTGGGGTGGTGCTCCTGGCAAACATGCTCCAGCTTTATCCCAGGCTAGAACAAAAGGCTAACCACTATACGGAGCCAGGGAAATGAAGTGACTGCAAACTAAAGGTTTTTGTCTCAAACATTCCCCTTAGGGTGGCCTCTCTGCCCAGCAGGTAGAAATAGCACTGAGTTCTAAAGCAGGGCTGCAGAGGACTTTACACCCCTCAAGCAGTCAGCAGAGGGGGTTCTGGGAATCTAGTCGCACAAATGACAGAATGAAAGTTAAAGTAGATGGGTTTCTACTCTCCGGCTCGCCCTGACTCTCATGGACTGCGGTAGGGGGAGTCCACTCACTAGCACAGGAGACTACCAGGGCACACTTCCTCTTTTCACATTTTGAAGCCTAGAGGAAGCATCTGCTTACTCCAGTTTACTTTTAGTGCCCGGGTAACCCTGGCAGAGTCTGGTTGCCCGGAGGACTCCTATTGTCAATGGAGATGCTACATGCCTTCTCTTTGCATCCGTCAGCAGCGAGTGAGCACCACCAGGGACACAGGCTGGGCTCATTCTAGCTGCCAGGAGAGAATCCTGGTCTCATCAGTCAACTATAGCCCATCTTGATTTTGTAGTTGGGGAAAAGTAGCCAAAAAACCCCTGACCATTAATAGGACAGTAGGACATGCTAAAAATTACAACTGTGTTAAAATTTACATGTCACCATGCCTAATGGGTTGTAATTCCAGGCACTTGAGAGTCCAAGGCTGTAGTCTCAGACCAGTGTGGGCCATAGAAGACCTTGTCTCCAAATAATAAACTCCAGGTTTCTCTTAGTGCCTTCATTTTGTGTGATTTCAAACATGTGACTAACCGGATGCAGTTTTAAACAATCTGATTCTTTATAAACGTGTTATCTTCATTGTGGCCTCGCCCCTAAATGGCCCTGAATTGGGCACAAAGCTCCTGGAACTTCCTGAAGACTTCCAATATCTAATATTTGCCAAGAGCCTCTGACCAGGATGGGGGACAGTAAGCAATGGGGGACGCTCGCTACCTCTTCCTCACTGAGACGTTCACTGGTATCGGCTCCTAGTATCTTTTCCAATAAAGTCTCTTAAATACTTTTTCCTTTCCTGCTGGGGCTTGAACACAGGACCTCACAGAAGCCAGGCAAGCACTCTACCCCTAGAGCTACCCACCCCCCCAGCTCCCGCCCAGTGCCTTAATCCCATCTGCTGTTTGAGAGGGAATCTGTCGGCTCTGTCAGGGTAGACTGGGCCAGACACCTCAGCTTCAGAGTCCTTACCTTCTTGATCTGGTCCTCCTTCAACTTGGAGAAGTGAAACGCCACCAAGTGTACTGCAAACATGGTCCCGAGTTTGGCTGTTCCCGAGCCGGGCCGAGCCTTCCCTACACTCTCCGTCTGCAGAGTACCACACGCCTCTGGTTCGAGCAGGGAGGTGGGTGCTTGGACTAAATACTCCCAGCTGCTCCGTTCAATGATTAAACTTCGCCCGTCCCTGGTCCCTCCCTCTGCTGCACACTCATTGTCTAACAGGAGGCTCTGGTGGAAGCTGAAGGCAAGCAGAGGGGGAGGCTGGGGACTGACGGTTAGTTGGCTATGTGAGAACCAGGCACCACAAAAGTCTTGTTGCTAAGTGACATGCTCTAGCCTGTGCTCTAAGCTCACTCAGCCAAGGAAAATCTTGTGAAAAGTTGGGGGGTGGGGTGGGCAAAGCAAAGCCACCTTAAGAACTAAATCCCAGTTCCAGTTCCCCTCTTCTCAGTGAGGCAACACAACTGTAGACTCCTGGTACCCCTAGGCACCATCTTTTTGTTTTGTTTCTAGAGATGGGGTTTTTCTGTATGGCCCTGGCTGTTCTGGAACTGTTCTGTAGACCAGGCTGGCCTTGAACTTAGAGATCTGCCTGCCTCTGCCTCTCGAGTACTGGGATTAAAGGTATATGCCACCACTGACCAGCTTCTGAGGCACCATCTTAACTAAGGCTAAGTGGTGACCTGATCCTGTGGATTTGAAAGGGGGGAAAAGGGGGCTGGGACAATCCCTCTACTGAGGCAGATAAGCTATGACAAGCTAATGAAAAGCAATCAGTACTCTACAGTGGTAGGCAGACAGCCTTCATTTCAGAGTAGCTTGGGGATGCTAGGTGTGTATGTGTGTGTGTGTGGGGGGGGGGGGAATATTAATGGAAGCCGCCAGGCCCTGCTGAAGCGCTGGGCTGGAAGGGTGTGCTGTTGTTGAGACACCTGTTTTCTTGTCTACCACCCTCGCCATGCAGGATATGAGAAGGATCTGTCAGAGGGAACAGAACCCTGTGTGGTCCTCCCAGCCGCTGGCTGGTTAGTGAACTCGGTGAGGCTAGCATTAGCAGCCACTGCCATGGATGGGGACTCTCTTCCTCCCATCTTATAGATCAGAAAGCTGGCCCGGAAAGGCTTAGTGACTTCTTTGAAGTCATGGTTGTGAATGCTTCAGCCAGGAAGCAGCGCCAGAAATGTGATTCCAGAGCCCAGCTCACGACCAGTATTCAAGGCCAACTCTCAAACGTGTCTTCTTCCACCCAGTGCTCATCTGGTAACTACTAAGACTCTGCTAGATTGAAGTTAGCTAGGGAAAGCTAAGCACGGGCAGCGCTTCTTGAAAAACAAAGTCCTCTTGCCCTCTTGGGCTCTTCCCTTCCCCACTCCCTTCCCCCTTCTCTGCATGGTCATGGCTGGACTCTACTTCTCTACTCACACACACACTCTCTCTCTGCCTTTCTCTGCCTCTACTACCCTCTTAGCTCCCCTCCCCATCTACCCTTCCAAACACTAAGAAAGAACACTAAAATTCACAGCCGACTGGATGGCTGTGGGCACCCCAGTGTCTCTTGTCTTCCACTGACCAGGTGGCCTCTGAGTAAGCTCATTCTGGTCAGCTTATAGCCTCAGCTCTGTCTGTTCTTCTGCTACACAATCTTTTTTTTTTTTTTTAAAGATTTATTTATTATTATATGTAAGTACACTGCAGCTGCCTTCAGGCACACCAGAAGAGGGCATCAGATCCCATTACAAATGGTTGTGATCCACCATGTGGTTGCTGGGATTCAAACTCAGGACCTTTAGAAGAGCAGTCAGTGCTCTTAACCACTGAGCCATCTCTCCAGCCCCCTGCTGTACAATCTTAACAATGAAAGCATGACTGACAGCTGCCTGGCCAGGGACCTTCAGAAGGCAGCGGAAGTCTGCCTTAGGCCCGTCTTAATGAAATGATTGCAGACTGACATAACAGCCTCCCTGATGGAGACCTCTCGACCCCTTCCATCTGTTTACCCCCAGACTGACTTTTATCTCCTTTGCTTATCGCGCAAGCAAACAAAAGGTTAACCTTCAGTTTCAGCTCAGTCCCAGAAATGCAGAACTGCTGGGATTCAGGAATGGTCTCGGATGGACAACATCCTGTCCAAGAACCATGCTGTTACTGCAATTCCCTCTCACGCAACTGTGCGCCAGCAAGGTCATCCACTCCAGGCTGGGATGAGATTATGACAAGGTGTGGGCAGAAGGAAAGCAAGCATAATCAAAGATCTCTACCATATCCAGTAGCCGGGCAGCCAGGCAGCCAGGCGCCAGCCTATGGGACTTCACTGAGGCAAAGGACAGCAAAGGCTGTGGTGTTACAGGTGTGCTGTGTGTTGTCTAAGCACTGAGCACTCACCCTTCAGGTGAGTTAGCTAAGGGAGCCGGGGCTTAATGGCTGTTAAAGGTCGTGTGCATCCAGAGTTGTCTGGACAGACCATTTTATAGTAGCAAGATAAAACTGGCTTGTCATTTTCTCTCCGACTATCCTTGGTATGTTTCACCCTTATTAAAGCTGTGTAGCTAGTCCAGAATGTCCGGATGTGAGATCATGGACTTTGCTTAAGGACACGTGAGTATTGTTACTGTTGTAATAGCTAATACGTATTGCCCACATGACCTAGGACCTCAACACAGGAGGAGCAGCTCTCTCTCTAGTCCATAGAGCTCTGCTTTAATCCATTAGGGCCTCATCTAAATCCAAAGCAACATCTCCTCTCCTTTAGGTACTGAGCCTGGCAGGGAGGCTGGCAGAAGTCCAGACAGCCCAATAAAACCTTCCTATTTTACTTAGAAAGCACGTGGAGCTTACAAGGTGCTTTGCAGCCTTAAGTCCCCCAGCAACAACCACACTCTCCACTTTACAGGTGGAGGGGCAGAGCCCCAGAGCCCCACTGGTATTTGGTGGATCAGAAATTCCAACACAGGCAGTCTGGCACCAGAGCACAGGGAAATCTGGGGATTTGTCTGGAAACGCAGTCTCAGCCCCAGAGAGCAGTGGGAAGCTCGCTGGTCCCAGGTTCTCCCTTTGCCCCTCCCTTCCCTCAAGGTGAAAGGCCAAGATCACATATTCACCACCACCACCCAGTCAGGTGCCCTGACAATGAGCACACACACAAAAGGGCAGTGGACTTCACTGGGCACACTAAAATCATCACCTATGGAACTCTACCCAAGGTAGGGACCCCTCCTAAAATTCCTACTTAATCTCCTCCCATTTGGTCCCCAAGGAAAATAAGGTAAGTGTAGCCTTTCTCATCCATTCAGAAAAACATAACCAGACACCATGAGAAGGTATCAGTTCTAGTTCCAGGATTACAGGCACAGTAAGGAATATTGTCAAAATGGTCTTACTTGGCTGGGTAGTACCAGCACTCAAAAGGCAGAGGCAGGTGGATATCTATGAGTTGAGGCCAGACTGGTCTACACAGCCAGTTCCAGCCAGCCAGGGCTACACAGAGACCATCCAGGGGGTAGGGGGGGGGGAAATTCCTGTTTCTGTGTTTGCACAAGCATGTAAGAGAACAAATGTTCACACAAGAGAAACCAATGAGGAACTTCCAAACTGCAACCAGGGCAGTGACTGCACTGCTGTGGCCTCAGGCACAAGCGAAGCCAATGTCCAGCAGCGTTCTACAGAATGCCACCCGCCACGGCCTACAGACTGGCTGCTCGCCTAAGAGACAAGGAATGCTAAGTCAATACCCGGCTCTTTCCAAAGCGCAGCTGCAAACAGATGACAGAGACAAGCCACAGGGGGAAATGGGATTCGTACAGCAGGGGACGAGCAATTCTAAAAGCAAATGAGACTTCTGCTTAGGCATGGCAGAGACCCAAGGGCACAGGGCTGGAGAAGTGACTCAAGGGTGACGAGCACTGTGCTCTTCTGGAGGACCCGGGTTCGATTCCTAGCATCCACATGGCAGCTCGCAAACTAGTTCCAGGAAGTCCCAGGAATTCTGATGCCCTCTTCTGGACTCTAAGGGCAGCAGGCATATACATACATGATACAAAAGCACATGTGTGCAAGCAGATACACATAAAATAAACAAGTAGACATTTTTTGGTTTTGTTTTCTGTTTTGTTTTCCCCGAGACAGGATTTCTCTGTGTAGCCCTGGCTGTCCTGGAACTCACTCTGTATACTAGGCTGGCCTCAAACTCAGAAATCCGTCTGCCACCGCCTCTCAAGTGCTGGGATTAAAGGCATGTGCCACTGCTGCCCAGCTAAACAAGTAGAATTTTAAAAACCAAAATAAAAATTAAAAACCCAGGAGGACAGAAATGAAACCATGATGGAAAAATGACCTTAATGTAAGTTTGGAGCACCGTGGTGCTCTGATCCCCACTCAGGAGCAGAACTCCGACTGAGGCCACACTGGCCTCCGTAAGTTGTTCCAGGACAGTCAGGGCTATATGGACAGACTCTGTAGATAGGTAGACTGATAAACAGTCGGTCAGACAGGCAGACAGATGGTTTAGGGTCACAGTTGGAAAGGACCTCCACACACCATGTTCTCCAATGAAGCTGGCAAGAAGGCCCTGAGACAGCTCAGGAAGCAGGTGGAGGAGAGCAGGTTTTCCAACAGGACCGAGAGGAGGAGCAGAAGCCAAGGCTTTAATCCTAATACCCAGGAGCCAGAGGCGTCAGATCTCCGAGTTAGAGGCCAGCCTGGTCTACACAGTCAAAATTAAAACCTGCCTCAAAACCAAACCAAACAAACAAACAAAACAAAACAACCCTCCCCAAAACAAACAAGTAAGAAACAAAACAAAAAAACCCAACTAAGCAAAAGGAGCAGAAGAAAATCCAGGACTGCATTCCAAGGCCACAGGGAAGGGTCCCTGGCCATAGAATTGAAATCTGGCAAAGTACACAGTCACAATGAAAATGAAGTGCCCACATGGGAATTACCACAGGCCCACAAAAAAGGTGACATTTCACATGTTAACAAGACTAAGCTGCTCTCATGGTGACAATTTAAGCTCAGATGGACCAGGGCCACTCCAATCATTTTCCATTTGTGTGCCTTGGTATGCAATACCTCCAGTGTCTTCTGCTGACTCACGGGGCCCTCCTGTCCCCCAGAAGGAAAGGTAAAGGGGCAAACGATCGCTGTTCAAGAACTTCCCTCAGTAAGCACTGAAGCAGCCCTTCCCGACAGCCCCTGACCTCCACTGCCCATCAGAGCTGCGAGAAATCGAACTTGCTTGCAAAACCCTGTCTGCCCTCAGTTCAGGGAATTTTGTCAGACCACATGGACAAGAATGACTGCACATGGTAAATCACAGAGACACATTTCCTGGGTATTTCATTCCTTTCCCCACAGGCAGGGAGGAACAGTCTCACCTTTTAGCTTCTGTGCCCAGGAAGGCCAAGTCTGGGATGAGCACTACGATCTAAAGTAAATGAAATGCCACCGACAGAGTCCCCTAAGGAAAGCGGAGGTGCAACTACTACAGCTGGCTGTCCCCAAACCTCTACTCTGGTATCAGATTCAACCCGGCACACCTGAGAGTTCCAGTCTCAGCCAGAATGGTCCAACCCTTCAGGCCCCTTTAGGAAAGACTTGGGGTGGGCAGGCTGGCACTCAACAGCCTGCCGTTGCTTCTGCTTTTGGGTGAGACTGGCCACTGCTTCAAAGCAGAGCTGACCAAGTATGCTGTCCGACTCCTAGGCTGACGCTGGGTTTCTTTTAACCAGAGCAAATGGAGCCGGCTGTACAACAGACTGGCCTTCAGACACAGGTAACTTAACAGCGCCCCTTCCTGTGGTCTCACCGCCCCTTGGCACCCCTTCCTGGAGCTGACTCTGCCATCACCCACTCCTACACGGAAGCTTCCGCTCTAGCCCACTGTGGCTGCAGCAGGGCACTAGACACAAGCGTCCTCGCACCGTTCAGCTGTACTCCATCTTGTTGAGTGTGTATTTCCAGCTTCTAGAACAATCTGTGGTAGTGGGTATAACAGACAAAGAATTCCATCCGTGACATCCTCAACAGGCCTAACAATCCCCTAACTGATGGCAGGCCATGCGGAATCTCAAATAGCAGTCAGTGTCTTGGGCTACTCTACAAAAGGCCATCAAATCCAGTAAAACCTTGAAGACACTCTATTCTAAAGGCTGTAATGTAGTTTAGGTAGCTTTAGGAATTTACTTTTTTGGCAATAAAAAAAAAAAAAAAAAGCTAGTGCAAGCTGGCCATGACCTCCACTGGCAGCCAGTGCCATGAGCATAAGGATTTAAAATTCATTTTTATTTGCAAAATTAAAAAGCCTAATCGGAGTTGGAGTCCTTCTTCTTCCTCCGTGCCCCCGCTTTCTCCCTGCCCTGCTCCGGTCGCTGTGTCAGCCACTCCTTCTGGAGCTGTTTCAGCATGTCTGCAGTGAGGAGTCCTTGCTGCACCAGCCTGGAGGCAAGGGGCAGCTCCTTGTCACTGGGGCTGGGTGGCTCTGCGGCCTTACTCCCTGCACTCTTGGTGCCGCGTGTCCTTCTCGCTGGGCTCTTGGAGGCCCCTGATGGTAAGCTCCCCAGATTCAGAAGCTTGTGTGACTCAGAGATCTTAATCAGCTTGGTGATGTTGTGTACACCTTCTTGGATAATGACATCCAGTTCTTTCTGGAGACTTCGAACGAGACTGGAGTCTGGAAACATATCAATAAATCGGTAGCTGGGAAAAGAAAAAAAGGAGCCCTGGCATGAGAGCTGCGGCACTAACAACCTACCCACCTCCTGACGGCGCCTTCTTTACGGTCCTTCCTAGTAATACAGTGCCTTTGTGCGGCTGTTATCTCTGCCCATGGGTCTGAGGCGGTGTCCAAACCCCACTTGAGGGGATTCTAATACACTCCACCGCAGGGACTGCTTCTCAAACATTACCGCACAGGGTAACAGGCTGGAAACCCTGTGAAAATGCAGGATCTGAGCTGGCAGAGATGGCTCAGAAGGTAAAGGTGACTGCTTCACAGACCTGCTGTCCTGACCGAGAGCCACAGGGCCCACAGAAAACATGGAAGTAAAGAACCAACTCCACAAAGTCACAAAGTTGGCCTCCATTCAAACAAAATGTACCTTGGCATGTGCAATCCATCCACCCACATCATACAAACATGTATACAAACACACACACACACACACACACAGAGAGAGAGAGAGAGAGAGAGAGAGAGAGAGAGAGAGAGAGAGAGAGAGAGAGAGGTAATTTTGTTTAATGCAGGATTTAAGTCTAGATGGAGCTGAAGTTCTTTTCTTCTAGATAGCTGGCTCTCAAGGGATACCAAAGCCTTTGGACTGAAGACCACTCTGACTAGCAAGGATTAAGCCTCATTAGGCTATCTTACAGACTCTGCAAGTCTTTTCAGGAATGAGTATAAACAAACCTCAAGCCCCTTTACGGACTATACACTACAGACTATTCTCTAAGGATCTCTCTACTTTGGAAGAGCAGCTGCCACTCACACAACCTTTACTTTGCCGAGTCAGGAAACCACAAGCATAGAAAGGAAAAGGGTTGTACCTCAGCCACAGGTAAAGATCAAAGACATCGTGGACAGCTTCAAGGTCCATGAGGTCTTTAATATTCTTAGGCGGAAGCAGAGGCCACTTGATGTACCGGCGTAGCCATGCAAAGGTCAGGGGCTCGTTCCTGCTGTACTGCCTGGCAAACTGAGAGGAAAGAACAAAGTTTGGTAAAATAACCAGAAGGTCTGTAATTAGAAAGAAAAAGGAAGTGTAACTTGTAGACTGTGGTTGCTTTAAAAGACAGGCTGGTTTCATTGCTGCTTAATACTTTCCTACTACATTTAAAAGACATTTAATAGGAGGCTGGAGAGATGGCTCAGCAGTTAAGAGCACTGACTGCTCTTCCAGAGGTCCTGAGTTCAAATCCCAGCAACCACATGGTGGCTCACAACCATCTGTAATGGGATCCAATGCCCTGTTATGGTGTGTCTAAAGACAGCCACAGTGTACTCATATACATAAAATAAATAAATAATTTCTTTAAAAAACTTAATACTTTATAATACCTTATTTAGTTGAGACAAGGTCTTATAGGCCAAGCTAGCCTCAAAATTGCTGTATAACCATGAGAGGCCTTGAGCCCCCGACTCTCCTGCTTCTGCCTTTCGAGCCCTGGGGTTATGGGAGTGTGTCACCATGTTGAGCTTAAATTGTTTGTTTAAAATTAAACTGGGCTGACTCTTCCGGTAAAGGCATTTGCTGATAAGTCTGATGACCCAAGTTTGGTCCCCAGAATCTAACTGACCTCTCAAAACCACTGTCCCAGGTAGTACGAGAGGCCATCAGCAGATGCCAAAGTAAAAAACTCTCTAGTTTTCACGCCACGCCCAAGGCTTTCGATGGAAGACCTCAGCAGCTGCTGACTTGCACCCTTCCCAGGTCCTCCCTCCTGGCAGAGGCTCCTGCTTCATGTCTGCCTGAGGAAGCAGCTGCAGTCATGTGAGCATGCAGTAGCTGAAGACTGCCCACAACCCCCACCCTTATCCTAGCTCTCCCACTAATAACATACGTGCAGGAAAATACCTAAACACAGACCTCTAAGATACACTGTTAAGGGAAAAGGAAGAGAGTTGCAGAATAATTCGTTTAACATTTATAGAAAAACATCCACAAAACAAAACTGGAATTCCTACCGGTTCATGATACAGGCAGATGCCACGTGAACCAAACTCTAACAGCTGGGGACGGCAGGCCACAATCAACTTATCTACAATGCGTTACAAGGCATCCCAAGTATTTGCCTGTTATTTATATAATTTTGCAATAACTTAAAAGGTAAATTCAGTAATGAATTCCATTCAAATAGAGATGATACACAGAACGCTGAGGCCTCTGGAGAGATGGCAAGAAGTCCAGAGAAGCAGCCTGAGTTTAGTGGCCTGAGGCAGGCAGCCCAGCATGGAGCTCCAGCATGGAAGGCCTGTGCAGTTCAGCTCGGCTGCCCCTCTCCTAGAACCCTGTGCTTTCCACAAGTCACACCACAGCCCAGCGCAAACGGCTGAGAGGGCACAGAGGCGCCGCCCTTACCTTACCGAAGCTGAGTACCACTGCTTCCTCCAAGTCCCTCCCTCTAAGAGCTTTTTCAGCTGCCTATCTCGGCTTACAATGGCGACACCACCCAGGCCCAAATACACGCAAAGGTTAGCCTTCAAACATCACCAAGCCAGCTTATGTTCATGTTTCCACAAAGCCCCTCCTATAGGGTACTCTCCCAAGCATACTGTTTGGAGGAAAGTAAATCAATCTGGAACAACTCAAAACAGCACGGAGCTAAAGACATACCTGTAGCAAGGACGAGCAGACAAAAGGCTGTTTCTTGTTGATGGGGGCTGTGCAGAACACATACCTCACCCGGAGACTTAGGGGAATGTGCTGGATCAGCTCTGCAGAAAACTTAAAATCATCCATATTGCAGACAAAGTACTGCCCGTCAACTTGTGCAAAGTCTACAAAAATATCCTGGGGGAGGGGGAAGAGATACACAAAATCATTGGCGGCGTGCGTGGAGTAGATACCCGCGTGGACAGGAATGAAGAACTCAAGTCCCCGCGACCTCAGGAGACCCGTGCTTCCTTTACCTCTCTCTAAAGCTAAGGCATTTCTCCCGCCTTCTTCCTAATCTGAATTTCTTTTTGAAACGGAGGCTACCATGCCCCCAGGCTAACCTCCAACTCCAGGGTCTCCAGCCTCATCACCCTGAGAGCTGGGCTTACAGGTGTGCACTGACACACCCAGCACACCCAGATGCTGGTTTTCACCAGCGATCCACATTTCATGAGCGGCAAATGCACCAAGGCAGAGGCCTGTCGGCATGAGCCAGCACTGGCATGCACATCAACAAGGAGAGACGCAAGAGCTTCGCTTACAATGAGGTTGGACAGCGTTGTCTCGGGGAGATGGTAGGCAAACATCTCAATCTGCTCGGCAGTCGGATGAAGACCGGCGGCCTGTGGAAGGAAAGGACGACAGAATCAGGAGCTCATTTTCCTCCTCATTGTTTTTCAAAAAGATTTTCTTCTTTGCAAACATGTCCTACATTAGGCTAAGTTTTTTTGGTTTTTTGTTTGTTTGTTTGTTTTGCTTTGTTTTGTTTTTTTGAGACAGGGTTTCTCTGTGTAGCCCTGGCTGTCCTGGAACTCACTCTGTAGACCAGGCTGGCCTTGAACCCAGAAATCCGCCTGCCTCTGCCTCCCAAATACTGGGTAGGCTAAGTTCTTACCAAACAAGTCCCATGCCAAGTATTTCAGTAATATAGAAAAAAGACATGGCCATCTTCATCACTTATTGCGATTAGAAAAGCTGACAGGATTATTTAATGAAAGGAGATCATATAGCTCTTTGATATTTTTTAGTCCGATTTCTAGAGTATTACTTCTACGTGGGTGACAGAACACCAGAAGGCATCTTCTCTGGAGATCAGCTGGCTTTCTACACTGAGATACCCACAGCTAAGTACGAGAAGGGGAGAGAAAGGTGGAGGAAGAGGAGTCAAGATGTAATCCCTAGAGGTCGTGCAAAGGCTAGAGCAGAGGTACAGAGGAGAGCGGGGCTGAGAATAAACACCCAGGAGCTAGCAAGGGGCCCGTCCCACCCGGGAGCTAACGTCCTGTCAGCAGCCTCCACCCGTCACTGCATATACGCTTGCCTTTATATCTGACAAATGAAATACGCCACTACAGTATACTTCTAGAAACTTAAAATTCTGAAGTTAGTTTGCTTTAAAATGATTCAGTACCATCTACTTAAGTCAGTCCTGGCTCGCTAAGCCTCTTCTCCAGTTAAGCTTCTGTTAAGTTTCCCCCTTTACTGTCATGACTCTATGCACCCACAGCAAAGAAAATCAGACCAACTGAACCTGTTGAATCTGGATCTTTCATTTGTACACAGTTTTCTAAGAGGTATTGATGTCTCTCTAAACCAATAGACAAAAGCCTATTAATTTGATTTTAAATTATGTAGGTGGGTGGAGGGCTGGGCAGGGGGCAGCGGGTCCCTGACGCTGGAGTTACAGGTGGTTCTCAGCTGCTGGTATGGGTGCTGGGAAGCAATCACAGGCGCTCTGCAAAAGCAGTATGCACTCTCCCCTCCTGAGGCATCCATCTCTCTGGCCCTAAGCCAGAGCTTTCTTGTCATGGTTTCCCCAGCTCAAGCAGGCTTTCTGTTTCCATGCATTTGAGGCAAGTGACTAGGGAGGGAACGACTATCCTGCACACAGAGGCAACAGCAGCAGCAGCAGCAGCAGCCGTGGTGACGGCTAAGCCTTACCCGTATAGGATCCACGGGTCTATTCAAAATCTCCTTCAATAAAGACAAGTCGTCTCGGTGCATTGTGGTAACCTCCCCCTCTTTAAAGTGTGAGCTGAATCTGCCGGCCCTGCCAGCGATCTGCAGGGCTTGGGAGGTGGTGATGGGCTCCAGCTCCTTCTCTCCCTTTTCATTGATGCTGGGCTTTATAAGGGAGTAAAAAATAATTCTCCTTATGCTCCTGAAACAGAAATAAAAGTGACCCCACAGACTGTACACAGCCCTGTTGTAAGTCATCACACCTTATTAGGCTGTCGTGTAATCTTGCAATTATTCAAAAAGAGAAGTAAATGGGTCTGGAGAGGTGGCTTAGCAGTTGGAAGCACCAGCTGCTCCTCCAGAAGACCCGAGTTCGATTCCCAGCATCCACATGGTGGCTCATGACCACTACTTTCAACTCAAGTCCTGGGGGATACACCTCTCCAAAGGCACCAAGCACACAAGTATTCTGTAGAAATACATCCGGCAAATACCCATACACACACATACACACAAAAGCCCGATTGCCCACATGTGGTACATAAACATAACATATAGGCAAAATACTCAGAATTTAAATACACAGAATTTAAAAAAAAAAATGAATCATTTAAAAAAATCAAAACAAACTAAAAAGACAAACAGAGTGATGGCCCAGAGCTCGACCTCTGTGTGTGCCCTCTACTGAGCTTAAGGCAGGGCGAGCCCGGGTGGCCGTGGCAGCCTGGCCGGCACCCACCCCACGCACAGTGTTTGCGTCTTAACAGTCTGGCCGCATTGCGTTCACTCCCTGGAGATGGTGAGTGCTGCAGCAGGAGGCACTTGCACACACACTAAGAAACCCAAAACAAAGCAAAGGCAACTGCCCTGCAGAGGAGGCAACTGCTCTGCAGAGGAGGCAACTGCAGAGGAGGCAACTGTCCTGCAGAGGGGCATGCCAAACCCCAGGGCTGGGATATTCTCTTTTGTTTCCCAAGAAGTATAAGATAAAGCTTAAGCCTACACCAATATTTCCATCCTAACCAACTAGAACACTGAAAACAACAACAACCCTGCCATCTGACCCACTGCTCATCACAAACAAATTACTTACAAATTAAGTCCCATGCCAATCGCATCTGTAGCTACCAGGATTTTGCATGGATCATTGGGGTCATTAAACTTTCTTGCTTGGGCAAGTTTGGTCCCTGGAAGGAATAGTTCACATTAATTCCATTTTTTAGACATCTCATCCTAAAAGGCACAGGTGAGATGGCAGTTAGTGATTACCGGGTGGCAGGCTGCCGTAGATCACCGCAGATTCCAGTCCCCGAATTTCAATCTGTCGGCTCACAGAATAAATGTCATTCTTGCTAAAGCAGACGATGCAGTCCCCAGGTTGAAGGTTGTCTAAAGACTCCAGTGCACGGTCCAGCACAGAAATGGGGGTGAGCCTCTCATACTTCTGAACCTGCAATAAAGACACACGTGGAAAGTAGCACCCTCGAGTCGGTACCAGGGGACTGACCACTCGGAGCAAAGCTTGCAAGGCAGGCAGCCCACTGGACCACAGGCTGGCTGAGCAGCCATTCAGGAGCTGCACCCAGAAACCTTCATTTGGATGCTGTGCTACCGTCAATTCTTGGCATTCCTGAATATTTCTGTGTTGCCATCCTTAAAGAACTTTAACATACACTAATGTTCAGGATAAAGTGGCAGCTTCAAAAAGATTATCAACTAATATTTTCATTTTATGACAGAGTAAAATAGTCTTCTGTGGTTTGCAGACAGGGCCCAAAGCAGCAAAGTCTAAGATTTCAATCTGGAATTTCTCCCACTGCATTCTATTCAATCTCCTTCAAAGCAGAGCCTGAGACTGTAGTAGGTCAACTTAAGACATTTCTTCATTTCCGTAAAGCTAATCTTTAGTGTCAGGCAGACTTGATTTAGAATCACCATGGAAACACATCCCTGGCTGTGCCTTACAAATCTTTCCTAACGGGTGTAAGAGCAGGAAACCCACCTTAGCTGTGGCCGGCACCGTCCCACGGCTGCGGTTCAGAGAGAACCTAAAGTGAGCGAGCCAAGCACCTGGGCTAGCTGCTCTGCTCTGCCCTGGAACTGTGCCTCCTTCCCGCCTTCCCACCTTCCTTCCCTCACAACTACCTCATCCACCTTGTCATTTAGCAACGGGAAAAGCGACGTACAATTTTACTATCTTTTTTTTTTTTTTTCCAAGACAGGGTTTCTCTGTATAGCCGAACTTAGAAATCCACCTGCCTCTGCCTCCCAGAGTGCTGGGATTACAGGCGTGTGCCACCACTGCCCGGCTACAATTTTACTATCTTATTAAGGAATTCTGAGAGGGCGAAATAAGGATGGTTTTTAGAAGAAACCAGTTTCTGAACTGTAACTTCATCTATGCCAAAGGGATGCAAACTAGACTTGACAATTAGATAAATACCAAAAACTCCAACACGAGATCTTCAAGACTGAGAGACTCCAGACATAGGCGGAGCTTGACTCAGCAGTCTGACGTACTCAGTTCCAATGACACTGGCTCATGAGCTACGGATGCAGATCAGTGGCAGACAGAGCACGCGTAAGGCCCTTAGTTCATTCCCAACACCACGAATAAGAAGACAAAAGGGTTTTTTGAAATGAAAGCCTGAGAGCTGAGTCCAACAGTGCATGCCCATAATCCCAGCACTCAGGAGGCTACGGCAGGAGACTGCCATGAATTTGAGGACAGCCTGGGGTACACAGTAAGACCACATCTCAAAAACAAAAAACAATCAAACAGCCTCACCCCCCAAAACAAACAAAGAATCTTGTGAAAATGAACTATCTCCCACCTGAAGCTCGTGTGTATGTGTGTGTGTGTGTGTGTGTATGTATGAGCCAGTAGGCTCTATTAAAGACTTCCTTTATGCTAAGCTCTGTTTTCAATCTGTCTTAAAAAAACAAGCCAAAAAAAAAAAAAAAAAGCAACAACAAAAAAACCATACTCTTTTAGACAGCACGCAAACAGCTCCACACACATGCAACACTTTGCTCATCGTGGGCGCCCTCCACAGCTATGATCTGACTGTGCCAGGCTCAAGCTAACAAGCCGGTTCATGGGTGCGATCGGCTCTGTGGCACAGCCCCAGAGAATGAAGGGACATGTCTTACCTCTACCTCCTCCCCAGTGGTGTATAGGAGCTCAGTGACCAGGTCAATAGCAGCAGACTCTCCACACAAATGGACTTCCTCAGCACAGAGTCCTGTAGATGCACACAGAGGTTTACATCGCTCTGTTCTCTTCCTCAGCACTGTAACTCTGTCCAATGTTTTCAGGCTCTCTGACTCAAGGCCTCTTTGAGCAAAAACAGAGCCCAGTTTTACAGATTCACAGGCCTGTAATTTGCTCTGGATACAACTGATGCCACTGTAGGATGAGGGACGCCGCAACTATGATGCTTAGTGGCGGGTGTCAGTCACAGGCCTGAGTTCTTCAAATCAGAACTACAGAAGCTGAGGCTACAAGCAGTAGCACGGGGCTAGTAGGCAAGGAGCTCTGAGCTCCTCACCGGAGCAGATCCACTTTCACATGCTGTATGACAGGCAAACTCTGGGCTCAGCCATTTGTTCTTGATCTGAAAACGCCTGCCCAACTACAGTGTGCTAAATCAAAGTTCATTCTGAGCCGGGTGTGGTGGGACTAGCCTATAACCCTAACACTCTAGAGGCTGGAGCAAGGGGACCCAGAGGTCAAAGTCAGCCTGGGCTACATAGTGAATTCCTTTTTGGGGACTTGGAGTGTGGGGAAGAAGGAAGAAAGGAGTCGGGGGAGGAGGGAGAAAAAGGATCATTTAAAAAATCAGGTAACAGACATTCATTCATGCCTGTGAGCTTCAAGAATTCCTATTCTTGGGCCCCATCCTACAAAGCAATTAAAAATAAACCAAAAGTGAAAAGCTACATCCACCAATAATTCTGCTACAGCACTGTTGGTAACGGATGTTTCAGCCCATGAAACAAACTGCTGCAGTGCTGTCCAGAGGACAGTACCCGCAAGGATTCACCTACAGAATGGAACGGTACCTATGAAACAACACCACTGCAAAGAAGCAAAGCACAAAGTTTTAAGTCCTCCAAATGCCACAAACATAAAAAAGCAGATGTGAACCACATCAGACATCAGCAGTGACTGCAACTATGGCTGACACACCTTCTTTCCGTTTTCCTTTTGAGGCAAAATCTTAAGGTAGCCTGGCTTGCTCTGAACTAGCTGTGGAGTCCACGATAATCCTCCCAGTTCCTGATGGTCCTGCTTCCTCCTCCCTACTGCTGGGACAACACTTGGAATATTCATTCCATCATACTCTGCTTATAGGATTCTGGGAATCAGGCCCAGAGCTTCATGCATGGACTATTGGAAAGTGCTCTACTAACAAGCTATATACCCAGCCCCAAACTTTTAATTTTTATTTATTTATTTTTTGGTGCTAAGGATTAAGCCCAGGGCCCTCCCATGCTAGGAGTGTTCTACCACTGGTTACATCTTCAGAGATTCAAACATTTCTTTTTTTTGTTTTTTGTTTTTTGTTTTTTTTTTGAGACAGGGTTTCTCTGTATAGCTCTGGCTGTCCTGGAACTCACTCTGTAGACCAGGCTGGCCTCAAACTCAGAAATCAGCCTGCCTCTGCCTCCCAGAGGGCTGGGATTACAGGCTTGCGCCACGACTGCGCAGCCAAACATTTCTAGTCATTTGGTTACGTTAACTTTATAACACATAAAAGCAGCCCTTTTTGTTACAACATAAGCTTATACTTGTGAGTTTTAAGTGGACTTGTCTGGAGAAGAGAGGCAGCCGTCGACTGAAGGAAGCAGCAGACCACTCACCTAGCAGTGCTCTGGTCCAAGCCCATCCTCTGGCTGGGTCTCGAATCATCTGGATTTCATCTATCACAGCCACCTCATCTTAGAACAAAAGGGTGTCCGTGAGCAAAAGCCTCTTAAGCTCCACCACCAACTCCCCGACACAGGTCATTACCAGGGCTTACTCAGTGTGTCTTTTCTAACACACGTGCTCTAAGTGGTGTGTTCTAAGTAGTAACCTTAGTGTAACATGGTTAGAAGTACTGGGGCTGAGGTTATTGACAGGAAAGTAAACTGAAGCCCAGACAAGTAGGGATGAGACTCAAATCCTGGCTCCCTCGCTCTCAGCACCACACTTCACACTCTGAGCACTCTCCTCCAGGGCATCTCTGCAACTCACACACTCTGCTGACTCCGCCTACCAGGAACAACCTAATTACTCTCCAGCCTGATGGGTAACAGAAGGTATAGGTTTGAAGGACCTACATCTGATGCCCTCTTCTGAACTCTAAGGACACATGCATGTGCACAAACACACTCTCTCTCTCTCTCTCTCTCTCTCTCTCTCTCTCTCTCTCTCTCTAAAATAAATCTGAGTCCAGTGTGGTAGTGTACTTCTTTGATCCCAACAGTAGCCTGGCAGAGGCAGGCAGGTCTCTAGGAGGCTGACACCAGGCTGGTCCATATAGCAAGTTCTGGGCCAGCCAAGGCTACATAGTCTCAAAAAGCGCTCCCCCAGCCTGTGCTCAAGAGCAGCAAGCACAGTGCATGCAGACCTCAGGCTGTTCTGCTCATGCTCAGCCCACCACACGGGAAGCAAAGCAGCCCCTCGGCTTGTTTTCTGAGGCCCCAACACTTGTAACCATGCTACACTATTTCTGGAAGTCATGTTTTCATTTCCATCTTCAAATACCAAGGAACTGAGAATATCGAAGAAAGCTAATTGATACTGAAAACCAGATTAAAAATACTCATCACATCAAGACAAATAGGATAAAAAGCAGGAAGCAGAGAACATTTTGACTTGAGTGCCATTTGCATTGTAATACTGTATGATTTTTAAAACACACTAAAGAGTTTAAAACTATTTGAAAAGTTGATTTTAAAAACAAAAGCAAGCTGTTAGTAAAAACCCTATGATCTTTACTATATTTACTATATTTACCTAAGTGCATACCCTATGTATAAATAACAAAATCTGAATACTAGCACAGAAAGTTAAGAAAATACACACCACGGGATTAATTAAAAGTCATTGTTTGAGGACAGGTGGTATGGGAAAATTACATATATTTGTTTTGTTTACTTACACTTCAGTATTTCCAGAAATGAAGCCAGAAGTTGACTAATGCACTATATATATTACAGACCTTTGTTTCTGGCATTGAGGACTGAACCAAGGGCTTTGCACTTACAAGGCAAGTGCTCTACCACATTCCCAACCCAGGACAGAATGTAAACAACCTAAACATTCCTTAGTAGGGGAATGAAGAGTTTTTGTCATAAGAAAGAATATTATGGCCAGGTGGTGGTGGCGCATGCCTTTAATCCTAGCACTTCGAAGGCACAGGCAGGCGGATTTCTGAGTTTGAAGCCAGCCTAGTTTACGGAGTGAATTCCAGGACAGCCAGGGCTACACAGAGAAACTCTGTCTTGAAAGAACCAAAAAAAAAAAAAAGAAAAAAAGAAAAAAAGAAAAAAAGAAAAAAAATAATATTATGTAACAGTTTATATTGATAAACCTATAGTCATAAATATATGATATATAAGTACACTATGTCTGATCGTCATTTTTGAATACAAGGTCTCAGTAGCCCTAGCTGTCCTGGAATTCAAGGAGTCCCGCCTGCCTCTGCCCAGCGCTGAGATTCACTTCCATTGACAACAAAGGACAACCAGCATGGCGAGGCTTGCTGTGCCGCGGTCAGTATTTAGTGTCCTGTTTTCTCCTAGCGTTCTTACTTTTCACCATAAAGCCCGATACCTTAGGTTAACCACCCTGAAGCCCCCACCCCAGACCCTCGTTCTCTGGACAGCATATACGTACAGGGAGTTGCAACGCTGCACATCTCCACAGTGCATGAGACATGGGTGGCTTGTTTGCCCTCGGGCTCAACTGTCAGCCGCTCTTCCCCAGTCACCAAGTCACACGGTACACCCTGGAATGACATAAAGAAACCCAGACTTATCTCTGACTTGAAAATGGTAACAAAAAAACCATAAGGACTGAAAAGGATTCATTCCATTACTATCATCTTATTCAAATAACCGAATCAAACATTACCAATCTTTCACTTATACACTTACAGCACGCACACACAGCTACTTAGTTTACAAGTCAGATAAGTCGAGAAACGTTCAACCAGAACCTTCAGCAGAGGAACTGTAGTGGGACCTCTGTTTCTTGAGCAGAGTCTCATGTAGCCCAGGCTGGCCTCAAACTAACTATACAGCCAATGATGATTTGAACTCCTGAAGTCCTGGGATTACAGACACACAGCATGTCGCCCAGCCAATGGTTCCGGTTCTGGACTTGGTCCGTTTCCTTTGCAGTGGTCAGGAGTGAACCCAGGGCTCTGCTTACACCACAGGTGCTCTACCACTGAGTTTCTCTCCACTCTACCATCTCTCAGTTTCTCTCTGTACACGTCAGCACTAATGGAGTTAATTCAGCGAATGTGAACTGTTTCCATACTCAAGAACAACACTATGAGTGGAGCTTGAGACTAAAAAGACCTGTTTACCTCCCCCCAGAAGAAGCAGCATCAGTGGCATGGTACACTGGGGTACTGAGCCAGGCATGCAAGGCTTTCTAGAATGAGGGATGTTTTGTGCTTAATCTGAGAAAGTCTAGTCCACAAGTAACCTACAGTATTTAAAAAAATAAAGAGGTTACAGGAACCAAAGACAGACTGAGGAATTCTGACATCAGTGTAAACTAGAAAAATGGCCACAGCATGTGGGAACTGAGATGGGCTCCTAGGAGGGAGCAGGGAAGCTGTTACTTGACAAGCGACACACACACAAACACTTTAAAGCATTTCATACTTTACATATGTGTCTGTGTGGTACCGTAGAGGCTGCAAGAGAGCTAGATCCCTGGAGCTGGAGTCGAGGCACTTTGTGAGACACCCTACATGGATCTTCAGAGTAGTGAGTACTCTTAACCAATGTAGTTGTTTCTTTGGCCCAATAAAACTTGAAATTGAATATGAATTAAGTAGTAAATAATAGTGGACTATCAACTAAATATCCTTTCAGATAAATATGCTATAGTTATGTTAATGAACAACAAACAAAAAAAACAGGTCTTTGTTCTGAAGAAAAACATCCACAAACAATTATGTGGGAGGCTGGAGAGATGACTCATCCGTTAAGAGCACTGACTGCTCTTCCAGAGGTCCTGAGTTCAATTCCTAGCAACCACATGGTGGCTCACAACCATCTGCAATGAGGTCTGAGGGTGAAGACACACCCTCTTCTGGTGTGGCTGAAAAGAGCAATGGTGTGTGTGTGTGTGATTAAAAAAAGATTTTTTTTTTTTTAAAAGAATTACGTATAAGAAACCACCAAACTGGAGAATATTCCACTGTACTGTGAACAGCCCATTTACTGGCACAGAGCCTCAGACCAAAGGCCTTCAGTGCAGTTTTAAAATGTGGCTCTCATCCTGATCAAGTTCTAACTTCCCACACCAAAGTCTGACTGAAGAGACAGATAAATACACATCCTGGCAGAGCACCATGTGACCCAAGGAGCAGTTCAGAGGGCCTTCCAACTAATTCATCCTTTCTATCTTGAAAAGGCAAACAAGTGCTATTTTTAAAAAGACAGGGGCTGGAAAGACTGCTCATCCATTAAGGGCACTGACTATTCTTCCAGAGGTTCTGAGCTCAATTCCCAGCAACCACATGGTGGCTCACAACCATGTGTAATGGGATCAGATGCCCTCTTCTGCTGTGTCTGAAGACAGCTACAGGTACTTACATATATAAAATAAATCTTAAAAAGAAAAAAGATAGCCGGGCGGTGGTGGCGCATGCCTGTAATCCCAGCACTCTGGGAGGCAGAGGCAGGTGGATTTCTGAGTTCGAGGCCAGCTTGGTCTACAGAGTGAATCCCAGGACAGCCAGGGCTACACAGAGAAACCCTGTCTTGAAAAAACCAAATCCAAAAAAAAAAAAAAAAAACCCCAAAAGAAAAAAGACAGAGAAATGAAGCACACGAGTCTGACAGCAGGCATCATGTGATTTTCTGCAATTCTGTCCACAGAAAATATTCAGTAATACTTCATTTCATTCTCGGAGGTAGGTCTTGCTGTTTTCATTCCTGGTGATCTTGTTTTGGATTCTGAGACAGTTTCCTCTGAACTGAGGACCCAGCAGGTATGTCAGCGCTCACATCTCTCCCCACAGCTGTGTGCACCATCACCTCACACCTGCTGGCTTCCCATGTACAGAAACAGGCGCTTCTGCCAACAGTAGCGACTGCATTCCTTCCCCACAGAAAGTGTGCGCCTTCGCCCCAAGAGAGAAGTTAGGGGGAAATGAGCAAATACCCTGGAGAGTACTGACAGCAGCATTGCTCTTCTCAAAGATCTCATGCGCCAGCAGCTTCAGAGGGCCGCAGTACACGCCGGAGGCCGCTGACAGGTATCTCTGGATGGCATGGTAAGTCTTCCCACTGTTGGTGGGACCTGAGTGGAATATTATCTTCCGCTGTATGGCTCTGGCTTCTGGGTACCTAAAATATGAGCAGGTAAAGAGCTTAACTCTATTAGCCCCATAATCCATTCTAGCAGACAGTCTTTGAAAAACTCAGTGAAGGCTATAAAACCCACATTAAAATAACAAGACTTCCAAGAGCTGCATTTACTGGAGGACAGGAACCTCAAATGCAAGTAACTGCTTTGGCTATCTCCAGTTTACTGGATTTAAACTGCCATCAGTCCCACATTTATGTTTACATCACTCCCACAACTCTGAACCCCAAACCCCCAAAGCAACTCCCCCTGGGCTTTGTAATTTCAGCATCAATAAATACAGCAACCGAGCATCTGCTTCTGGCCACATGGGCTGACTGGTGAGATGGACCTTACCATATGCAAACTCAAAACTGGGCAAAATATTGCAGCAACTGTTTGGGTCAGAGACAGCAGGCAGTGAGGACTAACCCCTGCAGGAAGGGAGCACAGGACACAGGGAGGTAGCACCCGAGCAGGGAGGAGCAGTTGCCCTGAACAAGCAAGTCGGATGCAGAGCTGCTGAAGCAGGTCAATTTGTTTGTTTTCAAGACAGGGCTTCACCACCCTGGGCCAGCCTCCAGCCTGCTAGACAGCTGAGAATGACGGATTTATTTATTTATTTATTTATTTATTTATTTATTTCCCTTCCTTCCTTTTGTTGCTGTTGTTGTTGTTTTGTTTTTGAGACAGGATCTATGTAGCCCTGGCTGTCTTGGGGCTCTCTATGTAGACCAGGCTGGCCTTGAACTCATAGAAATCTTCCTTCCTCAGTCTCCTGAGTGCAAGGACTAAAGTGTGCCTCTTCGAACAGCAACGTTGAATTCTAAATCGTCCGGCTCACCTTCCTACATGCTGAGGTTCCGGGCATGCACCACCACGCCTGGTGTCATGCTGTACTAGGAATCAAGTCCCTGCCAGACAAATGCTCTATCACCTGAGCACAATCTCCAATCTGAATTGAAGCAACTGGAATTTGAATGGTCAAATGTGAAAGGGCAGAAAAGGTGAAGAGAGTGGAGTCCCCAGATCACAGTGTGTGGGGAGTTGGGGTGGTGGTTTGGTGGAGTTCTGGCCAAGGGCTGGGCTGGACCTATGTAAGGTTACAACTGGCAGGGCCTAGAGAGCAGCTCACAGGATTTGGACAGCGTATCTCAAAGGCGCCACAGTGCCACAAGATGCTGCAGCTCCAGCCATGGGAGAGACTGACTAACATCCAGGCAGTGAACTAAGGCATCAGAACTACCACTGAGGACAGCCTTGACAATGTGCTCCATCCCAAATCCACCCAAGAAAACCTCAACCCACACTCCAACAGCATAAAAGGAACACACAGTAAAATGTGAGAGAATTAATTCCTTGGTTATCTTGTTTTGTTTTGTCTTTGGGGAAATCAAAATTTCCACTTTATAATTTGTTATCTAGTATAAAATAAAAGCGTCAACATCAGTTTCCCCAAATTAGGAGGCTCGGTGTCAGTAAGGCCAAGAACTAACCAGTTGGGCGGTATCCTTAAGTCACTGATCTTCCGCAGATCATCCTTGCACTCCAAGACAGGAAATATCTGTTTGGCATGTCTCAAGAAAAATGGAAACAGATCGTCCACGTGAGCTGTAAGATAGCAGAGCACATCAGCACGCTCACTCTGAGATGCTCATAACTCAGCCTCAAACTTGCAATCTGCCCAGGTCAGGCTCCTGCACTGTGGAAACCCATTTCTTCTGAGCAAGGGAAGCTGGGCGCTGCCAGGACTGGAGAGCACGTCCAGGAGCAGGGGGCCCCACTTTCTATCCCTTCCTTCTCCAAACCTCCCATGTCAGGCAAAACAAAAGACTAGTAACCAACCACCAGGCTCTAAGCTCCTCAGTGTAAACACGCAAAGGTTAACACAGCAGGAGGTAAACAAAAACAGCTTGGACACACATTAGAGAGACATGTTCTGTGAACTGTGTGGGTAGTGCTGCTGTTGGGGCTTGAACCCAGGAATTTATAGAGACTACACCTATGATCAAACCCTGAGCTATCCCACTCCAACTCAATAACTTTTTTTTTTCTTTAATTTCAAAGACCACAGAGAAGCAAATCAGTTTCCCCCACACCTGAAGTGGCTCTGAGAGAAAAGGAGCGTATGTCTCACTCGGCTATATATCAGGTTCTCCTTCAGTGCCGGGCACAAGCTAAAGGGCTAAGTGTCAAACACATTTCACACTATAATCAAGGTACCAGGATTCGGTTGGAAAGATAGCTCAGCAGTTAAGAGCACTGACTGCTCTTCCAAAAGTCCTAAGTTCAAATCCCAGCAACCACATGATGGCTCACAACCATCTGTAAGGAGATCTGATGGATGACCTATTCTGGTGTATAAGAAGACAGCTACAGTGTACTCATATAAAATAAATAAATAAATAAATAAATAAATAAATAAATAAATAAATAAATAAATAAATCTTTTAAAAAAAAGTACCAGGATACACATAGAAACGGAACAGTAATGTTCCTACTTTGATTCTGTTTTGAGACGTGGCGATACTACAGCCCAGGCTGGCCTAGAACTAAAAGAAATCCTGCCTCAGTCTCCAGAGAGATGGGACTAAGTGGGCACCATGTCTACTGCTTTGTTTTTCTCTCAGAACAAAGCTTTGTGAAAGAGAGAGAAGCCAATGGTAGACAGGGATGAACGGTGCCGTGTGCTCATTCTATCCCACTCATGCTGTTCACCATGCTGACGGAGCAGAGGGCGACGGGTCAGAGACGGTCTGTGCAGGACTTACTGACGGAGGGATTTAATGGAAAGGCACAGTGACTTATTTACAGAGCACAGTGCCAGGACCTATTCTCAAACAAGGAAACCCTGCTCCCTAGAGAAATAAGCGAGAAGAAACAGAAACCACACCCACTAATACTCCTAAAATTCTCAGGGCTTGAAAGGTGGTTCAATAACTTGAGTGTTCCCTGTGCAAGCATGAGGACCTGAGTTCGGATCCCAGCACACACCTAATAAGCTGGGTGAGGCTGCCAGTGCATCTTTAACCCCAGCTTTGGAAGGGGAAGGGGCAGGGAGACAGGAGGATGTGGGAGGCTCGCTAGCCACCAGCCCAGCTCCAGGGTTAGTGAGAGCCAGACCCTGCCGTCTTCCTCTATCTCTGCATGTACACCAAGAAACACACAGGCACACATACAAAGCACACAGGCACGCATGCGAGGCACACATGTGAGCACACACACAATTGTTTCTTTAAAAAAAAAAATCTTCACAGTGGGCTGGAGAGATGGCCCAGAGGTTAAGAGCACTGGCTGGTCTTCCAGAGGACCCAGGCTTGGCTCCCAGCACCCACATGGCTGCTCACACCCACCTATAACTCCAGTTTCAGGGATCTGATTCCTTCCTCTGACCTCTGCAGGCACCTCATGCATGTGGTGCAGACATACGTGTATGCAGAACACCCATACACATAAACATAATTTTAAAAAAATCCTCTCAGCAGGCCAGTGACATGGCTCAGCAAGGAAAGGCAGTGTCATACAATGCCTGAATCCTACAGCTGGAAGGACAACAGACTGCCAAATGACCTCTGACCTCCACATGAATGTCACGGCATACATACATACACGTTCCTCTTCTCCACTTCTCCTTCCCAGCCCCCAACTCCATCATCCTCCCTCCAGCTCACACGCACACAAAGTAAGTTTTTTAAAAACCCCTCTAAGCACTTGCCTGCACTGAAGCAGATATCATTCAAGACGATGTGGATGTCCACGTCCAGAGAATGAGACTGCATAATGTAGTTCCTGAAGCTGATGAAAGCCTGGTGGAAGAGGCGAGCTGTGCAGAGCACAAAATCACAGCATCCAAGGATTAGTCCAAAGTGTTACACAGAGATGCAGAGAGCTCAGTGCTTAAGAACACTGGCTGCGCTGGGCGGTGGTGGCACACGCCTTTAATCCCAGTACTTGGGAGGCAGAGGCAGGTGGATTTCTGAGTTCGAGGCCAGCCTGGTCTACAGAGTGTGTTCCAGGACAGCCAGGGCTACACAGAGAAACCCTGTCTCAAAAAAACCAAATCCAAAAAAAAAAAAAAAAAAAAGGAACACTGGCTGCTCTGCCACAGAAATCAAGCTCCACTCTCAGCATCCACACCGTGGCTCACAGCCATCTCTAACTCCAATTCCAGGGCATCTTAACACCTCTTCCATGGGCACTGCACAAAGTAGCTACAGACATATATGTAGCAAAAATACTCACACACATAAAATGATAAAAATTGTTAAAAAATAAATTTCAAGGGCTGGAGAGATGGCTCAGTGGTTAAGAGCACTGACTCCTGAGTTCAATTCCTAACAACCCCATGACGGCTCACAACCATTTATAATGGGATCTGATGCCCTCTTCTGGTGTGTCTGAAGACAACTACAGTGTACTCATATACATAAAATAAATAAATCTTATAAATAAATAAATTTCTAAAAGGTTGTCAGCCTTACCATCAAGTCCATAGTCAGCACCCAGCTTTTGGATTTCTTGTCTCTTATAAAACTTGTCTAAGACCTTCTTTACTTCACCTAAAAGAGAAATATAAAAGTTTTAACATTTGTTTACCAATTTCGACAGATCTACAACAAAAGGAATTTGAAGTCATAAGACTAAAGGCTGTAACCTTGGGAATGCTTTGAGAGCGTGAGGCTTTGAGCTACTGTGCAATGGAGTAAAACTGACAGAGTACAGCACTGGGCCATCCCTGACAGGCAGACCACAGACACACAAGGAGAGAACCAGCTCCACAGGGTCACCATCAAACCTCCACTTGTCCCCAAAGCTCCTAGAGTAACCATCGCTTCCAAGAAGAGGTGAGTCCTTCTATCAGAGGCAGATGTAATTCACCACTAAGAGCAGTGTTAGCCACGGCAGCCTGTGCAGTAACTAACAATAAGTCCCAGTCTGAGAACAGCTTGGCTTATCTTGAGGAGGGAAAAGGTAGAGGGAGAGGAAGGGGAAAGGAGAGGAGGAGTGCTATTTTGTTAATTAGCTGACCTATTAGGAAAAGAACCCATGGCACCGCACATGCTTGGCAAGGCATATATCCCATGGCTATGTCCTCAAGCACATTAAAAAAGAACACTTTGCAGCCTGGAAGTGGTAGCACATGCCTTTGACCCCAGAACTCTGAAAGCAGAGGCAGGCCTATCTATCTCTCTGAGTCTGAGGCCAGCCTGGTCTACAGAGCATGTTCCAGGTCAGCCGAAGACACCCCAGAGGCAGCGAAGAGAAACCTTGTCTAACTTTTTATTTTGAAATAGGACATCTCTTAAGTTGCCCAAGCTTGTTTTAAACTCATTTTATAGTTCTGGCTGGCACTGAACTTGCCATCCTTTGCCTCAGACTCACAACACGAGGATTATTATTTTAAAGTCAAAATAGGAAGCGTCAATTTTGTTTGTTGAAGAGTCAGGAAGGTCTTCCCTGGACAGCTTGTGCCTAAAAGAATTGTGGTTTTCTTTCAGTCTCAGAATGTCATTTGGTTGAAAGAAACCTTTCACCTTCTCACTGAAAACATTTACAGGTTTGTCAAATTCACCCAAATCCAGGTAGGACAAAACCCACTTCAACCCAGGCTTTTTACTCGTCTCTGGAACCCGGGACGATACTACGTTTTAGCAAAGTCAGTTTTATCAACTTTTATCTTCTATTTAAATTCAGGTCTGCCTCGTGGGAGAGTAAATTTATTGAGAAATAAGGATCTGAGGCCCGTTGTCTTGGCAATCAGACAGAATCTTAACATTGTCAGACATCCACATCAGATCAATGGCAAAGTCCTTAATGTTTAATCCCTCCATGCCACCTAAGGACTCCAGGGGCACAAAGGGATGCACCGCTTAAGAACAAAACTTTCTTAAGCAACTCGACCCAAGAAAGGGGACAATGTTACTATAGAAAAGATTAAAGATAAATTAGGTCCGGGTGCTGAGGGCTCTAGAAAGGAACAGACACTGCACTCTGCAGGCCCCGGCCTCAGACCCTGCAGCTTAGCCGGGAGGCTCCAGCACTCACTCTTGTCTAGAGGCCGAGTGAGCTCGGCGCCTACGTCGCCATCGGCGCTGGGACCCTGAGGCTTCACTGTCAGCGGCACGAACAAGGACGTGTTCGGGGCTTTGGAGCCACCAGAGGCCGAGGAGGAGGCGGCCAGGCACGGAACGCGTCCTGAAACCCCGGGGAATGACCCCACTAGAGCGCGAAGGGCGGAGCAAGGGGCCGCCCGGGGCCCAGCCCCGCGCCCCGCCGGGAGCCGAGCCCACAGCAAGGCACACCGGGGCAAGGACATGGAGGCCGCGGCTCGAAATGAGCCGGGGAAAAGCCCGGCGACTGGCGCCGCTCAGTGACGTAGCACCGGAGCCCGCGGAGCGAAAGGACCCAGCGCGAGCGCGGGGCTGTCCCCGTGCGCGCCTGAATGAAAAGGAGATGGAAGGGCTGGAAGCGCGTCTCTTCGGGGGAGAATGACCTCTGTAGGTTGCACTGCAGAAAAGAACTCCCATTCTCTCACTCTTTCTGCGACAATTTGCAGCATCTTTCTCCGAAAAACGGGAAAGTAATCAGGCATCTTAGGGATGTTACAGATGCGCCAAGGGGAACCTTGCAGGCGACATCATGTGACCAAACCGTCCAATTCAGTGAGTGAGCCAGTATCCTGCATCATGTGGCTTCAAACGCTGAAGTGCACTTCCAAGAAGAGCACTGCATTAATATCCTTAGTTTCCTGATAGGATAACGTTGGAGGACATAGCTTGACCTGTTACAGATCAAGACGGGTTGCAGAGAAGTTTGGTTGTACGATAATAGGTCCTTATATGACACGTGTGTAAATACACGTGTGTAAATACACGTGCTTCTCTCCTTGGTGCTAGGGCTCGATGTAGGGACCATGAGCTACAGGACTCAGTTAATATGAGCAGTTTGTACTCCTCGCATCTCGATAGTGATAACCACAAGGCAAAAGTATGCTCTGTTTACCTGGTCAAAGGGGTAATCAATCTTATTTGTTCCTATCTACTACAGCGCTCGGTCTCACCCGAGCTGCAAGGCAAGAGGTGCCTCTGTTCGTTCTGTCTGGGAGTGCCCATTTCATTCAGTTCTGGGCCGGCCAAACACTAGGAGGGAAGCTGTGTGCGGCGGCATTCCCTCAGCCCTCTACCGAGACGTCCCCAACACCACCTGGTTTCTGAGTTCAAGCGCTGTTCGAATTTTAGAAAATTGGACTCAGTAACAACGTCGTTTGTTCTGTGTCTGGTTTGTTCTTAGCGTGGTCCTCATTCCAACCTGTGCCATCAGTCTCTATGTCTCTATCCCCTCTTGGCAAGTTTTCTTATTTCAGAAAATGAGCTACGGGATTTTGGCTTCAGAGTCACAGCTCCAAAACCATCTAGCACTGAGTCAAATCCCCCAGAGTTCGGACACTGAACTCGAATAGCCGCCCTTCTCTGAAACTGACCCTCCAAAGGGACTTTCAGTCTTTTTTTTTTTTTAATTCGATATATTTCTTATTTACATTTCAAATGATTTCCCCTTTTCTGGCCCCCCCACTCCCCGAAAGTCCCATAAGCCCTCTTCCCTCCCCCTGTTCTCCCACCCACCCCGGGTCTTTCAGTCTTAACTGCACTTACTCTATCCGCAGGGTCTGCAGTGATAATATAGTTATATGGGCGGACCGCCTTGAGAACCCTCCTTGGTGAGAGGCTCATGGGCAACAGTAGGTGATCAGATCAGACTGAATTGGCAGCGAACAAGGTCAGGTTTATTGGTGCAGGTCTTGGGCCAAGGGCCCTTACATTTCTGGGCAAGGGGAAAGGTTATGTGTCAGACAGAAGCTGGCTTTTTTCCCATGTAAGGTCATGCCTTGCTCGAGTGCCTGGTGGCCATTCAGGAGAGGGGCTGTGGCCACCTGGAACTCGGTTTTGGCACCATGGGGGGTGGGGGGGGCGGGTTTACAATGTGGGTGGGGCTGTAGCGAGCAGGAGCCTAACACATCAGGGTTAAGAATTTGTCAATTCGTCGTTGGGCAGAAGAGATGATTTAGTGTTTAAGAGCACTAGCTGCTCTTGTAGAGGACTTGGCCTCGCAACTGTAACTCCTGTACACCCTCACACAGACATGCAGTCAAAGCACCAACGTACATAAAATAAAAATAAAATTAAAAAAAAAAAAGGTCTTTGGGTTGGAGTGTTAGCTCAAGTGGTTAAGAACCCAGGTTTGATTCCCATGTGGAGGCTTACCACATCCTCCTCAAGCACTAGCACCTGTGGCATAGACACAGGAAGACTAAACACTAATACACAGAAACTAATAAAGGTAAATCTCAAAGAAAAAAAAACCAAAAAACCCGTCATCCCCCTAACCCCGAGATGAGGCTCACCCCACCTTCAGCTCCCCGCCCCCACCTTTACTACCTGTTTTTGTAACCAGGCTCTACCTCATCCACCAGAGCCCCGATGGAGCAGAACCACACCCACATTCCAGTACTCAGATTCTCTCTTCAAATGCACCATCCAGGTCTCCATCAGGGCAGCCCCTCCAGCCTGAACTCTCTGCTTCTCTGATTAGCCCACCCCAAACCTGCTCCCAGACTCACTCCAGGGAAGAATCCTCCCCAAACCTTTTCTTGCCTACCCCTCCACAAAGTTGTTCCTTCTTTGCAGTTAGAGTTGAAATGTGCAAGGAGGGGGGCAGAGACCAAGGGGAACGGTGATGATCTTTTTTAATGCTCTGCTCAGCCATCAACCTTTACAACTGAAAACCTCAGAACCTCCTTTTCCTTTTTCTCTTTTGTTTGGGTTTTCTGGTTTTTGTTTTGTTTGAGACAGGGTTTCACTTGTGTGGCCCTGGCTGTGCTGGAACTCACTTTGTAGATCAGGCTGGCTTTGAACTCACAAAGATGCTGTCTGCCTCTGGCTCCCAAGTGCTGGGATTAAAGGTGTGCACCACTGCGTCTCCCTGAACTCCTGTTTTCTGAAGACCCTCAGGGTCTGCAAAATCACCTTAGTTCTGATAGGTTATTTCTCTGCTGGTGAAATGAGCCAGATCAGGCCAGATTAGATTATAGTAAAGGCAGGTTTATTGGGAAGCTGCTCTCAGGCAATTTCACTGGTCCCAAAGACAAAGGCCAGGGAAGTTACCTTTAAGGAGTGGAGCAGAGAAAGGGCTTTCAGACTGGGAGAAGGGGAGAAATATACAGTAGTCCTTTTGTTGTCTGTCCCAAGAACAGGAGAGCTGGTCTTTGACTTAGTGACAGACAGAAGCCAAGCCGCCTCGCTCTTCAGGGAACAGCCCGCTATCCTCTTCAGCTGTTACATGAGCAGTGTTCATTCCTTCCCTGGGATAATACTGACAGTTCCAGGAAGTTTTGTCCTCTTTGTCTTCTGTCTGTAAGCCTCCCCTCCCCTCCCCTCCTTTCTTCCTAGGACAAGAGTTCTCCAGTCATATGAGCAAGTACATTCCTGGTCCTACCTCCTCTGCCCTGTGCTCAACTCAGCGATCTCCCTTGAGGTCACTTGGTCTTCAATGTCGCCTTCTCCCATCTGGCCCCTTTGACCCTTTGCTTCCCAGAGTTACGTCAATTTTTCTCCACAATGGGGACCAATTATTCCAACCAAATCCCCCCTACAATGTAATATTAAATTTCCCACAGTTTCAGGGACAATTACAGTTTTACCCTCACTAAGGAAAAACTGTGTTTTGGGGAGGTCAGTTGGCCTTCATGTAAAGTAAGCTGGCCAGCAACAGGCTCCCTGGACCCCACCACTGCCCAAGCCATCTGGCTAAGGTCACAGGACCCCAGAATACCTCAGTCCATTTCCTTATATTGACCACTGGCTAACTGTTGTACAAAATTCCCATGCCTGGCTCAACATCTGTGCCCTCCCTCCAACACTATCCTACTCTCCTAGCCGGAGTACCCCCTTCAGAAACCCTTTGTTAGTTCATCACCTTTAGAAACAAAATTCTCTCTCTCTCTCTCTCTCTCTCTCTCTCTGCCTTACAATTCTCATCCTACTGCCAGGCTCCCCCACCCCTCCCGAAGTAACTCCATGTCCCTCCTCTTCCTCCGTTCTGTCTCCTCATCCACCTTCCCTAATGCTGAATTTTAAAAAATCAGACAAAAGAAAAAAAAAAGCTAAATGGTGGCGGTGCATGCCGTGAGACAAGGGTATGTCTCAGTTTGAGGCCAGGTCAGCCTTACCAGGGTTTAAGTGGAGCGAGGGTGGGGAACAGCAAGATGTATGGAGCTGGACATAAGAAGGGCTGAAGATAGATGTATTCTGCAATGTGGGATCTGGCCATCATGTAAGAAGCCAGGTACTAAGATTTTCAGAACATCCAAGTCTTTAAAAGTAAAAAGGTGCTTGTTTTCCTCACTATGCTTTTGCATAAGGCTGGACAATCTTATGTCTGTCATCCCTGCGGAGGTCTAAGCCACTGGAGGCTGCTCTCCTAAATGATCAGCAGCCGACCAACATAAGCAAGCCAGAGGCAGAGGGGCAGATTGGAGCTAGCCTCTGCTGACAGTGCTTGCTTAGCATGCCGTTTAGGAGGCTCAAAGCCATGGGTCATGAAGTCTAAGCGCCATGTAAACCAGGCACGATGGTGCATGCCTATAATACCAACACAGGGAGGGAGGGAGGGAGGGAGGGAGGGAGGGAGGGAGGGAGGGAGGGACAGAAGGATCATAAGTTACAGACACCCCGGTGTGTAAGAAGCTAGCCTGGACTACAAAACCCTATTTTAATTTTTTTAAATGCATTTTAAGGTCATCCTCGCCTATATAGTGAATCTGAGACCAGCCTTGGCTGTAGAGACCATCCTAAACAAAAGAAATATGATGAGTGTCTCTCCAACCCTGGATAATCTTGTTGATGCCCCAATACACACACAAAAAAAATCTTTTTTTAGATGGGAGGGTCTCATTACACAGTTCTCTCTAACCTGACACTCGCTGTGTAGACCAGGCTGCCCTTGAACTTGCGGTAGTCCTCCTACCTCTGATCACAAGTGCTGGGACGACATGTATGCAGCACAACTCCCAAGAGAGTCTGAGTTTACTGTCTAGGTGTGGCCAGTTTTCTAAAGATCCTGAAGTGGTCCTGACATGTGACTAAGATTGAGAATGTCTGTGACACCATATTCTGCAGTGGGCAGACAGATTTAGCCTACAGCTAACTGTTTTTATTGACCAAGTTTTGACTGAAATCCCCAAATTTTAAGTTGGTTATGTGCCAGAGAAGTCTCAAGAGGAGTGAAGAAGCATTTTATATGAGTTTTAAGCAAATTACTTAAAAGCATTATGTAACTACTTAGCACTGAGGTCAGTGAACCCAGAGATGGCTCAGTGGTTGACGGCACTGGCTGCTCTTCCAGGGGACCTCAGTTCTGTACCCAGCAACCCCATGGCTGCTCACAACCATCTGTAACTTCAGCTCCAGGAGATCTAATGCCCATTTCTGCCCTCCTTGGGCACTGCCCACATTTCTGCACCGACATACTTGCAGGCAAAACAGAAATACACATAAAATAAGTAAAACCTAAAAAGGAAAAAAACCTTAACAAACCTGAAGCTAGCACTGTTTATAAAAATTCACTGTTGTGACTGTGTCTTCCTAACCACTGGACAATCCTGTGTTCAGCATGCTAACAATGACAAGATTTGAGAATAAAGTCATTTCACTTAAACTACAAAAGTTCGTTTCTGTTTCAAATTATTTATTTTATATATCATAGTTGCACAACTTGAGGCTGGTTAAATACAATTGTTTTTCAAAATCTCTTTGAATATTTCCTAGATTATACATGCAAGTGACCATGAAAATATTTGGCATTTTGAAACTTTGAAACTCTGAACAGGCACTTACATGAAGGAGAACATGGCCATTCTTAGAAATGCACATGGACAAGAGCTGCCCCAGGACGTGGTACATGGGACCTTTGGCCAGGGCTGGTTGCTGGCCATTTTATCAAAGTGCCATCATAGTAAAAAATAGGTTTAAGGAAACATAAGTTGGGCCGTTCAGCTTCCTAGAAAGTCAGGCTAACTGACAGACCTGTGCTGAGGTGTATCACGGAACAGTGGTATAGAAACCAACCAGTCCTGAGGGAGAGCGGCCCCACTGCAGGCTTCCTCCTGCCCCATATGCCTCAGTAGTGTGTCTGTGCTTAGCTGACTGCAGCCTTCTTCAGAGAATGGTGTGAATTTAGTGTTTTCTGTTTGGTTGGTTTGGTTTTTTAAATAGACTAGGTGAAGTTAAGTTTGAACCAGCCATTCTTCCAGTTAACAAGCAACCGCCCACCCGCCCAGCTATGGACACTGGGTCTGTGGTTCAGCTGGTCGTCCCAGCTCCCATTCCTAGGTGACTATTTGCATACACATGGAAAAGTCCTTAAATTAAAATATATATATACATATTTCAAAGTGTTTAAGGAAAAAAATGATACAGGTTTATTCTAAAATGCCAATGTGTCAACTCCACACTGCAGAACCTACATGATACAGAAAGTAATAGCAAAAAAGGGTTAACACGGGACAAGAGGACCACGACGACATACCATGTAATCCCTGGGGTGAACATTTTTCATATATCTCAGATACCCCAAAGATTAAAATTCAGGAGGCTGTGAAATGGTAGATCCAGGAGCACCTACCATGTAACACCAGGTTGGTTTCTGATACACATGTAAAAATAAACACAATTCTCAAAAATACTGAGGAGCCATGCCTTAAAACTTTGTAGGGCATAAGGGCTGCTCAGGTTTTCTCATTTTACTTGAACAAAAATATTTAATTTTTTGCACATAGAGAATAAGAGGTAATCATTAGCATGAAAACAGAGAAAAGGATTTTCAACATTATGCATAAAGAAAGCAAAATTACAAATCCCAGTCTACTCACATGAAAATCCTTAACGTTTATGCTTCTGAGTGCGTATCAGTGTGCAGTAAAAAAGAAAACAAACAAGGCAGCTTAGGAATTCTCCAGTGTTTCCAAGAAGCACTTTTTAAAATGTATATACATAAAGAACCTTTAATCATACTGTAAAATAAACGCAGCACTCTAGGATACGGGAGACTAGCGGGCACGGAGTCGGGCGTCCCCACGCTGCAAGCGTCTCTAACCAGCTGAGCTTGTCTTCCAGGCCCGGTTCCTGCACTTGCTGCTCTGCCCCATCTGCTTACATCTCAGGCTGTTCTGCAGACGCCTGTGACTCTGGAGATTCAAACCGCTGGTGAAAGTTCGTCCTCTGTTTTCTCAGTTTCTCCGGTGCTTTTCTCCATAGGATGATCTCCTAGTGGAAATGCAAGACAGAAATGGAGTTCTCTGGTGTGTCTTAGATGTTCACCATGAAAATACTGGCTGCAACTTCATGTTTAAGCTGTATAACAACCCCAGTTCCTCTGCACGAAGCCTCCAACTTTCCTGAGTGACCCTTTCTCTTTCACCACAAAGTCCTAGCTGCTGTTGTACTTTAGAAATCACTTGTGCCCCACCCCCAGCTTTCATCCAAGGTTCCAAGGTCGAACCCTGGTCATGGCCTTAGAGCACTGAGCCTGCTTCCTGGACACAGTTTTTGTTGTAAAACCCATTTCTAATTCACCCTTCACATCACTGCCATCCTACCTGTATTAATTTGTACATTTCCAGTGTGTCTGCGTGTGCACACTCTTGTTACAGCACACATGTGAGGCTAAAGCACAACTCTGCAGCTGGTTCTCTCCTGCCCCCTGGCAGGCTCCAGGGAATGAACTCAGGTCTTCTGGGTTGGCAGGAAGCACCTTTGCCCAGTGTGCCATCCCACTAGACTCCACACTGCTTGTTTTATAAACGCTGGAAATCTGACAGTGCCTACTTCTGAGGCAAACCATGTTCCCACTCACTCACACTAGAACTCCACTTGCTTAGCACAATAAGCTTTAGAAAAGGCATTGTCAGGTCTGCCCCAGAACAGAAGCCCTACCTGCTGCTTGAAGTACCTTCGGTCTTCCTCATCAACAAGCACGAGGTTCAAAAAGTACCTTACTGAAAACTTCTTGTTCACATCTCTCATTGTGGGGGTTGGGTCATACCCAGCTAAGAACAATCTTATTGGGATAGATTCTCCTGCAAGAAAAGCAATTTCCATTTAATTCTCGTTACTGCTGACATCTGCGGACACACCGTCCTTCTTGTTGGACAGTTCTACACCCTTGCAACACCACCAGGTGCCAGCAGCAGACAGTATAAAATTCTCAGGACAATGTCAAACAGAAGCACTGCCCTAGAACGACCTGCGTCTGCGCAGGAATCCTTGGCTTGTGGGGCTTATCAACTGTTTCTCATTGTGAAAACTGGCAGTGACAACAGCCCTCAATCCGCAGCAACAGTAAGGACTATGCTGGGAGGTTAAGACATAAAGAGACTACAACAGTTCCAGCCAGTAAGTGTTGTTTAGAAGTAAGTGCACTTCTGCTTCAAAATTTTACCATAATTTCATCACTGTATATAATGTCTATAAAATATATCACTAATTCATCCAAAACATAATAGCAGGGAAGGCAGGCGGTGGTGGCGCACACCTTTAATCCCAGCACTTGGGAGGCAGAGGCAGGTGGATTTCTGAGTTCGAGGCCAGCCTGGTCTACAGAATGAGTTCCAGGACAGCCAGAGGTACACAGAGAAACCCCCGTCTCAAAAAACAAAACAAACAAAAAATAATAGCAGGAAAACAGCTCAACTGGTAAAGCGCCTACTAGCACAAGCCTAAGGATTTGAACTCAATTCCAGTACCCATGTAAAAAGCCAGGTCTGCTGGCCTGTACTTTTAATCCCAGCACTAGGAAACCAGAGGCAGATGGAACCCAGGGCTCCCTAACTAATTTGCAACAAACCCTAAATCCCAATATGAGATCCTGTCTTAAAGACCAAGGTGGATAGTACTCCTTTAAGGATGATATACATGGCTGACTCTGACTTACACACACACACACACACACACACACACACACACACACACACACACGCCCACACACACACACACACACACACACACACACACACACACGCCCACACATGAACATACACAAAATGAATGGCATGCCTTCATTTTCAAAGATTATATTTATTCATGTGTTCTTTTCTCTTTATGTGTGAGTGCTCTGCCCCATGCACACCTGCATGCCAGAAGATGGGATCAGTTCTCTTTATAGAGGGCTGTGAGCCTTGATGTGGTTGCTGAGAATTGAACTCAGAACCTCTAGAAGAGCAGCCAATGCTCTGCTGAGCCATCTCATCAGCCCTGTATTTAACAAGATTACAGACTAGAGCCAGGCATTGGTGGCATGTACCTTTAATCCCAGCACTTGGGAGGCAGAAGCAGATGGATCTCTGTGAGTTCAAGGCTAGCCTGGTCTACATAGCAAGTTCCAGGACAGCCAAGGGTACACAGAGAAATCTGTCTCCAAACACACACACACACCCCAGAAAGACAAGGAAGAGAAAAGAAAAGAAAAGAAAAGAAAAGAAAAGAAAAGAAAAGGAAAAGGAAAGAAAAGAAAAGAAAAGAAAAGAAAAGAAAAGAAAAGAAAAGAAAAGAAAAGAAAAGAAAAGAAAAGAAAAGAAAAGAAAAGAAAAGGGGGATTATAAAAGATCATAGGCTGGAGAGAGAGCTCTGTGGTAGAATACCTGCAGAGCACGCTCAGGACCCTAGGTTCAATCTTCAATTCCAGGAAAAAAAATGTTATTGCGATGATGTAATGTTATGTCTTCTATTTTCCCCATCTTCCCTTTGTCCTTTCTCTCCTGGCCCCTTTTTTGAGATAGGGTCTCCATAAATAACACAGATTAGCCTTGAACTGTTAGTCTTTCAGTTTCTGCCTTCCAAAAACTGGAGTTAAAATTCACGAAAACACCATACCAGCCATGTATGTGTATTTAATATTTAAATTTTTTTTGTTTGTTTGTTTTTTGTTTTTTGGAGACAGGGTTTCTCTGTATAGCCCTGGCTATCCTGGAACTCACTCTGTAGACCAGGCTGGCCTCGAACTCAGAAATCTGCCTGCCTCTGCCTCCCAGAGTGCTGGGATTACAGGCGTGCTCCACCACCGTCTGGCTATTTAAATATTTTAATTGGCGTATGTAAGTTATGATGGGCTCCACTTCAAGACCTTCATACATGCATATAATGTGCTTTGGTCATTATCTATCATGTTTGCTCTCCAGCACCCTCTGACCATGCCTCCAACCCTGTAGATCCACTTCCTTTTCCCAGTGAGTGGTCACCCTTCTATGTTCATCTTGTGTGTGTGTGTACACCAATGAGAGAGAGAGAGAGAGAGAGAGAGAGAGAGAGAGAGAGAGAGAGAGAGAGAGAGAGAGAGAGAGAAGGGAGGCACCAAGGAGTTCAATTAGGGTCACTTACAGGAGCATAAGCAAGCACTGTTTACCCCGAGCATGGACACTTTACCAGTGACTACACCACTAAAAAAATGTTTCTCCCTCCCCAGCTGCCATGACCTGCTTATAAATCCTGATGGGCGAGCGTGTTGGGCCTCCATGGCCCCTCCCTAAGCACCGTAACCTGATGAGCCATCGGCCTGGCCCCGGCTGTCTGACTTTTGTTTGGAGGGTTTTTTGAGGCAGGTTGTCTCGTAGTATAGCCCGAGTTGGCTTTGAATTCACAGCAACCATCCTGCTTCAGCAACCTAAGGTTTGGGATTTCATTTACATAAAAATCTATACTTTACATAAAAAGTTGAACTTCAGGAATTTTACAAACTAATATTGCACAGCACAAAAGTGCATGTGTGTGGGCCTGGGCCAAATACCCACTCTACAGCGACTCACTCTATAAGCTGTAACAAATGCTTTAAGTTCTTTGCACTTAGTTTCATCTTGAAAATAAGGTATAAACAGTTCAAAGAATAGTAAGGAACTTCGTGACACCTAAAAACTACAATGTCTTATTCATAATTGGCACTCAATAAATGTTAACTCATTTTTGAAGTAATTCATAACAGAGTAAGGAAAGCTAAGAACACTGTGTTAGGTTGCCCTCTATATCAGACCATGGCCAAAAGCCACTTAGGGAGAAAGGGTCTACTTGGCTGACATATCACAGTCACGGAGGGAGCCCAGGGGAGGAACTCAGGGCAGAGACCAGACTGTTGAGGAACAAACGCTGCTCACCACACCCTACTGTGGCTTGCTCCACTATGCTTCCTGACAAATCCCAGGACCACCGCCCAGGGGTGGCACTGCCCACAGTGGGCTGGCCCTCCCACACCAGTCATTAATCAAGAAAAGACTTTCTGACAAGCCAAACTTACAAAGGCATTTTTGTAATTAAGATTCTCTCTTCCCAAATATAACTAGGTCTGTATCAACTTGACAAAAACCAACCTGAATACTGGTTTCATTGGCCTCACACTAAAGATTGTAAAGTACTGTAAGCTGGTCATGGTGGTGCACGCCTGCAATCCCAGCACTCAGGGGTTGGAAGGAGGAGGATCAGGAGTTCAAAGTCATCCTTGGCTACGCAGTAAGTTTGACCATTTGGCCTTGTCTAAAACAACCACAAATGACTCCTTGGGCAACTTAGTAAGGCTCTGTCGCAAAAATCCAGGCGCTAGTGAGAGGATGGCCTAGCAGGCCAGGCCAGGGGCCTGCTGAGCTCCATCCCTGCAGCCAAGGTAAAGGGGGAGAATAATGGAGTCCTGAGAGTTGTCCTCCGACCACCACATGCAGCCATGGCACAAGCATCTGCACTAACACGCATAATAATAATAAAAATGAAAAAAACTTAAAGTTAAAAGGTAGCTGGGTAGACAGCCTGGCCATCCATGCTTGCCTATCATGCAATGAGGGTTTAGACTATAGTATAGAACTGAAAGAAAAAAAACCCATTGTAAGTTTTTTTTTTGTTGTTGTTGTTTTTAGCTTTTTTTAATTTTTAATTTTTATTTTGTTTTTTGTTTGTTTGAGACTGGATCTTTCTATGTGGCCCTGACTATCCTGGAACTCTCTATGTAGACCTTGAATTCGCAAAAATCCACCTGCTGCTGGCTCCTGAGCACTGGGATTAAAGGTGTGTGCCACTCTGCATGGCCACTATAAATTTTAAGAATTTACACATTCACACTAAACAGTAAAGTTCAACTGCCATGAGCACTGACACACACACACACACACACACACACACACACACACACAATAGCTGAGAGGCTTCACAAAGGCTAAGCAGGTGAAGGCACTGGCCACCAAGCCTGAGAACAGAGAAGAAGCAGACAGCTGTTTCCTACAGACTGTCCTGTGCCGTGTGCATGTGTACACGGCACATGCATACCAGTGCAAACACACCCCTCCTTGCATAAAAGTAAATAATGTATGCAGGATTTCTAGGGGCTGGAGGCCTAGCTCAATGGTTTAAGAGTGTGGCTGCTCTTCCAGAGCATCCAGGTTAGACTCCCTAGCACCCATAACCATCTCTAACTCCAACTTCAGGGAATCTCATGTCCTTTTCTGACCTCCACAGGTACCAGGCATGCACATGGCACACACATATATGCAAGCAAAACATCCATACACATAAAAAATAAAATAAATTAAATAAAAATATCTATTTAGGCAAATGAAGCCAGGCACAGTGGTGCACACCTATAGTCTTGGCACTTGAGAGGTAGAGAGAGGTAGGAAGATCCCCACAAGTTCAAGGCCAGCCTGGAAGACAGAGGAAGTTCCCGGGGCCAGCAGTGAAGTACAGTAAGACTTGTATCAGGAGATTGATTTACCTTTTACTGGCGCCCCGTCCATTATTTCATATTTAGCGATTGTTTCTGTCTCTGTTGTGGTGCTGGGTCCTAGGATAACAAGGGAAATGACATTCACTTGACTGTTCCCAGAAGTCCAGTCGGCCCCGTCCCCAGCTGCACTGCTTCAGTGCCGCCTGTCCGCTGTTGGCCGGCCTTTCTAATCTTTGCTCTACTCCTGAACTATCGCTTGCCTGTGTGTCAGCCTCCTCACAGCTACACCAGCTCAGAGTCAACCCCACAGGGCTCCTGCCATCAGTCTCTCTATAAACTAAAAGAGAAGGTAGTGACTGACTCCTCAACTAACCACTACATGAAGGTTTTCTCTGAAATTTCCAAAGAATCTTCCCATCGAGTCAGTTTTAACATAAAGATGATGCCATGCTGAATGAGCACTTAATGGTGTGCACACTGAGGTCTCGGGCATTTTAACCCAAATCTAAACAGGAAGGCAACTCTTAAATTAAAAAACAAAACAAAACAAACCTATTTTAAGGGTTAAGGGTGTGGTTCAGCAGTAGGGCATTGGCCATGCATTGCTGCTGCTGCTGCTGCTGCTGCTTGTTGGGTTTGCTGAGACAGGGCCCAGCGATGATCCTCTTTTTCGGCCTCCATACAGTCTCAGCATTTGGAAACTGAGACGAGAGCCCTTAGAGCCAGCAATGCCTTGTCAGGTGTTTATAAGTACCCATTACAAAGTTACTTTAAGATCAAGTTGGTCCCAATGCCTGGCTTCAGGTGGTCCTCTGGCTCCAACCTACAGGGGCTTGCCAGTCTATTCAGCTCAAAAACTGTTCTTTAAAAGCATTCAATTATAGTAAAACATTAACTAGCAAAGCAAATATCCAATTTCAATTCCAAATTTATGGTAACATTCTAAGATTTCTAAATTTTCAACTAACAAGGAATTTTAACTAAAAATTTGTCTCTAACTTACCAATTCCTGTGATCTCTTTCTTGATCAGCTGTAATTCCATGTGCTGTATTTTTATTCTTACTAATAAGAAGTAAATTTTTCCAACAATTACATCCTTTAAATGATACCTATTTGGAAAGAATATGTATTACATACTATTATCAGGAGAGAGAGAGAGAGAGAGAGAGAGAGAGAGAGAGAGAGGGGGGGGGGGGTCAGCAAGGGCGATGGATTAGCTCCAGGAAAATAACTACCTCGAAATACCCCTGACACCATTCACACCCCTTAATGTCCGCTCAAAGCAGCATTGATCAGGGTATTATGCAAGTATGAAATCAAACTTTTACTTGACTATCAAATATACCTGAAAGACTAATTAGCCCAATTAATTGTCTCTCTAAAAGTTAGTTCTCAGAGCACTCTCGAACACTTAGCTGAATAGAAATTAAGACCTCATTTTGATGTTTATTTACAAATACTAATGTTTTTTTAGCACTAAAGGCACACCTAAGAGCTCAGCATTGTTAATGTTACAAGGGCTGAACAGAGCATCTAACCCAGCACCTAGGCAAAGAGAAAGAGATCCAGGGCCCATACTCAGGGGTTAAGTTTGCTGCAGTGTATTTAGTAAATGTTATGGTCTGGCACACACATCCCCAAATAGCTGTAGCCATTTTGTCCCATGCCTGCCAGCTATTTCATACTGTTGCTGTAGCAGGCCTGCCAGTCACTGACACAGAGGAGTGACGTGGCTCAAGGACATGGGACCACATCCCGTTTTATTCTGAATGATCTGTGTGAGGTTTGCTACTCTTAAGAAATTCCACGAAGCTTTATGTAGGGCTCATGAAATCAGAGGTCAATATGAACGGTTATGTCTAAAACAGCTTGAATCTGAGCTGACCACCAGGCAGCCCTTCCTGCACTGTGTATGAGCTCACTGTGGGTTTTGTGCCTGACACAGAAGAATGCTACTAATAAGCCAAAGAGTTATTATTATAATACTCACGCTCTGCTATCTCGGTGTCTGAAATGCCCTGTTCACCTCCCATCCACCCCCCAAACACCTTATACTCAGGACTGACCAGCTGAAAGACCGGCTGAGGATACTTTGCCTAGTGAGCCACCCGCTCCCCCTCCTTGCTCTTTAAACTGCTGAACCTGTTTATTCCTATAAAAAGCCTGCCCTGAGAGCAGACCATTGCCACAGTTAGGTCCTGGACGTCTACGGTGTGCGTCCACTAAACTCTTCTTGCTTTACTAAGATTGGTGTGTGGTTTGTGTGGCGACTCCCAGAGCCCAGCAGTAAGTAAACCATGAGATCATGAAGTAAACTCGAGGATACCTACAATACTCAGGAGTATTTTTGCTTCTTCCCAGAACTAGATATTAACACAAGAACCTATGCACTGAATAACACAGACATCTCAGGGAAGGTTTCTGTGACAGCTTCTTAGGTTCCAAACTACCTCATGATTTTATGGAGAATTTCAAAGGCATGTATGATAGCTTCAGTGATGCAAACTTGGGAGTAACAGCTGCTCAAAAAAAAAAAAAAAAAAAAAATCACCTGCCGGGCACTGGTGGCCCACGCCTTTAATCCCAGCACTTGGGAGGCAGAGACGGATTTCTGAGTTCAAAGCCAGCCAGGTCTACAGAGTGAGTTCCAGGATAGCCAGGGCTACACACAGAAACCCTGTCTTGAAAAAACAAAATCATCTAAAAGGAGAGGACAAACAGCACAACTGCTTCTTTAACAAATAAACTTTAAAGAAAAAGATGGGCAGCCATGGTGCACACACCTTTAGCCCCAGCACTCAGAAGGCAGAGGCAAGTGGATCTCTGAGTTCAAGACCAGCCAGGTCTATGGAGTGAGTTCCAGGACAGCCAGGGCTACACAAGGAAACTCTATCTCAAAAAAACAAAACAAACACACACAGACCGAATGTGACACACTGAAGTGTATTCTTGTTTGGATACTGATTTGAACAAACCATGTGACTTGGTCATGGTTTAAATCCCTGCACTTGGAGGCAGACTCAGGTGGATTTCTGTGAATTTGAGGCCAGGAGGAAGAGGAAGACAACGATGATGATGATGATGACAACAGTGACAAGTAGGAGTATGTGAATGTTGACCATGATGACATACTGATATTGAGTTATTAATATTTTAGCTATAGTGGTATTATAAATCTATGGGAACTGCAGAACTTTGTATTGATAAAGCACATCAGACCATGTCAGCAACTACTATGACACTATAGTGGATCCAGGCCTAAAATGCCCGTTGAGACAGGAGCACCATGAGTTTCACGCCAGCATGAACTTTACTTTTGTCTCAAAATTACAAATTTAGTTAGGGCTGGGGACATGGCTCAGTGGTTAGGAGCATTGGTAGCTCTTTCAGTGTCCAGAGTTCAATTCCCAGAAACCACAAGGTGGCTTATAACCGTCTATAATGGGATCTGATGCTCTCTTCTAGCATGCAAGTATACATACAGCCACAACACCCCTACATTAAAAGCAAAAAACAACAAATCAGGGCTGGAGAGATGGCTCAGTGGACAAGAGCACTGAATGTTCTTCCAGAAGACCGGAGTTCAAATCCCAGCAAAAACATGGTGGCTCACAGCCATCTGTAATGAGATCTGATGCCCTCTTCTGGTGTGTCTAAAGATAGCGACAGTGTACTTACATATAGTAAGTAAATATATCTTAAAAACAAAACCAACCAGCTGCTGGAGGGCAGTACGCCCATGAAGCTGTCTCTGCCGGTCACGACAGTATCCACGCACCCTGGCATCGTCACGTCCGTCTCTGCCGCTCACGACAGTATCCACGCACCCTGGCATCGTCACGTCCGTCTCTGCCGCTCACGACAGTATCCACGCACCCTGGCATCGTCACGTCCGTCTCTGCCGCTCACGACAGTATCCACGCACCCTGGCATCGTCACGTCCGTCTCTGCCGCTCACGACAGTATCCACGCACCCTGGCATCGTCACGTCCGTCTCTGCCGCTCACGACAGTATCCATGCACCCTGACATCGTCACGTCCGTCTCTGCCGCTCACGACAGTATCCACGCACCCTGGCATCGTCACGTCCGTCTCTGCTGCTCACGACAGTATCCATGCACCCTGGCATCCTCACGTCTGTCTTTCACATCTCCCATGATACAATTTTAAAAGGCATTATACAAAAACAGAAGTAGTGCTGTATACCCTTATTTCTAGCACTCCAAAAAAAAAGAGGCATGTGGAATTCTATGAGTTCAAGGCCAGCCTGGTCTACATGTGAGTTCCGGGGCAGCTATGGTTGCACAGAAAGACCCTATCTCAGAAAACCATCACCACTAACAACAATAACAACAACAAAAACAAATAAACAAACAACAGTCAACAAAATCAGACTATTTTCTAAAAGTACAATATATAAAAGCATGTCTTACACATCTTTTTATCTCTTGGAAGATGCATGAGAAGACATTAATAGTGGCTCAGTGATTAGTAAAGATGAAAATTATGTCATATTTTCCCCTTTCAATCTTATATCCCTTAAATTTTCAACAATGCACAGGTTTCACTTGAGTGGTCAGAAAACAAGTGTGCAGTCTTTCCTGCTCTAGCTGTCTGTCAGGCGTGCTGGTCACAGGGACCCAGAAGGACTGTTGGGTACTTACTTGGACTTATTATACTCAAACTCTATGTGCAGACAGTCTTCAATGCCCACTTCCATTTTAATAGAGTTGTTGACATCGGGGTAGGTGGCGAGCTGGTGGACAATAAGATCGTACTCTTTCACTAAGTCTGTCAATCGTCTCACAACTGTCACCTTAAGAAAATACCTACAAAGTCAAGGAGAAGATGAGTGAAGCTCCTGTGTTAACTGTCAGGCAGCTGAGTTTAGCCCTTGCTGGGATGGCCGGGATGGATCCCAGGTGTCACCAGCTCCATCTGTTTTCTCATCGGGAACTCTAGTCGGGCTGCTTTGTCCTGGAGAGAGCAGCCAAGGCCTCTGCAGCCTAAGCGTGTGCTCTGCCTCCGCTCACCTCTGGCTCCCCAATTTTTTTTTTTTGTTATTTTGTTTGTTTTGGTTTCTGTTTCTGTTTTTAATGCCTCCAACATTTAAAAAATACAAAGTTCAGTTTTACAAGTAAATGCTTTTGCAATGACCTTGGCGGACGACCATCTTCCTTGGGCCTGCTTAGGAGCCTTTCCAGGTCAAGACTGTTTCAAATCTTGTCAAGGAACTAGTATTTAACTTTTGAGCTGCCAAACCCAATGCCAAATGAGTAACACCACATTAAACAGAAAAAGAAGGCTCTTGAACCTGCTGCACTAAGATTCAAATATTGACCCTGGTCTTGGAGGCAGCTAGGGCCTCCTGCATAAAGACTTAAGGGGAAGAACTAGAGTGAGAATTTAGAAAACGGGATGCTGGTCGGCGAGCTGGCTCAGCAGGGACTAGCATTTGCTGCCCAGCCTGACAGCCTTCGCTCAGCTCCTGGAACCCACGTGGCAGAAAGGGAGAGCCAACCGGAAGTTGTCCTATGCGCTTCAGATGTGCACAGCGGCATGCAGGCGCCCACACACAAAATAAAAAGCAGCAAGGGTTCGGAAGCCTGAAGTACTGCTGCAGCCCCGCCCTTTGCTTTCCTGACCCCGCCCACTTAGCCTCTAGGCTGGTCTCTAAACCATATGCTAATGGAACTCACTAGGAAACTAAAGATCTAGTAACTAATAATAACAATTGTAAAACTGAAACATCCTTGAATTCATAGTGTTAAGGGCCATGATTGTTTCAAATCAATCATTCTCAGTCAAGTGGGACAAAGTCTGTAACAGAATATTTTACGTGTAAGCCTTCCATTCCAAACTGTGATTACAGGTCTGAACGAGGCAGCACAACAGCAGCAGCACGGTCCTCTGCTTGGACTCTGCACAGTCTCCCGTACACATCCATACCTCAGGCGGACATTGGCACCGATGTATGACTCATATGGCTTTTCAACTTGCATAAATTCAAAGTCATAGCTTCTGCTCTGAGTCAGCTCTCCGGGCAAGGCCAGTTCTTTCACTAGGTTTACAAATTCATGAGTATTACTCTTGTCATTGAAAAGCTCTAAGAAATTTAAAACAGCAAAAAGACCAATTATATTTAATATCCAATTCAATGAAACCCAAGCTTCTATCACCTAAACAAATAATTTTTACATAAATAATTAGTTAAATAAGCTTCTACTTTAATAATCTAGGGCTAAGATCTCAACTTTATTCCCTCATTACATCCACTTGGGCATTAATAAACTCCACTGTGGCACAATAGCAACTTGTGACAGAAAAGTCCTCATCCCTGTCCTGTAGCTGCCCTTCCTAACCGAGGCATATATTACTTTCATAAAACTACAATGCACAAAAGAATAAAATTAACTACTAGTTAGTTGCTAAAACCTGTTCCTGAGTACAATCTCATCCATAACAGACATGTAAATATCTACCATTCCAGCTTTGGTACTTTAAAAATGCACAATAAAAATTAGCTGGATTTTTAAACCTAGTTACAGAGAAAGTTTTAGTAAGACATACTTCCTTTCCTGACTCTTCAACATCAAAAGATACATCTGTAGCTCTGCTTTCTGCTAACTTGAGAGTGTCTCTGAAACTCCACATAGAGATATACACAATCTGATTTAAGCCAAGAAGAAACGACTCCTTTCTTCCTGATGTGGAGTTTCCTGTTCAGGAGGGGGTCTGGCTACAGGGAGGCTCAGGAGACAAATGCCATGGATATTCAGAGGATGGGATGGAGGTGAAGGTGGTGACTGTGAGTGAGGCTGATGAGAAATCAAGGCAGATGGGAGACAGCATGATGATTTTTCAAGGCTGGTAGTTTACATGGCTTCTTTAATTTTTGCTAGCAGAGTCTAATACAAAGGCAGAATCAGTCACATATCATTAAATACTACTGAGATGCAAGGTTTACTATACAAGGTCCTCTTTTATTACATATAATCAGTTTCTTTTCATAAAGCTAAACTCTAATTCAATTATTTAACTGCCAAATCCAACCCTCTTCAGTCAAAGGAAAAAAGTAATACTATTTTAGAACTCACCAATTTGACCTACAAATTCAATTCTAATTCCTTGATGCTCTAGCCTCTTTCCAGGCTGCTTAAAGGCTAGGTTTACCTGCCAAAACATGAAATTGTAAGAGATGTTAACAGTCCTTTGAGTGCGCCTACCAGATTCCTTCCAGATAAATGTAATCTGTGAGCAGATGAGGAGCCGTTCATGAGGTGTTAAAGGCCGCACCTCCCAGAACCAGGGAGGGCAGCGCACAGGCAGGCAGTCACTAGGGAACTCATTACTGCCTTACAAACAAGGAACACATCTGCTTTACCAACACAGACCCCTCAGACAGAGATCTCCAACTCCCCACATGTGTTTCCTGGCCACATAAGGAAACAGTTCTCGAACTAATATCTGAATGTGAATGTGACTCATTCCAAGAATTAGCCTAAAAGATAATTTTCAGTTTTTTATAACCAAGAACAATATACGAGCTATAACCTCTAGCCTTAAAAACAATGCTCATTAAATGATATGAACCAATGCTCATATCTGTACCAGCAGTTGGAAGGCTGAGACAGGATGATCATGAGTTTGAAGCTAGTCAGGGCTACATACTGAGTTTGAGGTCAGTAAAAGACCCAGCCTCAAAAACCAAACAAACAAAATTAAATAAATAAAAGTTGAAGCAACATGTATTATTACCCTAAGTTTATAATTTAGGTTAAAATGCAGAATTCCTTAAGATTTAAATTAATCTTAGGTATAATTATCTTTCATGACCCCATTTATTCATGTTTTAATACTAAGAACTGAGCCCAGGGTCATGCTAACTACTGAGCTAGCTCTCCATCCTGGTCTTACTTTTATTTTTTTTTTTTATTTTTTTATTTTTTTTAAAGATTTATCTATTTATTTATTTATATGAGTACACCATTGCTCTCTTCAGACAGACCAGAAGAAGACATCAGATTCCATTACAGATGGTTGTGAGCCACCATGTGGTTGCTGGGAATTGAACTCAGGACCTCTGGAAGAACAGTCGGGTGCTCTTAAGCACTGAGCCATCTCCCCAGCCCCCTGGTCTTACTTTTGAATTGCACCATCTCAAAAGCCTTAGATGAATGTGGAAATACTGAACTTCTAAATGTCGGTTTATTTTTAAGACAGGGTATCTAATGCAGGCTGCGCTCAAGCTTTCTATATAGCCGAGGATGACCATCGCCTTCTGAGTCTCCTGCCGCTATTGCCAAGTGCTGGGATTCCAGGTGCCCCTTGTCCCATTTATGTGGGGTTGTGGATTGAAGCACCCAAGGCTTTGTGCATGTGAGCGCTCTACCAACTGAGCTACAAATATCCTCAGCCCTTAAACCTAGTTAATCTGAAAACAAAAGGGTATGCAACCTACAAACTGGAGAGCATTTTCGATCTCCTCTACAGCTAGCAGGACATGGGTGGCTCACTCATTTAATCTCAGCAGTAGGGAGGAAGAGGCAGGAGGAACTCTGAGTTCAAGGCCAGCCTGGGCTATTACACAGAAAACCTTGTCTCTAAAAATCAAAAAACAAAGAAAAAGAAAGAAAATGTACAGAGGGATTAAGAGACCAATACAGAGCTTTTTCCCTCTTCCAACACTAAACTTCTGGTAGCCATTTGATTAGGATTTAGAAGATGGGCAGATACTTCTTGGCTCAAGTCTAAGAGGAAAAAGATGCAGACTAGAAGAGACTGGCTGTGGACTGTAGGGCACTATCCCCTACTCTGGTGGTAGCATTAGTTGGAATTGGGGCAGCAGGGGATTCTGGGAAGAGTCACTCTGACAGTGGTACAACAACCTGTACTTGAAGAAATTTGTGGGGAGAAATGTGAAGGCAGTTGCCCTAGCTGGCCACCACCACAGCCCCTGCTGCCCTGTCCACATCCACGCAGTTACCTCACTGGAATGTGTGGAGACAATCCTCCAACAAGCCCACACCAACTTCAAACTCTGAATCCTCCTGCCTCAGCCTCTGGATTGCAAGCGTAAGCCACAACTAGACCCTCCTTTGTAGTTGTCAAGCTCTGTTTTGGTTTTTATAATAAGCAAATAAGGGGGGGGGTGAAGGGAGGTGGGGGGGGGAACTGGGGGTGGTGGTGAAGAACTGGAAAACCCCAGGCCTGAAGAGATGGCCCCGTGGTTAAGAGCACCAACTGCTCTTCCAGAGGTCCTGAGTTCAATTCCCAGTAACCACATGGTGGTTCACAACCATCTGTAATGCTCTCTTCTGGTGTGTCTGAAGACAGCTACAATGTACTCACAAACATAAAATAAATCTTTAAAAAAAAAAAAAAAAGAACTGGAAAGCTGACACAATAATGACCACCTATAAACACGGCACTTAGGAGGCGGAGCCAAAAAACCCAGCAGTTCAAGGTCAGCCTCGGCTATAGAGACCACATCTCAAAAAAGAAAAGAAATTCAAAACCATGAGCTAAGACTTCACACTAGGCAGGCACAATACGGAAAAACCACACAAGATCTGGGCGTGGTGACACACACCTGTGATTCCAGCACTTGAAAGGTAGAAGCAAGAGGATGAAAATGAGTTTGAGGACACACAGGACAAGCAGAGACTCTTGTCTCAAAAAATCATAATAAAAAAATACAAGTGTCATCAAAACTATGGGGAAAGTAGCGTTCTTACCAGTGCTGGAGGAGACAGTGGTGCAGCTGCCCTACAGAGGTGGCAACCCCTCCAGGGGAGGCAGAGCTGGTGCACACCAGCAGCTCTGCCCCTAAGTACACAGCTAGAAGGAGAGGGTAGGACAGGCCTCACTCTAGCTCACACTGATATTATGTTACACATATAATCTACTATGTAAGCTACAACTAACTTGGCATATCCTTTACCATTTGGACATGATATATCAGGAATATTTTTCAGAATGAAATAGATTTCTAGCTGGGTGACGGTGGCACACGCCTTTAATCCCAGCACTCTGGGAGGCAGAGGCAGGCGGATTTCTGAGTTGGAGGCCAGCCTGGTCTACAGAGTGAGCTCCAGGACAGCCAGGGCTATACAGAAAAACCCTGTCTCGAAAAATACAAATCCAAAAAAAAAAAAAAATAGATTTCTAACACATGCTATTACATGGTGGGGGGAATCCTGATGACATGTTCAGTGATACAGTCATTAAAGGACAAATATTATGTAACTACTTATACCAAATAGCTAGAGCAGGTAAAGCCACAGGAAGCAGGTCAGAGGTCACCAGGGAAACAGCAATGACTACTAAGAGGACAAAAGGTTCTGTCATGTGAAAACTCTGAAGATAGAGTGTGACTAAAATTAAAAATGCAGCAATATCATTAGGCTGTATGGTTACAATGACAAAATAGGGTTGTCAAGACAGTTCATTAAGTAAAGGTGCTTGCCACCAATACTGTTGGTCTGAGTTTGATCCCTACAACCTACCATGTTGGAAGGAAAATCAACTTTCACAAGTTGCTCTATGACCTCTATAACAAGCTTTGGCATGTACTTTCCCCCACTCCCACATGAAATAAATGTTTTAAAATTTTTTAACATGAAAAATGCCTATAAATCCTTATTATCTATATTTTCAACAAAACATCAACAACGAAAATTAAAATAGGCAAAAAATTTCCTGTTGTAAGTCAAAATAACAAACAATAATCATTCTTAATAACCATACATTGAATTACTAATCTGAAGACCATAGAGGACTTCAAAATATCTAGGAATAATGTCTGGTAAGCAAAACAAATTCCTTTTATAAAAGAGGACAAGAGATCTTTCTTCAATGGAGCTAAAATATTTTAAAATTTAAAATACAACTTAAAGAGAACGAGGTAATTAATATACTAGCTACCTGAGCCTTGAAAAGATAACTCCCAGTGAAGGGAACCACATCCAAAGGCCACAGTGTGGTTCCATCCATATGCAATGTCCAGAACAGGAAACAAAGTACATTTGTAGAAGAGGCATTTGCAGGTGGTGGATTCTATTCAAAGGGATAAGCCAGTGGTAAAGGCTACATACTCTGCAAATACAGTAGGCAGCAATGACCTGGATTAGCACCAATTTTATGGTGACTGAATTACAACTTAATTAGAATATTCAAAAGGAATGAAGAAAGATGTACAAGCCACAAATAAGCCACAAGAACAGAACAAGGAAGCCAGAACAGACCACATGACCTTTGCTTTATGACAAAGGTGACATTATAGCACGATGAAAGGAAGGAATGACTTGTTCAATATATCCCTGGGGCTAATTACAGACTCACATGTGGGGACACCTTTGAATTCTACAATATAAGCAAAAACAACTTTAAATGAACTAAGGACCAGGACAGGACATATGATGTAAAAACTCTGGTGAAAGAAAGAAAGATAACTTTGTGTCCTAGCTATAGCTGGAAAATGTCTAAACCAGATCTGAATGAACAAAAGGAAACGCCAAACCTCTACGAATGAGCAGATAGAAATAAAAAAACCGAGTGGAAAGTCATGTAAAAAAAAACAAACAAAAAAACAAAAAAAAAACATTAATAAAAACCAAACAACAAACAAACAGGGCACGGAGTTGAACACCTTTAATCTGTACCCTCTGGAAGAAGAGGCAGAGATAGGCAGTTTTGAAACCCTTGTCTTTAAAAACAAAAACAAAAACAAAACACTAATGAGAGGAAGGAAGGAAGGAAGGAAGGAAGGAAGGAAGGGAGGGAGGGAGGGAGGGAGGGAGGGAGGGAGGGAGGCCGGCAGGCAGGCAAGCCAACTCTATAATAAAATGAATAAGACCTTTTTTCCCCCTTAGACAGGCTCTTATGTAGCCCAGACTGGCTCAAACTTGAAATCCCAGGGTACCACCATACCAAAGCCTTTATAAAAAAACACTCATTAAAGGCATACAAAAAGAAGCCCCTGAGAGCTCAGCAGGTAAAAGTGCTTGCTATGCAAGCTCCAGAACTCACAGAAAAAAAGCCAGATGCAGCTCCTAACTGTAATCCTAGCCCCACACTGCAACAGCAGGATAGAAGGTGGGAACGGGAAAATCGGCTAGACTCCACACCTGCAGCCAGTGGCAAAGACAGTAAAAAGAGTCCTGACTCTAAAACAAGGTAAAGGAGAGAACAAAACACAGAAGCATTGTCCTCTGATCTCCACATGCTCTCTGTATGCCCACATTCATTTCACACACAAACCAAATAAATCTTAAAATTCATAAAAAGTCCTACCCACCAATAACAAAGCCAATTAAATCAATTCTGCAAACTGAGCAAAACTTGGAAACAGTCGAGACAGTCTTCAGTAAGTGAACGGAAGAAATATGTTGGTGTTCATACAAAAGACACAGATGCATTAGCTCAGGCTAACCTGGAAATCACTGTGTATGTAGCCTAGGTACAGACACAAGCCATGGACAGCACAAAAGAACACTACTTAGTGTTAAAAACAAATGAGCTAGTAAGTCACAAAAAGATACTGATGAACACTGGATAGACAGAAACTAACCTAAAAAGGCTACATAGTGCATGATTCCAACTACATGGAATTCTAGAAAAGGTAATCATAGAGTAAAAAGATCAGCAGTGGCCACAGGCTCTGGAGACTGGTGTGGGTACAGGTGCCAGGGAGGCACGGGCACATGGAGCAGAGGGCACTCTGTAGGATGGTTAAGCCGTTCTGCATGATGTTCAAATGATGGGATACATAATGACAGTACATGTTTGTCAAAATCCACACAACATGTAACACCAAGCGTGAATCCTAACTAAAGCTACGAACCAATCTACCAATACTGGTTCATCAATTCTTTGCTTTTCCCTTTTTAAAGCTAGGACCGTGAGCTCCCTCGATAGCTGAAGGCAACTCCTTGTCTCCTGCCTCTACTGCCCAAGCGCTGGATTACAGACACATATCACCACGGCTGCCTTTAATTCATTAATTTTTTAAAAATCTACCAAATAAAACTGGACACAGTGCTCTATGCTTACAATTCCAGAAGTCAGAGCTTAAAGCAGGAGGACTAAGTCACTGCAATCTAAGGTCAGCCTGAGTTACACGACCCTAACTCAATATATAGCAATAATAATAGGCAAACATTATATTATTATGTTATATATCAGTGGTGAAGAAGAGGCAATACAAAGAACTTTGTATTTTACCCATTTTTTCCTGAAAATCTAAAACTGTTCTAAAACAATTAAGGGTTAGCCAAGTATGATAATGCACCCCTGTTTCAGAGGTGGAAGGCAAGAGAAGGACCACAAATTTAACACAGGGAGTTTGAGACCAAGCTGGGCTACATGAGATAAGAAGAAGGCAGGCAAAGAATTTTACACATTATTGAGTAAAAAAAGGGCAGGAGAGATGAGACTATTACAGAAGAAGGTATCTCAATGTTCGTAGCCACACAGACACATTCAAGAGAGCTGAGCCCCGCCCCAGCATGAAGAGAAGAGAGCAAACGGCATATGATAATAACACAGAAGAGAAGGCTACATCCCGAGAGTCAGAAAGAACCCCTCCTGTGCCACATCAGACAACCACTCCACAGCTCTCCAACTCTGTGTCACAGAAGAAACTCTTCAAAGCTTAAGATACAATCATTAGCAAAAAATGTTGTGAAATTCAAAGACTCTGGCCCTAAAATCCTTCCATGGAAAGACTCTTCCATTGCTGTTTTTTAAAATCACGAATTTTAGTTGACCTTCAGAAAAAAATTCTATTTCTAATACAACCATTCAAATTTAGATACAGTGCAGTCTATTTTGATATCTAAGTCTAAAATACTAAAATTAGTAACTGTCAAACTCTCAAACAAAAGCTTACCTTTCCTGAGACAGACTCTCCATCATAGAAGAGATAGTGTTTTTCTACTTTGCCATCCTCAGTTTTCATTTCTGCCATTTTCCTGGTTTCCCCATCATTAAGGGCAACATCAATCTCACAGATGGGACCAAAAAAGCTTCCAAGAAAACTCTGCAATAAAATAAAAATGCTCATGATTACCATATTTAAGACAGTCACTACACTTTGAAATTCAAACTTAATTACGTTTAATATAAAGCCAAGCAGAACACTAATCTGAATTTACAAGAAATAAAAAAGTTGGTGGGATTACAAGCTGGTACAACCACTCTGGAAATCAGTCTGGCGGTTCCTCAGAAAACTGGGCATGACACTTCTGGAGGACCCTGCTATACCACTCCTGGGCATATACCCAGAGGATTCCCCAGCATGTAATAAGGATACATGTTCCACTATGTTCATAGCAGCCCTATTTATAATAGCCAGAAGCTGGAAAGAACCCAGATGTCCCTCAATGGAGGAATGGATACAAAAAATGTGGTATATATACACAATGGAGTACTATTCAGCCATTAGAAACAATGAATTCATGAAATTCTTAGACAAATGGATGGAGCTGGAGATCATCCTAAGTGAGGAAACCCAATCTCAAAAGATCACTTATGGTATGCGCTCACTGATAAACATATATTAGTCTAGAAGCTTGGAATACCCAAGACACGATGTACATATCAAATGATGTCCAAGAAGATGGAAGGAGTAGCCCCTGGTTCTGGAAAGGTTCAGTGCAGCAGTGTATGGCAATACCAGAACAGGGAAGTGGGAAGGGGTGAATGGGGGAACAGGGGGAAGAGCGCTTATGGGACTTTTGGAGAGGGGGAATCAAGGAAAGGGGAGATCATTTGAAATGTAAATAAAGAATAGATTGAATAAAAAGAAAAAAGTTATCAAATTCTACATCCAAACTGAATTGATGCACAGACCCGTCCAATCCCCATAGCAAACTAAAGCCACAATCTCACCTTCACGATTTGCAGAACAGATTTCAGGTTACAAAATTTTTACTTCCAAAACAAAACAGAACTTGACCATGCTATTACTTCAATCATTGCTCAAGTAGCCTCCACAATGACTGGAACCTAACATCCAAGTTATAGGAATGCCCTCCTTGCATCCGAATTTAAAAAGCTGCATCTTATTACACCCTTTTGAGGCTCTTCCATCAGTCCAAACTGCCCTCCCGTTCAAACTCAGCGTCATCACAGTGAGCTAATTACCATAAAACCCTGCTCTATCAGGTCTGGACAGAATGTGTCACACCATGTAAGACGTTTGAGTAAACCTGGCACTTACATTAGAAGCTAATAAATTTCCCATAGATATCTCCAAAGAAAATAAATATGCACTGTAATTTCAGATAACTGCCTCCCGGTGGCAAAGCACATGAGCTGGCAATGTAGCAACATATAGTGAGCAGACCCCGCCATGGTTCCTGCATTAGACACAGCTACGATGTGCTATGAGACTAATGAGTCTTTAAACTGTAAAGATGGGGTTGGAGAGATGGCTCAGAGGTTAAGAGCACCAACTGCTCTTCCAGAGGTCCTGAGTTCAATTCCCAGCAACCACATGGTGGCTCACAGCCATCTGTAACGGGATTTGGTGCCCTCTTCTGGTGTGTTTGAAGACAGCTACAGTGCACCCATATACATAAAATGACTATATCTTAAACTGTAAAGATGGCAGCTTCCCATCACACAGGCCTATATCCCTTCTTGTGTCTCTGCTTTTAGACAGTCTTTCTGTGCTGCTCCATTTAGTCTCTACCTAGAAAGCGTGAGCAGTCCTCTAATGTCAACCCTTCCAAGCAGCTAGCCCCACAGGCACACCCCCTCACACCAGCACCTATTATCCCCTTCCTACTCTGTTCTGCACAAAAACCAAAGCTACTGTTTAAAAATGTGCATCTAGCCGTAGCACACGCCTTTAATCCCAGCTGAGTTCGAGGCCAGCCTGGTCTACAGAGTAAGTTCCAGGACAGTCAGGGCTACACAGAGAAACCCTGTCTCAAACAGAAAGGAAAGGAAAGGAAAGGAAAGGAAAAAGGAAAGGAAAGGAAAAAGGAAAGGAAAGGAAAAAGGAAAGGAAAGGAAAAAGGAAAGGAAAGGAAAAAGGAAAGGAAAGGAAAAAGGAAAGGAAAGGAAAAAGGAAAGGAAAAAGGAAAGGAAAAAGGAAAGGAAAGGAAAGGAAAAAGGAAAGGAAAGGAAAGGAAAGGAAAGGAAGAAAAGAAAAGAAAGAAAAGAAAGAAAAGAAAGAAAGAAAGAAAGAAAGAAAGAAGGAAGGAAGGAAGGAAGGAAGGAAAGAAGGAAAGAAGGAAAGAAAGAAAGAGAAAGAAAGAAAGAAAGAGAAAGAAAGAAAGAAATAAAGAAAGAAAGAAAAGAAAAGAAAAGGAAAGGAAAGGAAAGGAAAGGAAAGGAAAGGAAAGAAAAGAGGAAAGAAAGAAAGGAAAGAAAGAAAGAAAGAAACAATATAAAATTTAAAAATGTGCATCTGATCATCATGCTAAGTAAAATAATCTCAAAAAGATAAATACTGCAAAATTCTCATATAGAATCTGTGTTTAACTACAAATGTGCGCATGTCATGAAAGCAGAGGTTAACTGGCAAGGAAAGGGGGAATGATAACAAAGTGGGATTCACAAGTTAAATATACACTGATACATAAGTATAAAAAATGTCAGCTGGGCGGTGGTGGCGCACGCCTGTAATCCTAGCACTCTGGGAGGCAGAGGCAGGTAGATTTCTGAGTTCGAGGCCAGCCTGGTCTACAGAGTGAGATACAGGACAGCCAGGGCTATACAGAGAAACCCTGTTTCGGGAAAAAAAACAAAACAAAACAAAACAAAACAAAAAAAAGCAAAAAAAACAAATCCAAAAAACAAAAAACAACAACAAAAAAATGTCATATGGGAGCTGGAGTGGAGACCTGAGCTCAGATCCCCAGTACCCATGTGAGAGAAGAAAAGCTGTGTGATTGCTTGTGTCCATAACCCTAACACTGGGACGGACACACACACACACACATACTGGGACAGACACACACATACACACACACACTGGGACAGACACACACACACACACACTGGGACGGACAGACACACACATACACACTGGGATGGACAGACAGACAGACAGACACACACACACACACACTGGGATGGACAGACACACACACACACAAACACACACACACACACTGGGACAGACACACACACAGGGATGGACAGACAGACAGACAGACACACACACACACACACACACATACACACTGGGATGGACAGACACACACACACACAAACACACACACCTGGTTAGACCACTTCTTTTAAATATTCCAACATGCTGGAAAGCTTGTAAACTGGACTTACTTTAGAGAGTAGTTTGGGGCCAGAGAGAAGGCACCACTAAGTTATGTACCTGGAACCAAGACTTATGGCCTGAGATCAATCCCTAGAATCCATATGATAGAAGATGAAAACCAACACCCACAATCTGTCCTTTGCTCTCTACACATGCAAATATCCACACACAATAAATGGTGGTAAATATTTCTTTAATTTAAAAAAAAAATGCAGTTTGGCAGCTAGCCATGGTGGTGAATGACTATAATTTCAGCACTTAGGAAGCTGAGGCAGGAGGTTTACCAAAAGCTCAAGGCAGCCTAGGCTGTCCAGTGAGTTCCAGGACAGCCTAGGCTACAGAATACGACCTTGTCTAAACCAGAAGCAGAAACAACAAAGAGCCTGTGAGGCCGAGGTACTACTGTATGGGATATATAGATTGGGCTTTTGAGACTGGGTCTCACCATATAGCCTGGGCTGACCTCAAAAATCACAGGGACCCCCCTCCCTCCCTCTGCTGTGCTCATGAGTGCTGGTGTTAAAGGGAAGTGCCACTAAGCCCAATCCAGGTGTTAAAATAATATTTTATCTGAGCTCCTGATATTCACTTTGTAGATCTCATAAACGTATACATTATTTTTTTATTTTATTGTGTATAAATGAGTGTTTTAGCCTGCATATAAGTCTGTGCACCACGTGATGGAAGCAATTTGTGCAGAAGTTCATCAGATTTGCCTGTTCCCCCTTGTCCTAGTCACCTGACTCACTCACCCCTTGCTGACTGACTCACCTCTGTAAGGGCTTTACCTGATACCCTAATGCAAACTGGATTCCCACCGTTCTGTTCTCACAGGCCGAGGAAGTGCCTGACTCTCCCTCTGAGCTGTGCACTCTGACGACAGACATTTTCTCTTTGCTCATCACTGAAAACACGAGCCTGGACGCAGTTTACAGTACTTTCTACAAGGCCCTCAAACACCTGCGCAGTGCTACCGTTCAGTACACACATGCCACTCTAAGAACAGAAAATTACTGACTCCACACAAGACAATGGACTGAAATCCTAACTTGGTGAAATGAGCGCCTCCTCAGAAAACCAGGACGGGCTGGGGCAAAGTCTCCATCTGGAACTCTTTAAGCACCAGTCCAGTCCTAGGAGGACGGACAATGACAACAGCCAGCCAAGGAGCCTCCCAAGGCTATGTCGGTCCAGGTGACACAGTGACCACATTGTTTTCACTATTCCTATATTAACAAGAGACAATTTCTTGTGTGTGTGTGTGTGTGTGTCTTTTTTAAAATTTATTTATGCATTTCTTTTTAATGTACATGTTCTGTCTGCATGCCAGAAGAGGGCATCAGATCTCTTTACAGATGGTTGTGATCTTGTGGGTGCTGGGAATTGAATTCAGGACTTTTGGGAAGAACAGCCAATATTCTTAACCGCTGAGCCCCCATCTCATCAGCCCATACAACACACAAATCCTTTTATTTATTTATGTATATCTTTTATTGTATTAATGTTTTACCTGAGTGTATATTTGCTGTGGGTGCGCCAGGTCCCTGTAGGGGTCAATACTGGGTATCAGATCTTTTGCAACAGATCCTGTGAGCCATTGTGTGAGTGCTGGGAATTCTCTAAGAGAGCAGCCAGTGCTCTTAACTGCTGAGCCATCTCTCAAGGGACAATTTCAAATAACTTAACTAGAAAATAGTACATTTAACATGCTCCATAGACACCTACATTAATTTTCTTTCTGCAATGATATTTATCTTTTTTTTTTTTTAGCAACATCACAAACTCAAATTTTAACCAGAAAGCTAATTTCAGCAGGAAAACTTGTAATTAGTTAAATATTTAGAAAAGAGAGAAAGTCAGGTATGTGAGCCACAGAATCCACCCTCAGCTGTGGGCCTGCTTCCAGAAGGCTGTGAGGAATGAACCCAGGGCGTGGGCCTTGGATTCTACCACTGAGCTCTTACACCCTTTCTGTTCCCCTCCCCCAGCTGGAGACTGGGTCTACTTTGCCCAGGCTGGCCTTAAATTTGACGTTTTTCTTGTCTCAAGTCCTAGCAACATTCAACACTATGCCCTGTGTCCCAGATACCTTCCATACTCCAAGTCTTCAAAGTCAAAACTCCTAAAAACAGTAAATTGTGAAATAGTGTATATCGCCCAAAAACTTACATGTGTGTGCAGCTCAAAACTGGTTACGTGATATTTAGTAATCTCCACTACATGAAACTGAGGCAACAAGGGAGAAAGAACAACTGACAAGAGGGGGGAGACAGGATACTCAAGTAACTGCCTATTTTAAACAGGGAAAGTAAGTCAGATACATCCAGCAAGGCAACTGGCAGACTCCCCTTCCCATAGTGTCAGCATTAGTTCATTTGCTCATTTGAGTTACAAACCAAAGGCAGGGAAATTAAAATTAATTCTCTCTCCTATCTGGATACTCCCCAAAGCTACTTAAAGGAAAATTAAGACTTGGGAACTATGAAAGATGTTTTACATATAAAATGATATATGGCAACTTTTTTTTCTACATATATTCTCTATGTAACACACTGAATGGTATTTTCCAACTTGAAATTTGACATTTAAAGTCACAAATTAGATACTATTTTAACAAAATTAAATTGCCACTAAAGCTGCCAAAACATACAAGAAGACACAGTTCTGCAATACTGCTCAACTGAATGGGGCAGGAGAGATAGCTCAGTGGTTAAGGGCGCTGGCTGCTCTTCCGGAGGACCCAGGTTCTGATTTCCAGCATCCACATGGCAGCTCATTAACTGACTTTAGCTCAGGTTCCAGGAGAGCTGAGGCCTTCTTGAGGCCCTCTCAGGCACACAACAAGCACATGGTACCGAGATATACTTCGTTGCAAAATTACACTGGGATACATAAAAATGTAACAAACTTTTTGGCCACCACTTAAGAAAATGTATTAAGTCTGCTTGATGTAAAGAAACAGAACTTAAAGGAAAGGAAAAACATAACCAAAATATATAGGAACAAAGAAATAAGAAAAAAAAAAAACTGAACCAAGCTCAGGGGAGAACCAAGGCTTCCACAATGTATTCACTGAGCCCACACACAATGAAACAGCAAATTCTCATACATACATGTGTGTCCGTCCATACAGAGGCTTTAAAGCTTTACAATTTCATTTGACAAATACCTTTAAAAAGTTGCTCTTTAAGTTAACTAGAAGGACTAATTACAAATTTAGCAAAAAAAAAAAAAAAAAAAAAAAAGCAGTTTGTTTTCTTTTCAAATTAAAAGCAATGAAAGGAGGGCCCCCTAACAGCCAAATAATTCCTTCTTAGTTATCTCCACCTTAAACTAATTTATCTAAACAAATGCTTAATTCTCCTGAGTCTGTAAGCTGCAAGAGAGCAGGCAGTTTTTGCCTTGTTTATCTGTCCCTGGGACTCACCCAAAATACGTGTTTAAGGGGAAAAAAAAAAAACCAAAAACGCTCCCAGAATGAACTTCCCCCTATCCCCCAAACTCTGGAAAAAGCAACATGATTTCTGACTTAAAAGTTATTTAATCAAAGTAACGTTTTTAAAATAGACGTGGCTGGCTGGCTTGAGACGAAAAGTCTCAGGGAGTTTATTAAAAATGGTGAGCTTGGGAAGAGGAGCGCACAGTAGGCTCTCAGGGAGTAAATGCTAAATAACACGAGCCAAATGAGCTCCGATCTATAGACTGCGGGCACGTAGTTAAACACTAGCGTGCCCGACGGTGCTCTCCATTAAGTGTGGTTAAGTGCTCTGATTTTCATCCCTCCCTGAGCTCCCAAGACACTGCAACATCCCAGAGCGCTAAGTTGTAGAAACCGCTTAGGGAAGGAAGTGAAACCAAGCGCTTAAGTCGGTGTCTGGCGATAAGCGAGGGTCTCGGTTCCGACACCCTTTTCTCTCCCTCTCCCTTCCTAATTCTACAAGTGCCAAAAGCCTCCACCCGGGTCAAGAAATCGCAGAATGTCTCCACATCCAGCTTAAAGAAAACCAGCGGACTCTATCGAGCTCGGGACGAGGAAGGTGAGCAGGTCTCGCCAGAGTCCGGAACTGAGACATGGGCACTGACGGTCCTCGGCTACCTTGGAAGGCGAGGCTGCGGGGCTCCGGCTGGGCGGGCTGCGGGGGCCCAGCCAGGGTCCCCACAGCCGGTCGAGGAAGGCGGGCAGAGGCTCCGACATGGCCAGGACAGTGCCGCCGGCCGCAAGTGCCCAGGCCTGGCCGGGACCCGGCAGCCGTCAGGCCTCACCGCTCGCGCCCCTTCCCTGCAGGCTCCGCGCCGCGCCCGCCGTTGGCAGTCCCGCCGCGCGCCCCGCGGCCCCGCGGGAAGACGACCTCGCAGGCCGCCGCGCACTCACCATTGTCACCGCCGCCGGGTCCCCCCACTTCACTCCGCTTTCCCCTCAGAAGAACTCCCAGCCTGGGTGCCTGCGCCCCGCCGCCCGTCACGTGACCGCGGGCCACCAGCCGCACGTGACCACCCCCTTTTTTTTTCCTCTTCTCCCTCCCTCCTACTCCAGCCCCGCCCCGCTAGAGGCCCGGCCCGTCAGGAAGGCCGTTTAGAGGCGGGGCTTCTCTGCCCCGCCCTTCGGTTGAGGGCGTGGTCGATTGGGTGACGTCGGGTGGGAGGAGTCAAAAATCTGACTTTCCAGTCCTTCAACCCTAGAGCCAGGTATCGCGTGGAGGACACTGCGCTGTGGAACTCCTCCCCCCCGGCACGCCCATTTCCTTTTCCCTAGGGAAGTTTGAGGGACTCGGGGGGAGGAAGCAAGGGATTGTGCGGGAGGCGTGTCTTTGCGGGCTTGCTGCATTTCCGACCTTTGCACCTGATCTCTTCTGAAGCGGTTTCCCGCCACAGCCCTGAGAATTGTTGGCCTCTGAAAAGACCAATAGGGAAAAAAACTAATCTTTAGAGCACATGCTTTGCAGTCCACACATAGCTCCGTGACCCATCCCCTCCAAGCTGGAAAGGCTGGACGGGCAAATCGGTTCCGCCCTCCTTCCCTGGTAACAACCCTTTCTAAAAGTTTAGCTAGCGTGCAAAACTCAGCTCTCCTACACTCTGACCCAGTCACTGTAGTGGAGGCCTAGAAGACCTGAGGATGGATAACTACGAAGGCTTCAGAGCTGAACCTTTCATTCAAATTTATGGGGATGGGAGAGGGCGTCATCAGCCCGATCATAACAAAGCTCAACTTAGAAAGCAGAGTGAAAATATTTAAAGGTTAAAATGAGACTATGGTTTCCAATCGCGACAGATTTCAAATACTGGAAATGAGTCTTTTCTTTGTAAGACAGGGTCTCATATAGACTAGGTTAGCCTCAAGTGGAGAGTGAGCACCTCCAACGTGCCTTCCCAATGCTTGAATTGCAGGAGTCACTTCTGGTTTTACACGTTGTTGCAGATGGAACACTGCACTTACTACATGCATACAGGGGAAATCTCTAGCCTAAAATACTATTTGAAAACAAAGCTTAAAGATTGCTATGCCAGGGAGCTTTGGAGAAGACGGATGTCTGTGTATATATTTATTGTTAAGAGAGGGTCTCACTAGGTGTCCCGGACTTCTCTGGAATATGCTCTGTAGCCTAGGCTGTCAAGAAACACATCTGAGCCGGGCAGTGGTGGCGCATGCCTATAATCCCAGCACTCTGGGAGGCAGAGGCAGGCAGATTTCTGAGTTCGAGGCCAGCCTGGTCTACAGAGTGGGTTCCAGGACAGCCAGGGCTACACAGAGAAACCCTGTCTCAGAAAAAAAAAAAGAAAAGAAAAGAAAAGGAAAAAAGGAAAAGAAAAGAAGAAAGAAAGGAAAGAAAAGAAAGAAGTAAAAGAAAAAAGAAACACATCTGTTGGGGGCTGGAGAGATGGCTCCTCGGTTAAGAGCACTGACTGATCTTCTGAAGGTCCTGAGTGACAGACACATGGTGGCTCACAACCATCTGTAATGAGATTGGATGCCCTCTTCTCGTGTGTCTGAAAACAGCCACTGTGTACTTACATATAATAAATAAATAAATCTTTAAAAAGAAAAAAAGAAAGAAACACAACTGTCCTACTTTCAGCCTTCCCAGTACTGGGGACAGAGAAGGGAGTTTAGAGCTCAAAATACTATTGACTAAAAATCTGTGATGCAGATGGCTTGGACAAAGGAGCATCACCCACTCTATAAAGAAGGATACATGAATTGAAAGACCCCAGGAGATTAGTTAATCCCCAGATTGGCCTGGGCTACAGTATGAGACCTTGTTACAAAGAAAAAAGAGAAACATTTGCACATAGTCTAAGATCTGAAAGTTTAACTGTGTTTGTTGGTTCTAGCACCATTTGCTCAAAATACTTCCCCTTGTAAACTGCTGAGGTGTGCTTGTCAAAAATGTATCGATTGAGGCTGGACAGATGGCTCAGCTAAGTCAGAGCACTCGCTAGCTACACTTGCAGAGGAATGACATTTGATTCCCAGCATCCAAATAGTGGCTCGCAACCAGGGGAATCTGATGCCCTCTTCTGGTCTCCGGGGGCACCACATATGCATGTTTTGTATAGATGTTCTGCAAAGCATCCATATACATAAAAGATTCTTTAAAAAAATAATCAAAAAAATCAACTATCTATATATAATCTCTTTTTAGACTTTCTGTGTCTAAACACTATCACACTGTCATGACTTCTAAAAAAAATAGTGTTGACTCAAAGAAGTAAAATAAAAGCAATGTTGGGTTCCATTCAGGAACATTGTGCATTTTTATAATTTTCTCTGTATAGCCCTGGCTGTCCTGGAGCTCACTGTGTAGACCAGGCTGACCTCAGACTCAGAAATCTGCCTGCCTCTGCCTCCCAAGTGCTGGGATTAAAGGCATGTGCCACCAATGCCCAGCAGATTTTTTTTTTTTTTTTTAGTGTTCACCAGTATTTAAAGTTTCTAGTGTTACACATTTTTAAATTTAAATTTATCTCTAAGTGCCTGTACTTTTTAACAGTATTGTAAATGGAACTTTTAAAAAATTATATAGTATAGAGTTTATTTAGAGCATAGGGGAAGGAGTTGAGGGAGTAGAAACAGAGAAAGGCAGGGAGGGGGAGGGGGAGGAAGGTCGGACAGGAACACACTGGGGGGGGGGATGAGGAGAAAGGGAACAGAGAAAGTAAGAGCAGAACTTTAAATTTTTCATTTTTCAGTTGTTCGTTGTGATGTGTATAACTTTGCTGTATTGACTGTGTACCTCACAATCTTCCTAAATTTCTTTGATGATTTGCTCTAGGATTTTTTTTCTCCCCCTCCCTCTCTTTACCTGGGTTGTTTTTCCCCTTTGTGGAGCTGACCGCTGAACCAGAGCTTCATGGTTCCCAATCAACCAGTCTACCACCAAGCTACGTCCTCAGCCCTCGCCCTAGCATTGCTTGAAATCCTAGATTGAACATCCTAAATGGATTTTTATTTTCCTTCCTGTGTTCCAACTATCTGTCTCTTGTCGTTTTCCTTTGTTCTCCTCTTCGTGTTTCTTTGTTCTGGGAGGTATATACTACAGCGTGTGCCTGGAGAACAGAATCTGTAGATGTCACTTCTGGGAAATGTGCTCTGGTCCTCAGACTAGTCAGCAAACACCTTTATCTGACGAGCCATCTCAACGGTCCTTATTTTTCTTTTTGTCCCAGAAATGGTCTTAGTACATATCTCAGGCTGACCTTAGACTTGGTGATCCTCCTGCCTCAATCCCTGAATGAAGAGAGTATATCATGAGGACCTTATATACTCTTGGGCCTCTGTGGGTACAAAGTACACTCCAGGTATGCATACATGCTTACAGGCAAAACATCATACACACTAAGAAAATATTTTTAGCCGGGCAGTGGTGGTGCACGCCTGTAATCCCAACACTTGGGAGGCAGAGGCAGGTGGATTTCTGAGTTTGAGGCCAGCCTGGTCTAAAGAGTGAGTTCCAGGACAGCCACGGCTACACAGAGAAACCCTGTCTCAAAAAAACAAAAATATATTTTTTTAAAGAAATTTTATATCAGAGATGAACAATTATGCTACTAATGTCTTGTTTTCTGTAGATTGTTTTATTTGTTGATTGATTTTTTTAATTTTTAGAGGGTTTTTTTTGTTTTTGTTGTTTTAAGATTTATTTCATGTATGTAAGTACACTGTAGCTGTCTTCAGACACACCAGAAGAAGGCATCAGATCTCATTACAGATGGTTGTGAGCCACCATGTGGTTGCTGGGAATTGAACTCAGGACCTCCGGAAGAGCAGTCAGTGCTCTTAATCGCTGAGCCGGCCTTCCAGCCCTTATTGATTTTTGAAACACAGTCTCACTGTGTAGCCCTGCCTGGCCTGGAACTCACTATTTAGACCAGACTGGCCTTGAACTCACCTGCCTCTGCTTCTGAAGTGCTGGGGCTAAAGGCTTGTGCCACCAAGCCCAGCTTCTGTAAACCATTTATGACTCATGCAATAGGTAACAAATTTAAAGTTAGCAATGTTATTGATAAGCCATTAGGCCCTAAGGGACCATCAATTCCACGCAGCAGTTCTAAAGAAGGGAAGACTTTTCTCCCCAGTGAATATTTATGGAAGTGTTTGTAGGTATTTTCTCTGACATCTAGGGGATTGGAACAACTGGGCATCTCATGGAGAAGGATTGGGAACATTCCACAACAAACATTACACACACACACATACATACACACACACACACACACACACACACACACACAGAGAGAGAGAGAGAAAGACAGACAGAGACAGAGACAGAGAGAGTCTTCCCAAAGTGCCAATAGTGACAGAAATGAGAAACCCTAGTTCAGCATAGATGACAGAAGACAGAATACCAAAGATATAGTTATATTAATATCTTTTAAATTTATTTTTTATATCTTTATTTTATGTGCATTGGTGTTTTTCCCTGCATGTATGTTTGTGTGAGAGTATCAGATCTTGGAATTACAGATAGTTGTGAGCTGCCATGTGGGTGCTGAGATTTGAACCCTGGTCCTCTGGAAGAGCAGTCAGGGCCCTTAACCGCTGAGCCATTTCTCCAGCCCCTGTATGAACAGTGGTTGAAATGCTAAGACCGTGTACAGAGAGACTAACCACGCGCAGCTTCTTTCACCCCTTCTCTCCACTGTCTTAGCATTCTGTTATTACAATGGATTTGGAAAAAAAACACGTAATAAAAATGTATTATAGTTATTTGTGTTTCTACCACTAAGTAGTGAATGGTCACAAATATTATTCCTGTCGGTTTGATCCTTGGATAAACATGGTAAAACTATTAAGAGGAACCTCTAGGTGAGTGTCGCATGTCCTTTCTCCCGTCTCGTGATTAGCTCCATTACTCCCAAGGTGAGTTCCATTTTGAGCTCCCATCCCTTGGCATAGATGGTTTAAAATGCCATGCCTCAGGTCCAGTGGAACTCTCACAATGGACCCTAGTGGAAATGGTTCCCCGGGGAGCCAGAACATCTGTTCTAGTTCCCTTTCTGTTACTGTAATAAAATATTCTGACTGAAGCAACTTTGAGGAGGAAAGAAAGTAGTCACCATTCCAGGTCACAGTCCGTCATTGAGAGAAGTCAGAGCAGGAACTCCTGTCAGGAGTCTGAAGTAGAAAGCGTGAAGGATTGCGGATGGCTGGTCTCTCACAGGCCAGCTTGCTCACAGGCCTGGACCACCTGCCTAGTCACGGTGCCGCCCACTGTGGGCCAGGGCGACCTATATCAATTAACAAGCAAGCCAACCCCCCACAGGCTAATCTAATCTGGGCAATTTCCCAATGGAGATGTTCTTCTCAGATGACCTTTAGGCTTTGTCGAGTTGACAAAGTTAACTATGGTAACATGTAAACCTGAGAAAAATAAAACAGTTTCAGGAATGGAAAGCACAAATCCCCTAAGTGACATTTGATGTAAATAAGTCTATTCCTGCTGCTCCATTCTTAGGCTTCCTATCCTGCCTATTAAGGGCACAGAATCAGAGATGGCTGTTGCTTTAGTTTGGGAGGTATTTTCCATTTGCTTTTTACAAAGATTTTTAAATTTATTATTTTATGTGTATGAGTGTCTTTGCCTCTATGTATGTCTGTGCATCATACGCGTGTCTGGTGCCCATACAAGCTAGAAAGGGACATCGGATCTCCTGTTGTGAGCAACCATGGGAGTTAAACCTGGGTTCTTTGCAAAAGCAGTCAGTGTTCTTAACCACTGAGCCAACTCTCCAGCCTACAATATCATATATATGATATATATGTATATGTTATATATATGATATATACACATTTTAATTGTATCATATTGTATGTTATCAATTATATATAATTTTATTATATTATCTATATTATATTACCTATATCAGTATTATATACTGTATTATAAAATTATTATGTATTAATATGTATATATGATATTGTTTCAAAGGGATTATTCCCTGGATTAGAACAAGAAATCCCAGACAGCTCCCCCTTTTGGTTATATGTTTGCTTTAATGGAGTAACATTTGAACCTGAACAGGCATCTAGGCAAAGGGGAAGCATTATGGGGCATTGAGACCACAACTCTATGCTATCTGAAGTGTTAACTTTCTAAATGTACAGCCCACAACATTTTTAGATAAACATTTGATCTTCCCCATCACATCCAATGGACACAGCTCAATATATGCCCCTCACCATGTAAACCACGTCACATAGCCACGGTAGGAGACCACTGTGTTTCACTTTATTTTCTTTTTAATCACATAAAGGAATATATCTTTAATTCACAATGTGAGTCAGGTTCCTGAACACTTTAGGTATGAAGTATTGTTCATCAACTTGCTATCAAATTAAAATGTTCAAAACCAGTATGGCTTTTAAAGTTATTGTATAATAATGGGAGTATATGTTAATTTCACAATGTTGATTCAATATACATATAAATGCAGGTATTTTCCAGAACGATAAGATGATAACAGCATTAAAGCATAATTCCTTACGAATTAATGAGGAAAGGGGTAACAGGATTCAAGAGTCTTTTCTAGGCATTTTAAATTTTCTGTAAAACTCTTTATCCTGAGACTGATCATTTAAACGTGGTACACAAAGTATAGTAAATACATTGTTCCGCATGGAGGTGGGGAGACAGAGACGGTCACTCTCACATAATAAAATCTCCTGGTTGTTCTTGGTTTTGCTCGGTGAGCATCCTGTCAAAAGGCCTATAGTTGAAATAGACAATATCCTTTTCATCTGTTGGCTGGTATTCCCATTCCATGTCACCTAGGAAGCCGCTTCCAGAGCCGGAACCTGAGCCAGAGCCAGAGCCGGAGCCAGAGCCTGAACCCGAACCTGAACCAGAGCCTGAGCCGGAGCCGGAGCCGGAGCCAGAGCCGGACACAGCATAGTCATCAGAAATGGGGAAGAAATCTTTCGGGAATCCTCCCATCCTGAAATACAAAGAAAAAATAAATAAATATAAAGTTCTACTTATAATGTAATTTCTTTTTTTTTTTTTTTTTTAATGTTTCAAGACAGGGTTTCTCTGTGTAGCCCTGGCTGTCCTGGAACTCACTCTGTAGACCAGGCTGGCTTCAAACTCAGAAATTCACCTGCCTCTGCCTCCCAAGTGCTGGGATTAAAGGTGTGCACTTCCACTGCCCGGCAATTTCAATATTTTAATATAAAGAAATACGCTGGGTGTGGAGTACACACAACGTATCCCAGCTTTTGGGTGGTGGTGGTGGGAGGGTAAGAACTTAGAATCATCCTTGGATCCAGAGTGAATTGCAGCCAGCACAGGCTACCCAAGCCCTTTCTCCAAAAAGAAAAAAATGGCGGGGGGGGGGGCAATAGGGGGACTGGGGGGCTGGGGTGGGGTGGGAGGGACAACATGGAAATAAATTCAGGCACCCAGTTGTCCAAAGTCAAAGAGTTAAAACCTGCTTCAGTGCTTCAAAGCAAAGAGGCAGGGTTGAAGGGACAACTCGGGGGTTCAGAGCCATTGCTGCTCTGACAGAGGAGCTGGGGTTTGGTCTGAGCATCCATACGGAGGCCCACAAGCATCTGTAACTGCAGTTTCAGACTCTGATACCTTCTGGCCTCTTCCAGCACCGTGGATACAGAACAGCTATGTAAATAAAATGAAAACCAAACCAAACCAAACCAAACCAAAATGATCACAAGGGAAAGCAGAGGGGGCTGGAGAGATGGCTCAGTGGTTAAGAGTACTGACTGCTCTTCCAGAGGTCCTGAGTTCAAATTCCAGCAACCACATGGTGGCTCACAACCATCTGTAATGGGATCTGATGCCCTCTTCTGGTGTGTCTGAAGACAGCTACAGTGTACTCATAAATAAAAATGAATAAATCTTAAAAAAAAAAAGGGGGGGGGAAGCAGCTACGGAAACAGCCTGGGTAAGGCGGGTGGGGGGTGGGAGCCACAGAAGGAGCTGTTAAAGGAAGCAGTGGGGCAGTCATTTTGAAAGGCAGGGAAGAGGTCAAGAAGCCTAAAAATAGAGATGCAATCAATAGATGTGTCAGTCACCAGACAGACACACTCAGGACTGAGGGCAGGAGCAGAGATCCAACTGTGTATGTGTGTGTGTGTGTGTGTGCATGTGTGTGCGCGCATGTGTGTGTGTGTGTGCATACGTGTGTGTGTATGTGCATGTGCGTGTGTGTGTGTGTGTGTGTGAGTGTGCGTGTGTGCATGTGCGCGTGTGTGTGTGTGTGTGTGTGTGTGTGTGTGTGTGTTGATGGATGGGGGTGGAGAGGTGGGAGATGGGGATGGGGTGAGGGATTGGAAGGGGGCAGAAGCAAACCTAAGCAGCCCTTCTATGAGATACCGATGTGACAACTATGGTGGCACATGCCTTGAGTCCCAGCATTTAAGAGGCAGAGGCAGGTAGATCTCTGAGTTCAAGGCGGGGGACAGCCAGGAGGGCTATATAGCGAGATGAGACTCTGTCTCAAACAAACAAACAAACAAATCAATCTGACTCAATAAAGAGCAGAGTGGAGAAATAGCTATAGGTGCACAGAGGCGAGGGAGGGAGTCTATTCAGTCAGTATCAGCAAGCTCCGGAATATGTCTGCATACTGATGAAAGATGCCGGATCCAGAGAGGCACTTGCAGGACAGAAGCCCGAGACAAGGTGGTGGGCACAGGGTACGGGAAAACTCCGAATACTTAACACAGGGAAACTGCTTAAACACGGCCTGGTACAGAAGTGATATCAACAAGAGATAGCAGAGATGACCAATGGGTGTCTTCCCACACTAGCCAGCAAGATGGCACATCACACTAACGTGCCTGCGGCCATGTCTGATGACTTAAGTTCAGTTCCCCAGACAACTCATGCCCGCAAGCTGTCCTCCGGCCTCCGCACATCTCAGTGTATGTTCACGCACATGAATACACTCGGCCAAGTGAAAAACCAAGGTATGCTTCCTCTGGGCAGAAAACAGTGGGTTGAGGTCAGCTCTGTAACCCAGCCTAGACTCGAACTCCCAACCGCCTTGGCTTATCCATTTAGAGGAGTTTGTCACCATGCCAAGCTGACTTTGGGCCCTAACAGTATTTATTTGTATATCATTGTGTGGTGGTCATGGTGTCTGTTCTCAGCAATGGAAACCCTAACTAAGAAACATTGCTTTTCCAAAACACGTTGAGTGGCAAGTCGTTCACAAAGTAAAACTAATAAACAGTAATGAAAAATCTAGGGGCTGGAGAGGTGGCTCAGCGGATAAAAGCACTGACTGCTCTTCCAGAGGTCCTGAGTTCAATTCCCAGCAACCACATGGTGCCTCACAACCATCTGCAATGGGATCTGATGCCCGATGCCCTCTTCTGGTGTGTCTGAAGACAGTGACAGTGTGTTCATACAAATAAAATAAAGCCGGTCAGTAGTGGCTCACGCCTTTAGTCCCAGTCCTTGGGAGGCAGAGGCAGGCGGATTTCTGAGTTTGAGGCCACCCTGGTCTACAGAGTGAGTTCCAGGACAGCCAGGGCTACACAGAGAAACCCTATCTCGAAGAGAGAGAGAGAGAGAGAGAGAGAGAGAGAGAGAGAGAGAGAGAGAGAGAGAGAGAGAGAGAAAGAGAGAGAGAAAGAAGGAAAGAAAATTCTATTCAATCCTTCCCAACATATGTTGGGGAAACAGTTCCCAACGTTTAT